>NW_006262022.1:17307817-17382375 GCF_000493195.1 Citrus x clementina
CTTTGAGAGCTACCTGATAGAGTGCTCCATTCTTGACCGAGTACAGGCCTTCGTCGTCATGCCACAGAATCTGATCTTCTTTGAGGAAATGAATGCTTTGATGGAAGAATAACTTGAGCAAGAAAAAGGCCAACACGGAAGAGAGATGAAGAAAATCTCCAATTATGCAAATATGTTCTGATTGGCCTGTAAGATAACTAACCAAACTAATCACTACTTTCAATCTCAATCAAATTCCAAAAACAATCTATTTTCTATTCAAACTCAGGTGGTGATCGGCTAAATAAAGTTGCTTGAAAACTACTCGAACAAAGCTCTGGGGATATAGTACATTGTTTGTTAAAATTGAATATGTAGACAGAAATATAAAAGCATCATTGTTTGTTGAAATTGAATATGTAGACAGAAATATAAAAGCATCATTGTTTGTTGAAATTGAATATGTAGACAGAAATATAAAAGCATCTTGTTGAAATTTGTTCGAGATGTAGTGATTGATTTGGTATAACATATGTATCCATGACCAGGATGAAGCTTGGTCGAAATTAAGAAGGTTAGAATAATATGAGCTGACTTTCAATCTATGCCATTGATTCAATGACTTTAGATATGTCCACAACTCGTCTTGCTGATAATGTCCTATCTGTGACTTGTAAAATTTCTCTTATGAGTATTACATAAGCTGTTATGAAAGAGCCTTTGTTAGAGGAGTTGATTCTGCCTCATGGATGGCAAATAACTCAGCGACGCTTTTGAGTCCTCAAAGTGATGGTTCTCATTGTTGGACCTTCTTCAGCACTGCAGCTTACGGGACAGGAAACAAGGTTCCACAGGTCAGTTTGTTTGTAAATGTGTGTCTTGTTTAAATACTTATGATTATATGCTGGCATTGTGACACTTTTTCAACCAATAGGCTAGGCCTCTAGTTGAATCCATTCATCCTTCAGCTTGAGATCCCAAGCTATTGAAACATGGTTGCAATAAGTTCCCTTTTTTTTTCCCCCCACTTATTTATATAGAGTTTGAAATAAGATTAGCTTTATCTTCTCTTTTATACTTGAATCAATATGACATTTCAACTTTTATAGCAAAATTTTGTGCTGCGTTGATATGTATATGTTGCAATTTAGGCTTTCTGCAAGAATTTTATGATTGTTTTTGTCATTTATCAGGAAAGTATCGCAACTGCAACAGCATAGAAGGTAAAAACAGATATGCTCGAGGTTGTTGAGGCTACGTTCGGCCTGCCACGTCGGAAGTCCATTTATACTAGAGTCCAATTATGGTAAGGCTCCACTTTTATGGACATGACCCTGTAATTTCATTTAGATCATGTCCCATTTGGATCCCCTGTGACCTACTTGGGCAGTAACTATTGGCAGTAACTGTTTGCTGTTGCTGTTGCTTTAGAATGATTGGTTGACTTGGACAAGCATCAAGCATAATATTAATACGAAGGTAAGAAACAAGATTAGGCTCAGCTCGAGTTCTTCAAACTAGTGACACTTGAATTTTTTTTTTTTTTGGTTTCTGAGTTTGTCAACCACAGCGATGTTGGAAATATTCAGGTTCTTTTTACTGTGCTTTGTTGTATCAGGGGAATATGGCTCGGGAGGACAAATGGGATAAGACCCTGCAAACCAATTATATGAGTAAAGCCCAAGAACAAATGAGAGCCATAGTCTCTTTGTTTGCATTTGGGAAATAGTACATGAAACAATAGTCTCTTCGTTTGCATTTTTTTTTCCAACTCGCTGTAATTTTTATTTATATTGTGGGGTGTAAAAAGTTCTTCAACTAAATAAAGGAAAAAAAGAAATCATGTGTTGATTTAATTGTATATGTCTTTGTTCGTCTTTGATTGTAATTCTAAGGAAAATTTTATGATGTCGCAATTAAAAATACAGTATCAATACCGTAATTATTATGAACCGTTACATTATATCAACAGTTTACAATAATTATAAAATAATAATAATTTTTAATTAAATTACATCTAACCGGTTATAAGCCGGTTAAGTACTTTTTTAAAATAAAAATTTACCGGTATAACTTTAAAGGAAAAAAGAAGATTTACGTTTTGAAGAAATAAAAAAATATAAAGGGAAAACTCGTTCACATTGAAATCCCTAATTAACGAATTCCAAAAGAAACCTACTGTTGCGTTAGCTTCCGTTCAGGTGCACCGGCGATACGTCTGCAAATTGCAGCCATTAAGTTGATTTTCTGTCTTGTTGAGATTTGCCAAGATTATGGACAGTTATTGGCAAGATTATGGACAATTGTTCTACTGCAGTAATGGACGTAATTTGTTAGTCAACTTTCTCTTATAAGCAATTTCATTTTCTATTGTGTACAGCTAGCAATCAATCTCTTCTTTTTAGCCTTTTAGTTAGCTGACGCTTTTGTATATAAATGGTGTATAACAATAATAATAGAGAGATCTTTTCCCCTTTTTTTTACATGGTATTAGAGCATTACGGTCTTGGGAGAATATTTTCTTAGCTTTCCTTTAGTCACAAATGACGAAAGCTACTTCATCGAAAACAAAAACCAATGTTATTATCGATCCTTCGGATCCATTTTATCTTCATTCCTCGGATCATCCAGGAATTAGTTTGGTCACCAAGCCATTGAATGGTGATAATTACGCCACTTGGAGTCGGTCAATGAGTATTGCTCTAAGTACGAAAAACAAAACAGGTTTCGTTGACGGTTCAATCGATAAGCCACCGGCAGCCGATGAAAAACATGCCTTATGGCAAAGATGTAATGATATGGTATTATCTTGGATCCTTAATTCTATTGATCCTAATCTTGGTGATAGTGTATTGTATACAGAATCTGCAGCAGAGGTATGGGCCGATCTAAAGGAGAGATTTTCTCAAAATAATGCCCCAAGGATCTTTCAAATTGAAAGAGACATTGCTTCTTTACATCAAGGGACCATGTCCGTGGAAGCATATTACTCCAAACTGAAGGGCTTGTGGGATGAGCTCTCATCTTACAATGACATGTCTATTTGCACCTGTGGGGCAATTAAGGGAAATGAAGAACGAGAACAACGAGGGAAGGTAATGCAATTCCTTATGGGTTTAAATGATACATATTCTGCTATACGTGGTCAAATTCTCCTTATACAACCACTTCCTACAATTAGAAAAATTTATAATTTGATTCTCCAAGAAGAAAAACAACGTGATGTGGCTGTGTCTAGAGAAATCTTGTTGGCAGCAACACAAACCAGCAACAATGATAGCAGTTCGCATAACAAAGGGAGAGGAAAATTGCATTGCAGCCACTGCAACAGAGATAACCATACAATTGAGAAGTGTTTTCACTTGCATAGCTTCCCCCTTGGTCACAAATTTCACAAGAAGGGTGAGAAATCTAGAAATAAATCAGGGCCTACAGTTAACAACTCACAACTTGAAACGCCAAGTTTCACGCAAGAGCAATACCAACAAATCATGGCTCTCTTGAATAATGGTAATGCTCAACCTAAGGCAAATGTAGCAGGTCAGCTTTCCCCTTTTTGTCTTTCATCCCATATTAGCTCCTCTCATTCGAATAAATGGATAATAGATAGTGGTGCAACTCACCATATCACATCTACTCTTGATTTGTTATCTGAAGTAAGTCATTCTCCACACACCTCTGTTATACTACCCAACGGAAACAAGGTTCAAATAGACTCAATAGGCTCAACTAACTTTGGTTCTGATTTTTCTCTCTCAAATGTTTTCCATGTACCCTCGTTCTGTGTCAACTTGTTGTCTGTTAGCAAAATGACAAAGTCCTTGAATTGTTCAATCATTTTTTTTGCTGACTTTTGCATCTTACAGGACTTGGCAACGAAGAGGACGATTAGTCTGGGGAGACAACATGACGGTCTTTATTATTTTTCTCCAAACATTACACCTTCGCCTAATTTGCTCACTCCTCAAGTCAACCAGACATCTTCGCAACCAGATTTGTGGCACAAACGTCTCGGACACCCTTCCATCCACCCAATGAAACATCTTGCAGATTTAGTACCTGAAATTTCTTTCTCTTCAAATAAAGTTTGTGATATTTGCCCTTTGGCTAAACAAACAAGGTTACCTTTTGGTTTAAGTATTATTTCTACTAAAAAACCTTTTGAGTTAATTCATTGCGATATTTGGGGACCTTTTTGAGTATGTTCTCTTTTAGGTGCTTATTATTTTTTGACTGTTGTGGGTGATTACTCCAGACATACATGGATTTATCCTATGCGGTTTAAATCAGACACACAAAATTTTTTAAAATCTTTCTGTGCTTTTGTTTCTACACAATTCAATTATAAAGTTAAAAGGTTTCACACAGATAATGGTAAAGAATTTACTTCCATGCATAACTTCTTTAAGGATGAAGGAATCCTTTATGAGCATAGTTGTGTTTCCACACCTCAACAAAATGGTGTACTAGAACGCAAACATCGACATATTTTGAATGTAGCCCGAGCCTTGAGATTTCAATCTTATTTGCCTCTAACCTTTTGGGGTGAAAGTGTTATTACTGCAGTTTATCTTATTAATCGCATACCTACACCCTTACTCTCTCGAAAAACGCCATTTGAAATTCTACATAAAAAGCCACATACTTATGACCATTTGCGTGTGTTTGGATGTTTATGTTTTGCTACTAATGTCGAACCTCAACATAAGTTCGATCATCGTGCCTGTAAATGCATTTTTGTTGGGTATCCTTCGAGTCAAAAGGCTTACAAAGTTTATGATCTAGAAACTAAGAAGATTTTTTCGAGTCGAGATGTTATTTTTCATGAGAATGTATTCCCTTTTACAAACTCCAAATGTGATATCAATCATAATTTACAAGTTTTGCCTTTATCTATACCAGACCATGATGCTCAGTTAATTCCCATCGTTCCACAAGAAGACAATACATCTAATGAATCTCAACCTGTACCTTTACATAACCAGCCCACTCAACATATGCTAAGAAGATCTGATCGAATCCGAAAACCTTCCACTTGGCTCCGTGACTTTCATTGCTCACAGGCCACTCTGTTGTCCCCCAGCTCAATGTCATCTTTTGTGCTTCAGTCTCGGCAAGGTACATGTTATCCTTTAGTTAATTTTGTCTCTTATAATAATCTTTCCTCTTCTCATCACGCCTTTGTTGCATCTATCTCTAGTTCTGTTGAACCTAACACATTTGCCCAGGCTGAGCATGATCCCAAGTGGCGTGAGGCCATGAATTTGGAAATCGAAGCTCTTGAAGTCAATGGTACTTGAACTCTTACTACATTGCCCAAAGGGAAGAAACCAATTGGTTGTAAGTGGGTCTATAAAATAAAGTATCGTTCTGATGGCACAATAGAATGATACAAAGCTCGACTGGTAGCTAAGGGATACACTTAGATTGAAGGGATGGATTATCAAGAAACATTTTCCCCAGTTGCCAAACTTATTACTGTGCGATGCATTTTGGTTATTGCTGCTGCTAGAAATTGGCCTCTCCATCAACTAGATGTTCAAAATGCCTTCCTTCATGGTGATCTAGCTGAAGAGGTATACATGCTTCCGCCACCAGGTTATAGTCGACAGGGGGAGAACTTGGTTTGTCGACTTAATAAGTCACTCTATGGATTGAAGCAAGCTTCACGTAACTGGTATTCCAAGTTTTCTTGTGCCATTCGCAAAGCCGGCTTCAAGCAATCTATGGCTGACTACTCTCTTTTTACTAGAGTGCATGGAGACTCATTCACAGCAGTATTGATTTACGTTGATGACATGATAATAACAGGAAATGATCCAGCTGCAATAACAACTTTAAAAAAGTTCCTTGATGAACATTTTAGAATCAAGGATCTTGGAAAGCCAAAGTATTTTTTGGGAATAGAGGTGGCTCGTTCCAAGAAAGGCATTTGCATCTCCCAGCGTAAATATGTATTAGATATACTTGATGATATGGGACTCCTGGGAGCAGCACCAGCTTCTTTTCCTATGGAACAAAACTTGAAGTTTACGCCATCAAGTGGTGACCTTCTCAAAGACCCATCAAAATATAGAAGACTTGTTGGCCGTCTCATTTACCTCACAATCACAAGGCCTGATATTAATTATTCTGTACATCTTCTTAGTCAGTTTATGAATCAACCCCGCAAGCCACATTTAGATGCGGCAATTCGAGTCCTTCGATACTTGAAAGGAACACCGGGACAAGGACTATTTTTTCCAGCAGAAAATAATTTGAAGTTAATAGGTTATAGTGATGTAGATTGGGGAAGTTGTCCTACCACAAGGAGATCAGTCACTGGATACTGCGTATTTCTTGGTCCATCTCTCATCTCTTGGAAAACCAAAAAGCAAACAACGATTTCACGATCTTCAGTAGAAGCAGAATATAGAGCCATGGCAGCCATTACTTATGAGCTCACTTGGTTGAGATACCTCTTCAAAGATTTGCAAGTTAATTTCGTGATCCCTGCTAAGCTCTATTGTGATAACCAAGCAGCATTACACATCGCAGCAAATCTAGTGTTTCACGAACGAACAAAACATATTGAGATGGATTGTCACATGGTCAGAGAAAAGATTCAATCTGGGCATATTGCTACTGCTTTCACTTCATCACAAACTCAAGTTGCAGATTTATTAACCAAGCCTCTTGGAAAAGCCTTATTTCATACTCATCTTCGCAAGTTGGGCATCATTAACATCCATGCTCCAACTTGAGGGTGAGTGTTGAGATTTGCCAAGATTATGGACAGTTATTGGCAAGATTATGGACAGTTGTTCTGCTGCAGTAATGGACGTAATTTGTTAGTCAACTTTCTCTTATAAGCAATTTCCTTTTCTATTGTGTACAGCTAGCAATCAATCTCTTCTTTTTAGCCTTTTAGTTAGCTGACGCTTTTGTATATAAATGGTGTATAACAATAATAATAGAGAGATCTTTTCCCCTTTTTTTTACATGTTCAAATTGCTGAGTCGCTGTCGTCGCTGCCTCTATCTTGGTTTGGCCGTCGTCCCTGTGTAAGGTAAGTTTAATCCTCTGTCTCGCCGAATTGCTAAGCAATTTCGTTTTCTTTCATGGTCATAATTTGTTCACGGAATTGAATCTAAGAATTAAGAAGTTGCTGCAAAGTGTTTGGGTTTGCATAGTTTTCTTTCATGGTCATAATTTCTGCATTTGTTCACAGAATTAAGTTCCTGTGCAAAGTGTTTGGGTTTCTTGGCTAACGCAATTTTGTTTTCCTCCAATACTCTTTTCCTGCCAATCATTGCTTTGGAAGTTGCTTGAAGCGAAAACAGAGGTGAAAAAGAAGCAAAAAATAATATATGGATAAATTAAATTAAGAAATATAGAGCATGCACTAGACTTTGATATGATTTTTTCCTGTTATTACAAGTAATATGGATAAATTAGATTAATTGATTTATTTTGCAGGTAATATGGTTGCTTGAATACAGTAATATGTCCTATTCTGAAAACACATATTGTCGAATTATGTAATGTTCATTTGGTTCGTATCTTATAAGAATCTTAGCTGGACACTTATGAAATTGATGAAAGAAATTAGATGTAGCTGCTTGAGTTCACTACGGGCTAAGCATGGGGAAGGAAAGAGGGAATAAGTTTCCCAGTTGTAGTTTTAGTGCAATGGTCCATCTCTTAGAGATATATTTGTGTATATATAAATGGCAATTGAAACTGAAATTGTTGGTGATTTTTTTTTTGTGTTTCTGTTTGTTTTATATTTCACTTCGAGGAGAAGATTTGTTGCGGCGGGTTGTAATTTGCTTTCACAATTTGTGATGATCAGGTAGTTAGAGATATTTTATTTATTGTTGATCAATTATTATCGTTACTTAGGACACATAATTAATTCATACTCTCCTATAAGAATATCATTCAATCTGAGGGTCATAAGAAAGATTCAATTCATATTGGAGTGCCGGTCTAATTTCACGAAACATTAATTTTTTATATGTATCTTATTTTAGTTTCGGTCTAACTATTATTCCACTGTAATATATAGGTCAATTAATAAATCTATCTTGTTATCCATTAGAATGTTATTTTTTTTTTAGCCTAAATATATATGTTTAGGATGATTTTTGAATATGGGTGAATGATAAGAGCTAAAGGAACTCCTTGCGCATATTTTATTGCCTTGTGTGTGAGCTCTGTATAACTTGCATCAAGATGTCCTCCCGTAAAAGCACACTGACGGAAAAGCTTATGAGCATCAGCATATACTAATTCCTTCATTCGATATATTTGACTTAAGCTCCGAGTGTGGGTGAATGATATACAGTACTATATGAGTTATGCTAACTGTTGTGACCTTGATTTTGTATTATTGTGTGCATTGATTTTGGTTTATAAACAAATGTGTGGTGGCTCATGGATGGATGTATGGATGGGGATAATAAATAAATGAAAATATACATCAGACACAAGTAGATAAACTAAGGGTAAGGGATCAAAATTCTGAAACTGGAAGTGGGTTTTTGTCTCAAATATAATTGACGTGACAGAGAATTATGTGAAGTTGCAGATAAATTTTGGGTTTGATATGCTTTTGTTTATGGCCAAATTTTCTGCTGTATTTGGGATGATTTGCTGCTGTTTTTGGTTAAATTTTTCTTGTATTTTGGGCTTCATTTGCTGCTGTTTTTAGGTTAAATTTTCTGCTATTTCTAGGTAAATTGGCTGCTATTTTTCAGTTTATTTTTTGTTATTTTAAGATAAATTTATTGCTGTTTTGGGTTATATTTTTTGCTATTTTCAGGTAATTTTTTCTAGTGTTTTGGGCTTCATTTGCTGCTGGTTCTGGGCTAAATATTTTTCTGTTTCTGGGTAAATATACTGCTATTTTTCAGTTAATTTTTTTGCTATTTTTAGATAAATTTTTTGTTGTATTTGGGATGATTTGCTGCTGTTTTTGGTTAATTTTTTTTGGTATTTTTGGCTTAATTTACTGCTATTTTTAGGTTAAATTTTTTGCTATTTTTGGGTAGATTGGTTGCTGTATTTCAATTTATTTTTTTGTTATTTATAGATAAATTTACTACTGTTTTGGGTTTTTTTTGCTATTTTTAGGTAATTTTTTCTGGTGTTTTGGGCTTCATTTGCTGCTGGTTCTGGGCTAAATATTTTGTTATTTTTGGGAAAATATACTGCTATTTTTCAGTTAAATTTTTTACTGTTTTTGGATAAATTTTATGCAGTTTTTGGGATGATTTGTTGCTGTTTTTGGTTAAATTTTTATGGCATTTTGGGCTTCATTTGCTGCTGTTTTTAGCTTAAATTTTTTATTGTTTCTGGGTAAATTGGCTGCTGTATTTTAATTTATTGTATTTCAGGTTATTTTTCTATTGTTTTTAGATAAATTTACTGTTGTTTTTGGGTTATATTTTTTGCTGTTTCTAGGTAAGTATTTTTAGTGTTTTGGGCTTCATTTGGTGCTGTTTTTAGGTTAAATATTTTGTTGTTTCTGGGTAAATATATTGCTGTTTTTGGATAAATTTACTGATGTATTTGGGATAATTGGCTGCCGTTTTTGGTTAATTTTTCTGGTGTTTTGGGCTTCATTTGCTGATGTTATTATGTTAAAGTTTTTGCTGTTTCTGGATAAATTGGCTGCCGTTTTTCAGTTAAATTGTCTGCTGTTTTTAGATAAATTTATTGCTGTTTTTAGGTTAAATTTTTTGCTGTGTTCAGGTAAATTTTTCTAGTGTTTGGGCTTCATTTGCTGCTGTTTTTAGGTTAAATTTTCTGTTACTTCTGGGTAAATTTGCTGCTGGTTTACAGTTAAATTTTTTCCTATTTCTGGATAAATTTATTGCTATTTTTGTGTTACATTTTCTGCTGTTTCTGGGTAAATTTGTTGATGTTTAGATAAATTTATGACTGTTTTTGGGCTAAATTTTCTGCTGTTTCCATGTAAATTTTTGGTGTTTTGGGCTTCATTTGCTGCTGTATTTTGGTTAAATTTTCTGCTGTGGTAAAATTTGCTACTATTTTTAAGTTAAATTTTTTGTTGTTTTTGGATAAATTTATTGCTGTTTTTGGGTTAAATTTTCTGTTGTTTTACAGGATCCAAAAGTTGTGATATTTGACATTTCTTTTTGTGCCTAAATCTTCATGTATAGGTTTGTGTAAACTTGAAAATGGCTGAAATGATACAAATATACCCACTTCAAGGTCTAAAACATGATACTGCAATGGTGTTTCAACAGAAGATCAGGTACCTGTCTCTGGAAATGCTTCAATGAACATCTTCATTTCCTCCCCACCAAGGCCAGATAAGAGGCATATCCATGGCAATGACTCTACAACCTGAGGAACGAAATACACTTTGTAATCTAAATAAAGAAAGAAAATTGAATACAAGATAAATCTTAACAAGAGTCATCATATCAGATGAAAGATTCTTAGTCTATAAGCTTCTAAAACCTTAAGAGGTTGAACTTTCCTGCTAAAGTCTTCCCAGGTCATAAAAAACTTAAGATGGCAGTATATTAATAGTAGCTGAAAGATAGACAGATTAGCTCACAAGCATGGCTGCAAAATACATCACAGCCCCATTCAAAAGCAAAAAAGACCCAATTATATTGTCCGGTTTTGTATGCTTTGTTCTTTTACAAGCTCATCAAATTGGGCAAATTAATGTCTAAATAGTCCAATTTCCCTATGCTTTGTTCATTTATAAGCCCATCAAATTGATCAAGGCAGTACTTGTCTCTCCATCAGCATACAATATCTAAACACATAGTATGTTCAAACAAAGATGGAAAATAAGAAAAATTGAGTTTTTAGACAGGCAAGAAAAAAAAATTTCAATAGTATATTATTGCCAGCAAATAAATTTTAAACCAAAAAGTTCACGCAGGGAATTATGTTCTTGGAAAACACAATACTCTTATTCTGCTCCAAAAGACATTACCAAACACATTTGTCAAAACTATTCTTGAAAATCATTAGAAAACACAATTTTCAAATATTCTAAGTCTAAGCTTCTTGTCTTCATTCTCGATAATAATTTGTGAAAAAAATAAAAATTCTAAAATGATTTTCCAAATTGCTTACCTCGCATGATGCGCTCCAAACCGATCTGCAAAGTTTTGGAGTTGGAAGACAATTTTAGGGATAAAACTAGCGGATGCTTTTGGTGCTCTTCTTGGTTTCTTTCATAGCCTTACCATCACCAGAATCTGAACGACAATCTGCATGTTATCTCTTCGACAATCTACATTCCCAACTATTTGGATTGTGATTGACGGTTTCACGGTTCATGAGCCAGCAGATTCAGGTTCGGATTTGGCGAATCTTGGCTTAAAATTTAGGAGAACTGAGACAGAAATTCACATTTGGGAATGAACATTAGGGGTGGACAGGGCAGTGCTTTTTGTTTTGATTTTTTTTCTTCTACAGTGACATTGAGAGTCAATGAGAAATGTTTTTTTTTTCAGCCTTTTATTTTCAAAAGAGGGGAAAAAATCGATAGTATAAAAAAAAGTTTTTTTTTTTACTTTTTTGCTGTTGATGCTGCCATAATTGTTATAATATTGAATTTTTTTAATAAATAATAACTATAAAAATATTTTAATAAATTATTATAAATTTTAATTAGGTAATATTAAATAAATAAATTATAATAAAAGATTAATAAATTATAATTATAATAATATTATAATAAATAATAATGAAATAATTTCATACTGATAATAATAACAATAAAATTATAAATATAATAATATTTTTACTAAATAATAATATAATAAAATAATAATAATAATAACTTATTATTATAATAATTATTATAAATTTTGAACACAATAATATTTTCATAAATAATAATCATATAACAAAATCATGAAATTAATAAATAATAACAATAATGAATTAGTAATCATAATTATAATACTATTTTAATAAATATTATGATGATGATGATGATTATTATTATTATTATTATTATTATTATTACCACCAATTGACAATAATCAACAAAGGGCATTTAAGTAAATTATGATAATTCATTCTGATTCCAAGACAAATTAAACGCATCGATGGAAATGAATCTCATTCCGACTTTAATTTCTACAGCTCAAATAAATAACTTATTCTTATTCACATTCTTGATTCTGATTGTAGCCCGTTCCGATTACTGATTAGTAAATGCACCATGAGCAAATTATTGTGGTTTAATTGGGTCTGTTTTTTTCAAACCTAATTAATAATTAGTTTGGGTTGGATAAATTATAATTAACCAGTCTAACCCAACCAAATCTACTATAATAATAATAATAATAATAATAATAATAAGGATAATGATAATGTGTTAATTCTCAGTTGCAAAATTATAAAGACTTAAATGGCTTATCTAATTTTTTATTCTTTTTAATCTTTTAATAGAAGAGGCTATTTCATTCTTGCATTTGCTGCTCTAGACTACAATTCCTAAACCAAAATCACACTCTCTTATAAGTAAATTTATTATTTTATAAGATTAATATAAAAGTAAGTTGGTTTTAATTTCTTTTTATTTTTTAGTGAATACTTAACGGCACATAATTATATATCACTTTCATTTTATTTTTGTATATGATGCTAGCTAATTATCTAAAAAGTCTGAATTTAGAATTGGAAAAGGAGATGCATGAGAAATAAAGTCTATATGCTTTTTGTGGAAATTTTCTTAATTTAAAGATAGTTAATTTATTAACTTTCTTTATCGTACACTAGATAGTGAATGAAAATTTCATGTTATAAAAGATTTATATTTGATTTTAATAAGTTTCATTCCAAGTTTCATATCATTTTCACTGTTCAATTTAAAATTTTGATTTAACCTTCAACCTAATCAACTTAACCAAACGATATAAGGTTTGAGTAGAATTGGGTTAAATAAGTTCATTTAGTAAAGTTGGGTGGATTTTATCTCAACTCATTAAAAAGTAGACCATGTTAGAATTTCACTAACCCTATCAAACCCAACTCATGCCCACCCTTATATTATTCTATCTAAATCATAAATGCCAATAATCCAACTCTTTAACCATTTTCACATTGGATTAAGTTGAGCCAATTGACCTAAACTACATAACTTAAATTCCAACTAAATGTGAAATAAGACAAAAAATTTCTAAACCACACGTATGACTGGTAGATTGAAGGTAAAACGGATAAATTAGCGTTAGAGTGGTAAATTGGTCTACAAAATTAAAAAAATAGAAAAAAAAATTTGTAAATTGACATTAAGTATGAAATGAAATAAAAGATTTGTAATTCACACTTGGAAATAGTAAAAAAAGGGAAAATGAGTAAATTAAAGTTGGAGTGGTAAATTAGAAGAAAAAATTGCAAACAAAATAAAAACTTAGAAAAATCACATAAATCTTGTAAAATGACATTAAGTGTGAGATAAAACAAACAATTTGTAAATCACACGTAAGACTAATAAATTGATGGAAAAAGAGAGTAAATTAATGTTAGAGTTGTAAATTGCAAGAAGAACTTGTAAACAAAACAAAAATTTAGAAAAATGAGGTAGAACTTGTAAATTGACATTAAGTGTAAAATGAAACAAAAAATGTGTAAGCCATACATAAAATTAGTAAATTGATGGGAAAATGAGTAAATTAACAATGGAGTTGTAAATTACAAGAAAAAAGTGTACATAAAACAAAATATTGAAAAAATGACTTAAAATTTGTAAATTAACATTAAATGTAAAATGAAACAAAAAATGTGTAAACCATACATAAAATCAGTAAATTGATGGAAAAGCGGGTAAACTAATAATAGAGTTGTAAATTAGAAGAAAAAAGTGTAAACAAATCAAAAACTTGAAAAAATGACTTAGAACTTGTAAATTAACATTAAGTGTAAAATGAAACAAAAAATGTGTAAATCAAAAATAAAATTAGTAAATTAATGAAAAAAATGGTAAATTAATGATGGAGTTGTAATTTACAAGAAAAACTTGTAAACAAAACAAAAACTTATAAAAATGACATAGAACTTGTAAATTGACATTAAGTGCGATATGAAACAAAAAATGTATAAATCACACATAAAACTACGAAAATTAATGGAAAAAATGGTAAATTAATGTTGGAGTTGTATATTTGTAAGAAGAACTTGTAAACAAAACAAAAACTTAGAAATATGACATACAACTAGTAAATTGATATTACATGTGGAATGAAACAAAAAATATGTAAATCACACATAAAACTAATAAATTAATGAAAAAATGGGTAAATTAATGGAGTTGTAATTTGCAAGAAGAACTTGTAAACAAAATAAAAACTTATAAAAATGACATAGAACTTGTAAATTGACATTAAGTGTGAAACAAAATAAAAATGTATAAATCACACCTAAAACTAGTACATTGATTGAAAAATTGGTAAATTAATGTTGGAGTTGTAAATTACAAGAAGAACTTGTAAACAAAACAAAAACTTAGAAAAATGACATAAAACTTGTAAATTGATATTAAGTGTGAAATGAAACAATAAATTTGTAAATCACACATAAAACTAATAAATTAATTGAAAAATTGGTAAATTAATGTTGGAGTTGTAAATTACAAGAAGAACTTGTAAACAAAACAAAAACTTAGAAAAATGACATAAAACTTGTAAATTGATATTAAGTGTGAAATGAAACAATAAATTTGTAAATCACACATAAAACTAATAAATTAATGAAAAAAATGGTAAATTAATGTTGGAGTTGTAATTTGCACGAAGAACTTGTAAACAAAACAAAAACTTAGAAAAATGATATAGAACTAGTAAATTGACATTAATTGTGAAATGAAACAAAAAATGTATATATCACAAATAATACTAGTAAATTGATGGAAAAATGGGTAAATTAATGGAGTTGTAATTTGCAAGAAGAACTTGTAAATAAAACAAAAATTTAGAAAAATGATATATAACTTGTAAATTGATACTAAGTGTGAAATGAAATAAAAAATGTGTCAATCACACATAAAACTAGTAAATTAATGGAAAAATAAGTAAATTAATGTTAGAGTTGTAAATTGAAAGAAGAACTTGTAAACAAAACAAAAACTTGTAAATGTTGCATAAAACTTGTAAATCTACATTAACTTGTAAATGCTTCATAAAACTTGTAAATCACACATAAAATTAGTAAATGTAACCTAGAACTTGAACAAAAAAGAGTAATTACCTACTACTTAGGTAACAGGTTACCTATTTATTTAAAATTAATGGTAGAAATTTTTTATTTAAATCTAACGATTCACGCCCATTACGGCATCAATGCCGTAAATTTAATTACGGCATTATAGAATGATCCGTAATTCTAATTAAGATTAAATTTATAAACTGCATTGAGGAATTACAATAAAAGACGAACAAAGACATA
This sequence comes from Citrus x clementina, assembly GCF_000493195.1. Classification (NCBI taxonomy): domain Eukaryota; kingdom Viridiplantae; phylum Streptophyta; class Magnoliopsida; order Sapindales; family Rutaceae; genus Citrus; species Citrus x clementina. The sequence goes on from NW_006262022.1 coordinate 17,323,226, forward strand.
TACAATTATGATAAATTTATTTATCAGGACTTTTGAGAAGAACGAGAAGAAGCTCACATCTACAGAGGGGTGCCATTTGTCCCACCTCATCGAAGGGATGTTAAAGATTTTTAATGGGCTAAGACAACATGGCCCTGCTTAGATATTTTGGGCTTTTACCAACAAGTTCCTGATCACACCCCTCAAACCTCCTTATCAAACCTTTTTTTTTTCAAAAAATAAAAATAAAATCACTAAATAACTAAATACAATTTAATTTCTTTCTTTATTTTTAAATAAAAAGTTAATTAAATATTTAAATAAATTGTTATTTTAACAAATATTTTATTCCTACCCCATTTTATAATTATTTTTGATTTCAATAAAAAATATATTTTGAGAAAATTATAAGAATTTAAAATTATAAAAATAAAAATTATAAATATATTTTAAGATTTTAGGATTTGTATGTAATTTATGAATAAAAACCTTAAAAATATACAATTTTTTTTAAAATAAAAAATTTCATAGAAAGATGGTTAACTTTAATATATGTACGTGTATTACTTGTATTAAAGGTATTTTAGACAATGGTAAATTTTGAATTAATTTTTTTAAAATTGATTATTTTTAAATTATTTTTATTTTTTAAAATTTTAAATTATTTTTATTTTATTTTATTTTATTATAAGTAAATTAAGATTTTTAAAAGGTAAGGAAAATTATATTTAAATAGTCGGGGAATAATTAGAAATTAACTCAAAAATAACATTAAAAATGCTCCGCCCTTACAACCAATTGTTTACTCGTCTCGGCAACCTAGGGTTGGTTCGTCACCGGAAATAAGCTAGATCTAGACTCTCTGTGTTATGGGTGCAGGCTGAAAACAGAGGGGACGAAGAAAGAGGATCTGATTCCGACGGTTTGGATTCAATGTGATGAGTTCCTTATGATAAGCAAGCTGAAGAGAGCTGAAGAAGGAGGCAAGATCAAGATCTCGAGGAAATTCAGCGATGGATGAAGCGAGGGTTCTAACTCTCACTTTTTAAAAAAACTTATGCATATTCTTTCATGTGCTGTAGATAGGCCCTTCAACCTCGGAAACCTCACCATGGACTGGGAGCGAAGGAAGTGGGATCTGATGGTTGGCATTGTAGGTGGCAAGCTGCAAAAGAAAGATGACGTTTTCAAAGTTGAAGGGCCTTTCTAGAGCACTGGAATCCATTCATACTTCAGCTTGAAATCCCAAAACACAAGGCCTTTTGTGCATATTTGTTTAGACTTTGCACTAAGATTGGCTTTATTTTTCCCTTTTGGACTTGAATCAGTATAACATTTCAATGTTACAGCACACTTTGGTGCAGAATATGTAGATCTGTATGGTTTGCAAATGAGGCTTTCTGCAAAGACTGTTATGAATTTTTTTTTTAAATCATTTATTAGGAAATTTTCCCAACAGCAACACCAGAAAAGGTGAAAACAGGTATGCTTGAGGTTGTTATAGCTGCCGCTTGGCCTACTGAAATGTTCATTTAGTCCAATTATGCTAAGACTCCACTTTTATGGGCATTATCTTGTAATTTCATTTTTATCACGTCCCGTTTGGATCTCCGTGACCTACTTGGCCTGTAGCTATTTGCTGTTGGTGTTGCTTTTGAATTAGTGGCTGATTTGGACGCGCTTAACAAGTTATTGTGTGGACTCTAGTTATATTTTTTTGTTATGCTTGTCTGAGAAAAGAGATGGAACATGTCGTTCCAATTTATTGAATATTTAAAATAACTTGAGAATTTCATAACTAAGAAAATTCAAGGTTCCTTTTTGAATTTTTTTTTGGGGTTTTTTTGTTTGGTGGGAGGGGGGGGGGAATTGGGGCCAAGGGGATGTGTAGGGATGCAGCTCTTCCGTCTAACACTCCAAAGTATTTCTTGTATCTTGGATCCTCGCGGAAGGACTGGTATTTGTGGCGATTGGCTGTTGGGTTCAAGTTTTGAGTCAGCTGCCTTAAGTGGCCAGCTCATGCCAAGCATGTAAGCAAGAATGTGATTTTCTTTTGCTTATTTGGTTTCTTTTTTGTGCATAGAAATATATATTTCATGATTGATAATTAACATCAAATAATAAAATCTGTAACAACATGTTTACCCCTGTATATGGACATCTAAATATAAATAGTATATTGGCTTCAGCTCTGTTTGAAATATCAGACAATTTTCAATCGTAAGCTTGAAGCATGATTATTCATATATAAATACTGTAATTGGTCTATCTTGATTGTAGATTATTTAGGAAGTTGTGGAGTTCATTTTGAGGAGTTTGCTGTTGGTTTACAAACAAGTTTTCTGCCACTCGAAGGACATGATATTGGGCAATTTCTAGGTTTAGAGTCTATGGAAAAAGACGAAGCTCAAGCATATCAACCTATCATTTGAATCATTAAGCAGGCCATGAAAATTTCTACAGTTGTTAAGGTATGCTTCTATCTACACACTGTTTATGGATTTATGATTTTTACTTTGGTTGCCCCATATTTAATTCTCTTGCTTTTATAGCTTGGAGTATTAGATTGCAGTGATTGATGAGAGTGAATGCTTGTTTAATGATAATTGAAACAATTTGCTATCAACAGTGTAGCATGTGTTAATCGTTGAATATTGTTTTTGTGACAACGATTTTGTGTATCATTAATTGCATGTAGCCATTGTGATGCTTAGTTTATATGAAAATTAGGCTAGCCCAATCTTTTTTGGATTTTTTGTTATGATTATCTCCATGTTTGTGATTGAGGTGTTGTGACTTTTAATTTATTGAGGAATGGAATTAAAACATTAACTGCTTAATAAAAATGGGTGTTTATCAAATATCTTAGCTAAAATGCTGTCAAAATTATACCGCCACCAAAATAGGACTCAACTCGAGTTATTCAAACTCTTGAAACTTGAATTTTGTGTATCTGAACTGGGTGCTCAGTTAGTCAATCGCATCCATGTAATGATTCGCATTTATTTATTTATGTTACTATGCTTTGCTGTACCTGGGGAATCATGGCTTGGGAGGAAGAATCGGAACCAGAATGATATGTCCTCAACCTCTGATATTTGGTCATGCTGCTCATTTCATTGCTGCGAATGATTCTCAGTTTCGTCCATTGGTTGACTGGAAGGTGGAATCAGTGTTGGCATGCGCATACGGGATCATCAATATTGACAGATCACCATTCCCGCTTGTGCTAACCGTTCGATTGACATACTTTTACCATGGAGGGTTGAGATTTCGCCACGCCACCATGCGTGGAATACACTCACTGCATTGGGTCATACACCCAACCATTCTTGTCTTATTAGGAAGCAATCTTGTTTGTTCATTGTATTGATCCGATGTTCCACATTTAGCCACGTTTCCCCTTTCACTCAGCGAACGTTGTTGACCACATCTGAACCGTTGGATCGAGCATCAAGTTTTCCTCAATGCATGCTCACCATGATTATTACGGTCACAGGATTTTAAAATGGAAGTTTTGTCTTCGGATTGAATTGAAAAGGTCGCGTGATTTGGCTGAAATAATAAAATTTCTTCCCTTTTCCTTTTTTCTTTTTCAATTTCTGGCTTTTGTATGTAACTTTTGTAAATTAATTAACAAAATATGTGCTTTATTTTCCACTATCTGTGGTTAATTTTATCAAGGTAGGGTGAGGTGAAGCTCTTCATAGAAAGATATGATTTAGTTAAGTTTTATTTTTTTTAATTGGGGAAAAAAGATGGTAAACTTTAATATATTTATTTGTATTAATTACACTAGAGGTCTTTTAGAAAATGGTAAATTTTTATAAATTGATTATCTTCAAACTTTTTTTTTATTTGAAAATTTTAAACTGTTTTTATTTTATTTTATTTTATTATAAAAAAAGGAGTAAATTAAGATTTTTAAAAGGTAAACAGAATTATATTTAAATAGTCCAGGAATAATTAGAAATTAACTCAAAAATAACATTAAAAATGCTCCGCCCTTATTACCACTAAGTCTATGCGTGTTTTTGTGTTTGTGTGTGTGTATACAGATCCATTGTTACTCATCTTCGACAGCCTAGGGTTGGTTCGTCATCGGAAATAAGCTAGATCTAGACTCTCTGTGTTATGGGTGCAGGCTGAAAACAGCGGGGACGGAGAATGAATTTTCCCTTTTTAACTTGAATCAATGTAACATTTCAATGTCATCGCATGCTTTGGTGCAACATTTGTAGATAGGTATACGTTGCAAATCAGGCTTTCTGCAAGACTGGAATGAATTCTTTTTTATCATTTATTAGGAAAATTTCCCAACTGCAACAGCAGAAAAGGTTGAAATAGGTATGCTTGAGCTTGTTGTAGTTAGGGGTGGCAAAGCGAATAAATGAATCGAATCCGAATTGAATCGTAAACGAATTGGGTTAAAATTTTATTGAGTGAGATTCGATTCGTTTAATAAATGAATCGAAATCTCAGAATTTGAATTCGCTTCGTTTATTAAACGAATATTCGGTTCGATTCGTTTAATAGAATTAATAAACAAATATAATCGAATTCGGATTCGTTTACTATTTGTTTATTCTTACGAATTCATAATGAATCGAATTGAATTTAGATTCGTTTACAATTCATCTGTAAACTACAATATTAACCTTCAAATTTTAAAAAAATTTCAAATAAATTTAAGGACAAAAAAGTAATTTAATTAAACGAATGGACCATATTCAATTCGTTTATAACTCATTTATTAAATTGAAACGAATAAACGAATCAATATCTTTAAACCTGAATATGATTTGTTTAATTAGCAAATCGATTGAACTCATCCATTTATTAAACGAATCAATTTTTTCAAATGCAAATCTATTTAATTTGTATAGAATCAAATCGAATAAATGAAGCCTAAGTCAGATTGCCACCGCGAGTCGGAGCTGCGCTTGGCTTTAGAAGTTGGCTTTAGAAGCCCCTTTTTTTCTCAAGAGTCCAATTATGCTATGACTCCACTTTTATGGGCATTACCGTTTAATTTCCTTATTTTTTTAATCGTGTCCCATTTGGATCATTGTGACCTACATGGGCTGTACCTATTTGTGGTTTATGTTGCCTTTGATTTCGTGGTTGATTTGGACAAGCTTAATAAGTTACTGTGTGGACTCTAGTTTTATTTTCTTGTCATGCTCGTTTGAGAAACGAGATGGAACATGTCATTCCAATTTATTGAATATTTAAAATAACTTAGAGAATTTCATAATTAAGAATATTCAAGATTTCTTTTTCATGATTTATGTAATTTTTTCCTTCTTTTGGGGGGATGTGTAGAGATGCAGCTCTTCCTCACTAGTGCTCCAAGTATTCCGTGTCGCGGAAGGGCTGGTATATGTGGCGATTGGCTGTTGGGTTCAAGTTTTGAGTCAGCTGCCTTAAGTGGCCGGCTCATGCCAATCATGTAAGCAAGAATATGATTTTCTTTTGCTTATTTGGTTTTACTTTTGTGCATAGAAATATATATTTCATGATCGATAATTAATACCAAATAATAAAATCTGTAACACAACATTTATCTATACCCCTATATACGGACATCTAAATATAAACTAGTAAATTGGCTTCAATTCTGTTTGAAATATCAGACAAGTTTCAATCATGAGCTTCAAGCATGATTATTCATATATAAATACTGTAATTGGTCTCTGTAGATTGTAGATTATTTAGGAAGTCATGGAGTTTGTTCTGAGGAGTTTGATGTTGGTTTGCAAACAAGTTTTCTGCCACTCGAAGGACATGATATTGGGCAATTTCTAGGTTTAGAGGCTATGGAAAAAGACGAAGCTCAAGCATATCAACCTACCATTTTAATCATTAAGCAGGCATGAAAAATGCTTGCTGCGTCTATTACAGTTCTTTTTACAAAATGGCTTTCAATGTAAATTGTTAATTTTTTTTAATAGAATTAAAACCATTCTGTATGTATCATATGTAGCCTTTAAAGATTATTACGACCTTTATTGCTTTAAGCCCCACTTCTTGCCGCTGTTAGCGATAAGTTGAAAACAGTAATGGTTCCTTTTTATCCACGTTACACATAACACTCATTCAAGAATCTAGAGATTACTTAACCGTGTTGTAATTCAAGAGTAGTGTCCAACTTGGCCTAGTGGCAGCTTCTTAAAGCAAGAGTTTGGCCCAGAGGATTGTTGCTCTCCACCAGATGCGTTTGGACTTAAGCTGAATTCGCTTTTGTTGCCAAGTTCCAATGAAAAAATGTAACTAAAAAAAAAAAACCCCATGATTGAATCTTTGTGGAAAAATGATCTGGATGCAATGCTGTTGCGTAGTGTGGTTTAGTTAATTATCCACAACAAAAGAGTTATAAAAATATGTTACGTGTCCCATTACTTATTGAATCATTTTTTGGCATCCACACTTATTATAGAATAACTAATTTTTTTTATAATGGTTATTCAAACAGTAAAAAATGCCAAAATTTTTGAGTAAAATGGTCGTTGTTATTGTTTTTTTTCCTTTTAAAACGGTGCCTTTGCTATATGAGGGGAATCATGGGAACCAGAATGATTGGTACTGATTCAAGGTCCCATAATGATCACAGTTACAAGGAAGATAAGAACCTAAAATTAATTACATGGTCACGTGATTGCAGTTGCATGGGCTGCATGGCGGCCGACCGCTGTACCATGACTGCAATTCCTGCACAGTAACAAGCAAGCTGTTTTACATATATATATGCCACGTTGACAATTAGCTTATTTAGACAAACATCTTATCAAGGCACAAACGAACTTGAACGTAAAGCAATAATATCCCAGCAACTAATTGTCTTAAAATAATTATTGTAATTCTTCAGAATACACAACCACAATTTTGAAGTTTTGAAAGAAATTAAGCGACGAATGCACCGAAAGCTTTCCTCCCTAACCCCAATTGATTACTTACGTAACCGTGCATGTTTGGCCCACCTTCAGTGCATCTTTTTTTGATTTTGGCTACCTTATCACGAAACACAAATGGAAGGGGACTCTGACTTAAGTCTCAATTGACGAAACAGTAGTGCTAAACAAACAAATATTGGGGACTCTGACACATATGTGAGGTGAGGAAATATTACAACATTTAGACTAGGAATGTAAACAAATGAATAAATAAATATATTACTGGATTTAAGAAAATGAAGCCGGTGGCGAGTACAAAGGAGCTCTTATGTGTTGATTCCCTAATATCGTGTGCACTTCCTCATATACAATAAATTTTGAATTTTTTGTTGTTGTTATCTATGTCATAATTGTTATAACATTAATTTTTTTTCAAATAAGGATAAAATTGATAGATTTATGATTTTATTATAACACACACAGTCAAATATACATCTAAAATATATGTAGAACCACTACCACCTTATATATATATAAAAAAAAAAAAGTGTTTACAACAGGTTATCAAGGCATACCATTAGTACTAAATTATGTAAATCAAGTTTCTTTTCCTTCATGCCATGTCCTTTACGGGTCGGCTGATTCGGTTTTGGTGCTTGTTGTCGATGAGCATATAATATATACATATTTTACTCTTAATTATATAATTACTAATTATTATTATTTGTTATTTTTAATTAATTAAATTATTTTGTTGAATGAGGAATTAATTAGAGATTATGGATAAAAAAGTATAAAAAATTTTAATTTAGAAAGAAATAAAAATTAAATTAGAAGATAAAATTACAGTCGAGAATTAATGAAAGTCCGAAACCAAAAATCAAAGTCAACTTCCTTAATAATGAACGGTGGGCATGCATTTAGAAGACAAACATTTGGTGATGGCAATTGCATTTGCATGACATTATATATTATGGAAAGTAATTTAAAGGGACCTGTGACTTGGCTTTCAAAGGTGGACATAAACTGATGGATTATGGTATTGACAAATAATGATGACATAAAATAGTAAAATTGACTTTAGAATTGGAAATAGAATCCCGATTGAATTGGGCCAATTAATGCATATGGAATCCTTTTCATAATTGGTGGCCATGGTGGAAGTGTGGCTGGTGCTTGCAAAAGATGCAGCTGCCATACTCATTTCAAAAACTTTCCGATCCAATGAGTTCTACAGGAGGATTTATAAATTAAGTAATATAATTTTGTATATTTTTAAAATAAAAACTTTAATTGCGCACCACTTGAGTTCTTATCCAAAACTACCTTTCCTGGTAAAGCCAAAGCATTTTGTGTTTTCTTACACGGCAAAATATTTTTTTTTTTAATTTTTGAAAGGAAAAAACCTTCATTTCACAAAAGAAAATAAGTACAGCAAATGAGGAGGGAATGAACCCATCCACACAACAGTTTCAAGTCTCTCTAAAGCTAACAAAACATTGTTTGTTACATAAACAGTTCACGGCAAGAAGAGCAGCCATTTTTGACTTTTTGGAAGGGAATAATATTGGAATAAGCTTTCGAATTTACCGATTACGAATTACGATGGCTTTCTAAGCAAATGGGATCTGAGATGGACCGATGGTTAAGTTGAGGGGAAAATTACAGATAGATTCCATCTTCAAATATAAGTTAAAAATATTTGAAGTTTTAAACTTAATTTTAAATAGATTGTGATACTTTATTCTTTTTAAATTTAAAAACGTTATATTTAATTTCTTATACTAACAATTTAAATTATTTTACGATAAAAAATCCATATTATCTCTGATCAATTTAAGTGATTTTACAAAGAGTAACATCCATCAAAACGATTTTTTGTGTATGTGATATGATAATATTATCCTTTATAAATTAAGTGAAGGTAGTTCCATTTGATTCCATCACATCCTGGATTATCTGTCACTTTTATTTACATAAAAAATATACATTCTCTCATTGACAACATATAAAATAAGCTTCACCAAGTCTTTAAAAACTGTATTGCCTACGTTGTTTATGTTTTTCAGTTTTTAAGCCAAGAAAAATGAAAGAGAATTAAAGATTACATAATTAGGTAATTAACTCAAATTATTAAAGACAATATTGTCATAACACCTGCATTCATTTTCATGGATGTCTACAGATTGTAAAATAACTTAAATTGATTAAGGTCAATAGGAACATTTCATTGTAAAATAACTTAAATTATTAGTGTATGGGGTTTAGTACAACATTTTTAAATTTAAAGGGTTAAGTGTCATAACCTATTGAATCTGAGTATAAATATTTCTAACTTATATTTGAGGAGGAATATGTAATTCTTCCTTTAGTTAAGTTTCTAATCAATTTACAAAATGACTTTCCATGTAAGTTATTAATTTTTCAGAATTAATGAAACCCAAGGAGAGATAATAACAATTTGTTCATTTACATTAAAAAAAAAAATGTATCCACCTAGTTTAAATTTACACATCCTTTATATGGCTGTTGTGTGTACAAAAGAATACAGACACACACACACAGAGAAAAAGAGGGAGGGAGGGAGACAAAAAGAGGAATAAAAAGAATATCTAAGTTACGAAAAATTAAAAATAATAACAAAATTGTTTTAAGGACTAACGATTAAAGAAACAGGGAAACAAATTTTTTCTTTTCATTCAATAATCAATACTATTGAAAAAAAAAATATTTAGACTAAGAATGTAAATAAATGAATAAAAAACGCATAACTGAATTTATGAAATGGAGCTGATGGAGTACTAAGGAGTTCTTTTATATATATGTGCGCGCGCGCACACACACACAGAATATAAAGCAAAATAAATGATATATCGACTACATCGGCAATTAAACAGAAACGAGTGAAGAATGATGATACAAGTACGTAAAAGAGAAATGATGAAGGATCAGCAACTCAGGCACAAACTGATGTACACAAGACTAGACTAGCTCAGCCCAGTAAGCAAAGCCGGACACTACAACAAAATTGAGATATATATAGCATCTAAAATGTGCTACTAAAAGTAAAGGTACCACTTTTAGAAGTGATATGTTAGTCCATGTTAATAAAAATATATCTTTTGGTAGCAGTTATGGAATGTTATAAATTACATTTTGTAGCATGAAATAAAAGTTATATATGTATTTTTAGTAGCTTGAGGTAGACGTTACTATTTCATAACTCGTAGCATTTATAAAATGCTACTAAATACCTTGCCATAGCATTTATAAATGCTATCAAATTCTAAGTCATAGCATAATAAAAATGCTACAATATTCTCTTATGATTTATAGCATTTTTTTATTGCTTAAAATTACAAATTTTGGTAGCATTTAAACATTGTTATTATATTTGGTAACAATGTATCATCGTTGTCATCATAAGTTTAAAGAAATTGCTAATTAGCTTGGATATTTATATCATTCATCTTGATAATAATACAAAACTTTCACAAATACAAGCTTATAATCCAAATGAACAAAAAGTACCATATATTATATCAAATATTGCATCAAGGTCATAAGTTGAAGATAAATATCAACTCCAAATAAAAATTATGCTTGACTATGAACAAGGGCAAAACTATGTTGCAACATGAGTTTGGTACCCCTTCTTTTTGTCTTTTTCAAAATCAACTACCATGGAGTCCTGTTATTTGTTATGAAAACAAAAAAGCTAAAAACTTTTAAATTTTTACACATTAGTCCTGCACCTACACTAGCATCATTTTTCTCACCCATTTTAATTAAAAGATAATTAAAATTATTTTCAATATAGAAATAGAATAATAATAATAAATTATTACTCTTATTTTTTAATTAATTACAAAAAGATATTTTACATTAAAAAATATAGACAATCACTGGTGAACACTGCTTCTTTACGTGCAATAACATTATTAACCAAAAGGGGTCATGAAGGGTACCATTAGACTTGAAATTGGATGATCTACGCAATGATAGCCTCAATACTAGAAAATGGTGATATGTAGAGTTGCACTCCCCTTCCAAAATAACTGCGACCATAACTACACCACAAAAACACAACAAGTTACATTGCACTACCACCTTTTTTCAATTTAGAGACCGTCATTTGGTTGTTAAAGGCAATGAACCTTGAAATGTCATTTAATCATAGGGTCTTACTACAGTTGTTTGCATTGGAAGGTGTCTCTATCGCCAATACATCCATTTATCCAGCAACATTGTCACCATTACACAGATATGAGAATTTTGAATCTGTTGATAATATTTGTTTTTCTATTCACTCACTTTTATTTCTTAGTGATGATGTCGTCATTGTTGTCATTGACGGTGCAATAAATTTTAGCAATGTTATTTTGATTTTTCATCTAATTTACAAAACTTAAATATTAATTATAATATTCAATTTTAGTCTCGTATGCTTAAAAAATACTAATATTTAAGTTCATGGATGGATATAAGATAAATCAAATCCAGAGTATTTTGGATGGATATTATCCAATCTATTTGGACCAAATACTTAGATATCCAACTTGAATGGATTTGTTTGCTCTTCCTAGTTGTCAAGTCGATTAATAAATTGGATTCGATTTTAAAACTCCTAATATAATAACCCAGTTCTAATACGATTAATTACTCAATTAATTATACTAATTGACTTATATTTTAATTGATATATATGTCCTGAATTGTCATCTCTATTGTTGTCCATGTGCGATGTTAGCAAGAGAGAAGAAAGAATAGAAAATACTTATTTTTATTTTATTTTTACTACAGAAATATTTAAATTATTTTCAAATACAGTAATTGTTTAGAATTTTTTTTTTTTACCCTTCTCTCAGGTAAGTTAATAAAAGATCTTAACCATATGGATAATGGATGTGTGCTAATGACTATTTAAACTGTTGGGGTGGAGTAACAAAAATTAATTTATTTAAGTGTGCAATTAAATTTATTCTTCTTATTTAAGAACAAAAACTCAACAAAAAATACAAAACTTATTGTTCAAACAAACAAAAATAATTTTACAAATTCATAAACTAACACTTTATATATTATTATTAGTGAATTAACATATTTTTACTACATAATTAAATAATTGATAGTATGTTAAAAAAAATATTATGTTACACAAAGAATAATAAAACATGAACTACATAGAATATGAAATTAATTCATTTTTGTAATTTGCACATTTTATCTGCTTGAGATAGTAAAGTCTCTTGTGCTTGAGGGCATCTCCAATGCTTAACACCATTTTGGTGTAACACCAACACTAAAAATGTACCTTTTTTCACACCAAATTACTATTTCATTTCCAACCCATTTACACCAAAAAGAATATTCTTCTTTTTATTCTTTTAATTCTCAAGAATTAATTCAATTAACACTAAATTTACTATTAATATAGATAATTAAGTAATAAGTAATATTATATCGATTAACAAAAAAATATAGAAAATTATTAAATTTGCATTTAATTAACTAAATTAGTACATTATGAAAATTAAACTTTACATTAATATAGAAAAATACAATAACAATAATAAAGAAGCCAATCGATGACTTTATGAAATTCTTAAAAAATGCAGTGAAGATAGGCAACAAAATTATCAAATTCAAATAATACGAGCCCAAAATGAGAAAACAAAATTGGAGATGGTCACATATCGTGAAGAAAACAAAATTTTACTTAAAGATTTAAATTCGCTAAGTGATCCAAGCTTACGTCAATATTTTCAAAATGAACAAATTAAGATTTTGCAGAGAAGATCTCAGCAAGGCCAAGCATCTCAAAATACTTCCAATAATATTGGCCAATATTTTAATGATATTGGAGGATCTAATAATGATCTCCTAAATTATTAAATAATTGTTCTAATTTATGCTAGTAGTAGTAGCTTTTTTAATTTGTGTTAATTTAATTTTATAATATGTAATCTAGTAATTAATGTTATTGGCATTTTATTTTTATTATTAATTTTTGTGTTGAATTTTTTTAAAATATTAGTATAATATTCAAAAATTAAAAAATGAAATAAAAATAATAATAATAACTTAAAATATTATATAAAATAGGACATATATGTAAATAAGAAAAAGTAATGAGGATATTTGAGATTTTTTTCCCTAGCACCAAATGAATAGTGTTGCACCATATTTGGTGCAATACTATTCATAACACCATTTTGGTGTTGGTTTTATGGTTACATTGGAGAAGCATTTTACACCAAAAATGGTGTAAAAAGTGATTTGGTGTTAGTTTTGGTGTCATATTGGAGATGGCCTGAGATAGTAAAATCTCTTGTATTGAAAAAAAAAAAAAAGTTACGGGGTTTGAATCCTATTCACATGGGTGAAAGAAAATTGGTTGCCATTATATTTATTTAAAAAAATCATATTTATAATTATCATTAATTGCAACTAGTAAATAACATACATGGTTTAACTACATAATAAATTAGTTAATTTATTAATTAATATGTAAATTTATTAATTTAAATATATATTAATAAATGTAAGAATAAGTCATTTAATTGGAAACCTAGTTCAATAGTGTAAAAAACAATTTACAATATTATGGACTTATATGTCATAATTTTAAAACTTTTGATTTTTCTTATTTTGCATGAACAATAAAAGCTCCAATAATCTCATCTAAGCCATTATACTACTGTAGTGTTAAATCTAATGGTAGATTTGAAAAAAAATAAAAAAAATGAGGTACCAAACTCCGTGGGTAACATAACTGGACCCACAAACAAATATGCTACTTTTAAAATAGGAAAACAATAAACAAAAACTAATGCTTTGTCTTCAAAATGTGGCCAAAACTTCTTCACTTGTATTTATCATCATGGCCTGCATTATTATAAATTGAGAAAATAAAAAGATAAGTATGTACTATCATAAAAGAAACAAATAAAGTGAAAATTTTGTGTAAGCATTTAGATATATGAACTTATTGCCATGAGTTTTGCATCTAAGAATTTTCAGCATAATGTTTAAATAATAGTAAAATTTTGGTCCTAAGAACTTTGTTAATTTTCGACTTGTAGCTCTGGATCATCGTAGTTGTAAGAGGGTAGCAACTCAAATATTGAACTAAAATAGAAAATGAAGCAAATTAAAGGCAATTTATTTTCAAGAACAACATATATAAGAAGGAGAGTTGTAGTAATTAATGGAAGACATTTATGGCATTTGATTCAAAATGTATCTCTTTTTTTATGCATCACCAAAATTGTCTTCTCACATGCAATACTCATTTGGCTAATTCAATTAAGCTCTACGGAGATAAAAAAAAAGCCTACCTCTATTTCCATAAACTTTTTTGGGAATACATGAATATTAACCGCCAATATTTAACTGTACTAATAATTGCTCAAAAATAAGTTTTAGACAATAGTATTTTCATTCTCATATGTGTAGTACAATAGTTTGCTTTTATATAGAGAAAGAGATGAATATACCAATCCCAAAATCATTCACTCCATGCAGGATTTGAAGTGCTGATAGCCTCTAAAACCTAAACTCAAACTAGCTTAAGTCCATGTCATAATCTTGCTTGATGTTCTCATCTTGAAATGATTGAACTAGATGGTATAGAAGTCCCAATAGTTCAAACAAAACCTCATATCCCATAATAGCCCAAAATTGATCCTGACAAATAAAAATGACAATGATCTACTACCCCAACCAATAAGTAGAAATCAAGTCACATCAATAATATGCAAATACAAATAACAGTTACACAAAGATAAGATGTCAATCTTCAATACAAACCCACAAGCACATCCAAATGTAAAGAATTCTAATCTAGTAAAGAGAGTTGGTGAAAATTGAAGAAGCAAAAAGAGAGTGATAATATGAAATTGACAGACACGAAGAGTTTTGCAACCAATTTAGGGGAGATATTAAAAGAAATAATAAAAAAAAAAACTTGAAATCAAAACCCGTAAATTACCTTTGGCAACCCATATTTGGGATGAAGCTTCTCAGCAAGGTATGGAATTGATTTGGGTGTACGATTTTTAATGTGAGATTTTGAAATAAAGAAACTGAATTGAGGGATTTTACGAAGTGTGGTGTCATTGGCTGGTTGAGAGAAATATTAAAAATAAAAAGCGTTTGTGGTTTTGTAGTCAAATAAGAGTTTTAGGTAACATATATATATATATATATGGAGGCTTATTCTTAATGTTTGGAGTTAGACAAAATTTTTTGGCGGTAGACAAATTTTTTCCGATTGAGTATTCTTGTCCTTTTTATAGCATTTTTCTGGTGCCACAGAACTTATAGCGTTTTTATAATGCTATATTATTCAATGTTATATGTAGCACATATAAATATGCTACTGCGTTAGATATTATTTAATATAATATTGTTTTATAGCATTTGTAGGTGCTACGATGTTAAAAATTAAATTTAGCTCTATCAAAAAAAAATTAAATTTAGCATTTTAAAAGTGCAACAAATTAAATGTGAAATACAATTAAAAAATTAAAAATATTATTCAATGACTAATTGTAGTTTTTTTTTTAAAATAAAATGCTACAATAGCATGATATTTGGCAACATTTAAAAAAAAAATGCTACCAAAATTGATATTTGTTGTAGTATATAACTAAAAAATTGAAACATAACCATAGCAGGCTAGGAGAAGCGCAGGGACACAATGATGCAAGTGTTGGCTGGTGGGCCACAGGTGTCTACAAAAGATGGGGCTACTCATCGTTACAAAACTTGACAAATTGATGAATGATAGGCTTTTGGTTAAGGCCGTTAAGTTTCCTCATCCGTTATAAAACGTGGCAAATTTTTATTGTTTGTTAAATAATATCTTTGATTTGCTTTATGTTAAATCCTTCGTCGATTCGATTATTATATGTAGGGTATGCCTACCTTACGATTAACTTCTCTCTGTATCATTACGTTAAATGTAAGCTAATGAGACTCACTACTATAAAGAGAATTGTATCTTACGTTAAACGTTATTCATTTGTCAATTCAATTAAACGTTAAATATTATTTATCATACATAATAAATAATTAAATTAGTAACCCAACATGTCTTATCCATTTACTCTTAATGATTAAATTATTGACTTTTAGCATTAATTTAGTTGGAGGGTACTGACCACCGCATGCATAGGCTTTAGATTTTTTAGCCTTGTGCCCATTGAACAAAGCGCAGAGGAAAAGCATGCCACTAGAAGCTAAAATCATGGATGGAGACAACGATAATCAGAGGAAAAAAGTAGCGTTGAAAATAATACTGAAATGGAGTTATATACAACATGTTATCAAGGCATACCATTATTACTAAATTATGTAAATCAAGTTTATATATATAGAGAGAGAGAGAGGTAATGATTATTTTGGAGCTGCTACAAGTTAGAGCACAAATTACAGTCGCACCCGTAAAATAATAAATTTTAATTTTATGGTTATAAAGACATGTTTTACATTTTTTTATACGTGTATAATGACATATATACATACACACAAATGACATATCTTGTAAATCATTATAAAAAGTACAGGACACAACTACATCTGCAATCAAACAGTAACGAGGGAAGAATGATTGCAGATGTAGATTATATATATAAAAGAACTCCTCAGTTTGTTTGATTTATATAAAAGAATTACACCTTTTTCGAATGCCTAAAAGAGGAATCACGAAAGATAGCTTTTTTCAGTGTCAATATAAAATAATTACGCTTTTACAAATGCCTAAAAGAAAAATCATGAAAGATCAGCATTTTTCAGTGTCTGTTTGTCCCGCTCGCACTGGCGCGCGCGCGTGTTACAGTATTCAACAAATTTCATAGAAATATAAAAGAAAAATCATGAATTATCAGCTTTTCTTAGGGGCTGTTGTTACACCATTCCCGCTAGCAGTGGTGTGTATTTACGCTCTCCAAATAGTAACCTTTCGATTAACATACTTTGACCATGGAGGGTTGAGATTTTGCTCGCCACTATTCGCAGAATGCACCTCACACCCAACCATCCTTGTCTTGACCCGATGCTCCAAGTTTTGCCACGTTTTTCCTTTACATGACCACATCTGAACCGTTGGATCGTGCATAAACTATTCCGGGACGCGCATTAGCGACTCCAGGACCAACTTTCCACTTCAGACACACACAATTTCCCTTTCACTCCCATGAGTGTCGTACGCAATATTTACTTGGCCACGACTCCCTCCCAAAATCCAAGAAACCCTAGCATTCAGCTCAGGCCTCAAAATGAGAAATAACCCATATCAGCTGCACTCTGTGTTCTGGGATGAGGATGCAAACCTCGTTCGCTTCAAGTACCCTCTTCCAATAGGGACGAACCAAGAGGATGTGACGATTGAGGTTGACGAAGATGGGAATTTGCTTACAATGAAAAGCAAGGTGGTAAGTTCACATAATGATCCTCTCTCTTCAGCTTTTAACTCGATGGTCATATCCGGATCTTCTCTCTTAAGCTTCCTGAGGAAAAACGAAGGAGACCCCGCCACCCCGATAATCTCGATGAAATTCAAGTTGCCAGCGGGTCTTAACCTGAATGGCTTCAAGACTGCAATGGATGATGCCGGCGTTCTAACTGTTACCTTCACTAAACTCAAGCCAGAGAAGAAAAAGCTGGTGTCAGTAGCAAAGAAGATGCTGGGATGTTTGGCTCATGCTGTGCCTGCTGCTTGTTTTCTGATGTGTGAGAAGATATGTGATGCGATTTGTTCAGGAGACTAATAATAAGCTGGTCTCAAATAGGTATTTGCTTTGTGTTCATGTATGTTGCTTCTGTCGTTTATCTGCTAGTGTCTGACATAAAGTCTGGACTCTGTGAGTCTAGACCATGTGTTCACTAATTACTGTTGCGGTATCTAAATGTGGAGTGAAAAATAAATGCTTTTTTTAAATGTTTGTTTTGCTTTTTTTTTTTTAACGTATGCAATAAGATATCCCTACTATAGAATCTGCAAGATAGCAAGATCTCTCTTTTTTTCTTTTTCTTTTTTTAAATTGTTAGCGTTGGAAATTTTCTTTAAGTGAAATAGAAGATCTTGTCTAATAAAAATGATGATGGCTGTATCTCCTTTTTTTTCAGAGAAATAGAAGAACTTTATCTAATAAAAATGATAAGTATTGAGTGAAAAATAAATGCTTTTTTTATTAGTGTTGAATGAAAAAGAAATGTTTGTTTTCCTGTTTCCGGCCGCCTCCCGCATCACCCCTCACCGCTGATCACTACCCAACCAGCCGGAAGCCCCTTTGCTAACCGTTACCGCCCCAAAACGTAAATCCAAGTTCACGGCTTCCCCATTAAAATCTAGCCGCCATCTCCTCCACCACCGTTGGTGGTGTTTTACAGCCGCTTGAACCGTCCTCTGTCACCTCACAGCCACTGTCCAGCCACATGGTTCACTAAACCCCGTTGACCACGCATCTCCCTTCAACGCGTGTCCGTCCAAAGCGACACAATAAAGCCTAGTTCGTTGCCATCTTCCCGTGGCGCCACCACTCTTCATGCCATTGCTGAACCTGATGTGCTGCCGGTGGTTCACTCTACATCATCCCAACAGCCGCCGCTTAGCCTCCCACTGCTGCTTTTGGCCTTCTGACTCCGAAAGCCTCCTACAATCCAAATCCGACTCTTCACCAAACCCTAGCTCGCTTTCTCTTGGCCAAACACAGACCCTAGCGGCTGCCCTCTTTCTTTGGCCGCTCACTCCTTCACCGGTGATGTTGGCTGCCCTCCTTTGTTTCCCTCACAGCCTCCGCACAGCCAACAAACATCCACCTCCCAACTTGGCGGCCATGATTCACGCTTCCTGCCTTCAACTAGACTACAACAGCGGAGAAGGTGATAACTGGTATAAGAATATGAATCTCTTTTGCTTATTTGGTTTTGTTTTGCACATAAAAGTCTATATTTTATGATTGATAATTTATATCAAATTAAAAAAAAAAATCTGTGACACAACCTTTATTTCCCTATATATGGATATGTAAATATGAATTAGAAAATTTTGTTCTTTTCAGTTTGAAATATCAGACAAATTTCAATCATAAGCTTCAAGCTTGATTATCCATATATAATTAATGTAATTGGTCTATGCAGATTAATTGCAGATATTTACTTAGTTAGGAAGTAATGGAGTTTATCCTGAGGAGTTTGCTTTTTGAATTACTCTTATTTATTAATTCTCTTGCTTTATAGCTAGAATTATTAGATTGGAGTCCGCATATCCCGCCACCAAAATAGGACTCCGCTCGAGTTATCCAGGCTTGTGAAACTTGAATTTTGTGTTTCAAAGTTTCGTGCTGAGTTAGCCAACCACGCCCATGTAAGTATTATTCATTACTACTATTATCATTATTGCATGTAAATTTTGCACCACCGTATTATGACTACAATTCCTGCAATGTAATTAGCTTGTTTATACATGCCGCATAAATATTGAAATGGAGTTAGGTGTAAGCAAGCATCTTATCAAGGCACAAATGAACTTAAATTCAAATATGGCATTAACATTGTGACATGGTGTATGGATACAAGCTTACCCTTTGTTCTAGATCTCTTTTGTTAATTTTTTTTTTCCATTGTAACGAAAATGATGTTTCCGATTTTTGTACTGGACTACGAACGTAATTATAGTTGCTATGGCCTTGTAGGCACGGTTGGCAGATTTGGTAGTTTTTAAGCCAACAAAAAAAAAATCAAAATTACATAAATTAGATAACTCAAATTATTAACGGCAATATTGTCATAACACCTGCATAATATTTCATTTTCATGGATGTCTAAGGTTTGTAAAATAACTTACATTGATGAGGGTCAATAAGAACTTTTTCTTGTAAAATAATTTAAAAAACTTAAACTATGAGTGTATCGGATAGGAAAATTCTATAATGTCGTAATGATAATTACGGTATCAATACAGTGACAAACATAAACATTGTAAATTACACATAAAATTACTAAATATAAAGTAAAACTAGTAAATTCATACAAGATTATTAATTATTTAAAAAATTAACATCGTTTCTGTAGAGTTTTAGTGAAAACTATTTTATTCATTTACAAAAAAATATTTTCTTTAATAAAAAAAATACTCATTAATTAAACAAAAAACTGTACTGAAAAAAGTGGAATATGTTTTATTGAATTTGTTTAACCATTAATTCTATATTTATTCTAGGACATTTGTATACTCTTTTCCTCCCATTTTCTAAAATAATATCTATTTATTACATAAGTGAATCAAGCACAATTATTTATCATGATATGGATCAAGCAAAACAAAATTAAAAAAAAATCTTATATTTCTAGACACATATACAATATATTAATGAAATTATATCTAATTTTGAGCCTTATACATACTTCATGTAGTTTCCAACTTTTTATCTATACTTAGAGACCATTTAGGATTGTTCTTGAGGAAGTGTAGAAAGATACAAAATAACCTCATTTTTACAACAACTATGAAAGATATTGAAATAATTTTTTTTTTAAATCCAATTTTGAGAATAAATTCATCCTTAATAAAATATCACATGTATTACATAAATGTAAAACTATCATTATTCAATTTAAATTAAAAAAAATATAAGGTAATAAACATTGTAATGAGTTTTTATTTTACAATTGTGAAATTTTTTTGTAATAACTCTTATATCAATTTATTTATTTTACGTTTTATTCATAAGTTTTAGGCGTAATCTATAAAATTTATGTTTTATTTTGCACTTAATGTTGATTTACTTGTTTTATGTTATATTTGTAAGTTTTCGTTTAATTTATCAATAATACATTAAATTACCAGCTTTATAGTAATTTACTTGTTTTACCTTCCTTTTACAAGTCTTGTGTTCTATTTCCAAAATTTATATTTTATTTTTTAGTTAGTGTTGATTTACTAGTTTTATGTTCTATTTACAAGTTTTTGTTTTGTTTAGCATTAATACATTAATTTACTAGTTTTATATTAATATATTTGTTTTACCTTCCATTTACAGGTTTTATGTTCTATTTTTAAAATTTATGTTTTATTTTGCGCTTAATGTTGATTTACTAGTTTTATGTTATATTTCTGATTTTTTGTTTTATTTACTAGTAGTACATCAATTTACCAGTTTTGTAGTAATTTACTTATTTTACCTTTTCTTTACAAGTCTTTTGTGTCATTTCCAAAATTTATGTTTTATTTTACAGTAAATGTTTGATTTACTAGTTTTACGTTATATTTGCAAGTTTTTGTTTTGTTTTCTAGTAGTACATCAATTTACTAGTTTTATATTAATTTACTTGTTTTATCTTTTATTTACAAATCTTATATTTAATTTTTAAAAATTATGTTTTATTTTACACTTAATGTTGATTTATGCATTTTATGTTATATTTGCAAGTTTTTGTTTTATTTACTAATAATACATCAATTTATCGGTTTTGTATTAATTTACTCACTTTACCTTTCATTTACAAGTCTTATGTTTAATTTCTAAAATTTATGATTTATTTTACAATTAATGTTAATTTACAAGTTTTATGTTTTATTTACATAATTTATATTCAATTACGGTATTGATACCGTAACTTTATTCACGACATCATAGAATGACCCAAAATATAAAGAAAATATTTTGAAATTTAAAGGGTTTATAACCCATATTAATTGGGATTCAAATTGAGACTTAGATGATGGGATACCTCATATTGCTCATTTATACTTACACATCCTTTCTATGGCTATTGTGTATACAAAATAATGCAGAGAGAGAGAGAGAGAGAGATTGAGAAGGAATACAAATAATATCTAAGTTTCAAAAAGTCAAAAATAATAATAAAACTATGGTAATATATCCATGATGAAGAACTCAAAAAAAAAAAAGATAAGATAATTAAAGCATTAAAATATGTTCTTAACAAAGTGGGGAAAATACTGTGTGAAAGGGGGAAAAAACATTTGTATATGTTACAAGAAAGACAAAAAACTATAATTTTTTTGTAATGTATTTATTATTAACTTACAAATTCATTGAAACTCAAAATCAAGATTTGAGATCACCGAAAGACTCTTTAAATGAGATTTTATATCTCATTTGAAGAGTCACATAATAAATGAGATTCTTCAAATAAAATTGTCGTTCTCTCTCTTCAATATTAAAGAGAAAGAAGCACTATCTAATTTGAAGAATATTATTTCAAAGTGTTTTAGAGCCTCTAATTTAGTATTAAATTAGTTTTTATCTCATTATTGTTGAAGAGAGAGAAGTGTTATAATTGCCACTATTTTAGTAAATTAAAAAATTTGATTAAAACAAAATAAATTTATTTTTATTTAAAGAGTTTTGTCGGAGAGGTTTTATTTTTTCACTCTTCTATTTGTCAAATGGATAAATAAATAAATATTTAAAGAGTAAATTAAAAATTTATTTTGGTGATGCTTTAAGAAGACGACTCTTTAGATGGAATTAATTAGTCCTCGGCTTAAAAATATAAAAAAAGAATAAAGTTTATGCTTGTCCAAAAAAACAAAACTGTCGATCTAGTAACCTTCAATATTTTTGGACGGTTTGAATTGAACATAAGCTTCCAGAGATTTCTTCTCAACAAGTGGATATGTGTGCTCGCGCAGTCGCACTACTTAATTTGACCCCCCACCAACCGGCTGCTAGTTTTCTCCATGCCACATCCCATTACACGCATTGAGTTTGCAATTTTGAGGTTTAATTTAGCCGAAAAAATGGTAGCCTGATATGATTTGCGCCTAATTCCTTGTCTAAATTATTTTAATTACCTAATTAATAGTCGCTTGATATGATTCATGTGGGAACAGGCTCTCTTTCGATGATGTGACTAAGATGACATAGCCCGGGCAACGTCACTCGGATTTGCATATGGTTATGGTGGGGCAAAGCCTTTTTGACAATCTGTGTCCAGAAAAGAAACTAGATGCCGAAAGAAATAATACACGTGGTACCCCATTAATAATTAATATAATCCATGTAGGTTCAAAACGTCAGGTCACACGTCACAACTTTTCGTTTTCTTACCTGTCTTTTCAGATCGGTTGGCAAAATCCGGATGTAGGCCTATTCGGATCCGTATTCATATTTTTGTACTCGTATATGCATTTGTATTTGTAAAATAAGATGTAAATCCGGATATAGGTAATATCCGCAACGGATGCGAGTGGATATTCCGAATATCCGGATCTGTAAAAATTAAAATTTAATAATTTAATATATAATTTAAAATTTTAATAATTTACTTAATAATATCAAATAAAATCTAATCATAATTTAACAATTAATAACTCAAAGTGAATAACATACAATAATCTTATAAATCTACAAATAAAAGTTTATTTTCAATACATATTTTTAATTTAATTTTTACTTTAAAATAAAATTCAATAATTTACCTAATAATATCAAATAAAATCCAATCATAATTCAACAATTAATAATTCAACATGAATAACATACAATAATCTTATAAATCTACAAATAAAAGTTAATTTTTAATTTAATTTTCAATATATATTTTTAATTTCATTTCATTTTAAAATAAAATTCAATAATTTACCTAATAATATCAAATAAAATTCAATCATAATCCAACAATTAATAATTCAGCATGAATAATATAACAACATCATAAATCCACAAATAAAATTTATTTTTATTTTTCATTTAATTTTTAATATATATTTTTAATTTAAAATAAAATTTATCCCGATCCGGATCCATACGGTTCCCAAATTTTCATATTCGGATCTGCATTTTTTAATATATGGATCTAGATTTTTCCGGATCTAGATCTTCCGGATCCTTACAAATCTGAGCTGGATCCGAATTTAATTGTCACCCCCATATCATATTTTGGCTAGGTCATATTTTGGTAATTGCGGTTCGATGTTCTTGCTTAACTTTTTAAGGATTTTATTAGACCTATCTACATTAGTTATTAATGGCTAAATTTGTTATCCTTGTATTTGTTTTTTTATTGAATTTTATTAATGTAATTTAATTATTTTTTTTATTTTCTAGGGTTAAATTGGTAATTTAATTATTTTCTTTTTATTAATGTCCAAACAAAAAAATTATTATAAAAGGGTAATATTGTAAAAGTAAGCTAAAAGAAATAAAAAGTAACGGTAGGAGTATCAATATTTTAACGGCAGGGATGTTTCGAGATATTTTTAAAAATATAGGGATTAAATAGATACTAATCTTAAAATACATGGACTAAATGAACTTTTACCCCATTTTTTTCGTTGATTAAAATGCCTATAACAACAATTAATTCAGAAAATTTAATTGATTTATCCTACAAACTGAGACTGGGCATGGAGTTTGATTAAGAAGAAGTAGCATGTGAATTCTATAATAAGCATACTGATGAGATTAAGGATAAAACTATCACAAGCACATGGAATGAGGCATATTTAGATCCTATTCAAGTTTCCGTTGGACCTGTTACAAGAGCTCGAGCAAATAAATTCAAAGAAGTGTTTAATGGATTGATTCACGCAACTTGGACTCAATCTAATTCGTAGAGACCCATTGAAGGACTCGCACATGATAAATGCATGATTCAGGCTCTTGAAGTTTCCAAATAGTCACTTCCATGTAATAGGGAGTTGGCTTAAACATTATGACGGGAAAATATATTATTTTCTTTTTTCAGATACTTTCTTGTTTCTTGAGGAGACTATTAGGGAATCAAATTAGTTATTTCTATTTTAATCACCCAGTTTCCATTTAATTGATGTAAGACATTTAAGAAAATTAGGATCTCGATTTAGTTTAAATTCTTTCCTATTTACTTAGATTAGGATTCTGATTTGATTTAAATTCTTTCCTATTAGGGAAGATTTAGATTTGATTTTTGGGTTAGGATTTATTTCCAAAAATTCTTGTAACCAACCCTATATAAAGTACTCATATTCAATAAACAGAGAAGAAGTTTTTGATGCAATTGCTGAGAGAGTTAATTCTCTTTGGTTCTTTACGAACTCTTTGAACTTATCGGATTTCTGTGGCATTCAAATTCTTGACTTGTCAATCAGACCATCCATAATTGATTGTGGTGTCTTCACATACCAAGGTTCGTGCTTTCAATAAGCATTGGGTCGAGGTTTCATTCCATTTCTGGTTTAGATTCGATCTTGGGAAGTAAATTGATTAGGATCGCGTCAGTTCTTGACGGGGTTCGTATCACATACCTTAAGTATGGGCTTTAGTATTAGAAAAGATACCCATGCTAATAATAAGTGTACTAGTGAAATTACATCCAAAGTATGTGTTTGTTGCAAACAAGGTTATCGATCGAAAGCCAAACATATCTTCCAAAAGTAAAGTATAGAGCAAATACAAGAGCCATGTATCATGCTGGATTATTTATCAAGCAAAAAGGAAGAAGAATAATTGATTTGTTAATCAATTTATTGAATCTCATAACCATCCGCTTGTAATGCAAGAGTGTGACCACATACTACATTCTCAAAGATAAATAATTGCTTCGCTAGCAATTGAAGTAGACTTGGCAGAAGAATCCAGGATTTCACTTAAATATGCATATAGTTAATGGGCAGGCAAGTGGGAGGGCGAGAGCCTCTTGTATACACAAAATTAGATCAAAAGAACTATCTTAGAACAAAAAGATAGAAAGATTTAGCTTATGGAGAAGTAAAGCATTTATTGAAATATTTTTCTGATGAAACTTTAAAAAATCCATCATTTTTCTACTCTATACAGCTAGACAATGAGAAATAAGTCACAAATATATTTTGTGCAGATTCTAAGAGTATTATTAATTATGGCCAATTTGGAGATGTTTTAAGTTTTAATACAACTTACAAAGTAAATAAAGAAAATCGACCATTTGCAACTTTTGTTCGATTTAATCATCATCGAGTGACAGTTATATTTGGGGTAGCTTTGATGTATGATGAGACTAATGATTTATTTATATTCGATTTGAAGGCAATGTCTGCGAAATCACCAAAAATGATCTTCACTTATCAAGATGCTGTGATGACTAAAGCTATTTCTCATGTAATGCCTAATACTACATGGCATATAATGCAAAATGCCTTGAAGCATGTAAATTATGTTTTTAAAGGTCCTCGAAGGGTAAAAAGTGCATTATCTACATTCATGGAATCCATTGAAGAGAAAGTTTAGTTTTCGAGTGCTTGGAATGCAATGCTAGAGGAATACGATGTGTATGATAATAATTTGTTGAAAAGTGTATTTGAGTTAAAGGGAGAAATGGGCTTATGCATGTAAGGCAAGCATGGTTAGATAGAATCAATAGTAATCAACTTAGTGAGAGTTTTAATACTATAACATAAAAGATTACCTCAAGTGAGACCTCAATGTAGCATAATTTCTTATGCATTTCGAGAGGGTAATTAATGATAAAAAGTACAAGAAGTTGGAAGCAGAGTACGATTTATGCTATAGGCTAGTTTTATTTTTAAAGATTAACTGAAGAAAATTATTATGACTAATGCATTTGCTGTTGCAGTGTGGTATTCAAGATAAGTTTCAGCACTTATTTCACTTTATGCTTTTTATATTTTAATTGATGAGTAAATTGATTTAAAGTTTTGTTTGCTTGAGTTCATATATTATATAGATTGACGGATG
Organism: Citrus x clementina; assembly: GCF_000493195.1. NCBI lineage: Eukaryota > Viridiplantae > Streptophyta > Magnoliopsida > Sapindales > Rutaceae > Citrus > Citrus x clementina. The sequence continues at coordinate 17,349,789 of NW_006262022.1, forward strand.
CAAAATTTTATGTAGTCTTTTAAACTTCATTAGCCAAGACATTTATTTTAGAGTGGAAGACATTCTTACATTTGATGCATCCATGAAATTTCACATTTTATTGTTTTCAACGAGCACAACTCGGCTCAATTGAAAGCTATCTCAGAAACAGAACAAACTTTATACAGAAATTGAACTTCAGATGCTAATAAACATCTAAAATAGTTTTGTTACTTGATTATAATCGAAGACAATAAAAAATATTGTATTTTCCCTTCATCATAATAATAATAATAAGTATTACGTAAAATATGAAGGGTAAGAATGACATGATAAACGTGGCATCTGCATAACATCCCTAACAAGCCAAACATGGCATGTATTCTATAAAATCTTTTTCTTTTTCCTTTTTTCTTCTGCCCTTCTTCTATTTTAGCTTCCATGTATTGGGAATTGGTTGTTATTGATTTGGTGAAAATGGAATTTGCATTATTTGGATCCTAAAAGGGGCAATCAGGATCCTGATTCATTTTTCAGATTTCTTCAAAAAGAATATTTTGGTTAAAGAGTGCAGAGTAGGCCACCATTAAAGTATTTTGCAGATTTCTTTTTTTTTTAGGGATCCCACATCGACTAGGTGGCCAATCACTCCGTTTTTTCTTCACCTCCAAAATACATTGGTGTTAAAGGGATGTGCTCTATTGCTGACCTTTTATTGGCCCCGGTAACATATCTTTTTTCTTTTTTTTTCCCCTTTTATGTTCTTTTGTTGTTGATTCTATCACGCTTCTTTGATTAAAAAATGGGGAAGTTGTCTAATTAAGTCACAATGGTAAGAATCTGCAGTATTATTTTGAAGTTTGCTAGTGTTGAAACTTGGCTCCCAAAATCATTATAGTTTTGGGGTTGGACTAGAGAAGGAAGATAAGAGTATATCAAACTAAAACCACAATTACATGATCACATTATATCAGTTTGCTTAGGCTATATGGGCTGACTTAATGAAATAGTGACGATAATGATCGTAACTGAGGAAAAGAAGAACAAGCATGAACATCTGCATAAGAGTATCTCAGAGTGATGCTCCTCAATGTTGGACCTTCTCAGCACTGCAGCTTATGGAAAACGAAACAAGGTTCCACAGGTCAGTTCGTTATAAATGTGTGTCTTGTTTAAATTACTTGCTCACACCGTGACACATGATTATATGCTAGTGTTGGCACACTTTTCAACCAATTGCCTAGACATCTATTTGAATCTATTCATGCTTCAGCTTGAATTCCAAGCTATTGAAACAAGGCTGCAATAAGCTCAGTCTTTTTGTGCGTATTTATTTTCCCTTTTATACTTGAATCAATATGACATTTCAATTTTACAGCAAACTTTGGTGCTGTGTAGATACATATATGTTGCAATTTAGGCTTTCTGCAAGATTTTTTATGATTGATTTTATCTTTTATTAGGAAAATATCCCAACGGCAACAGCAGAGAAGGTGAAAACGGGTATGCTCGAGGGTGTTGAAGCTGCACTTGGCCTACCAAAAAGTTCACTTCAGAAGCCCGTTTATACTCAAGTCCAATTATGGCAAGACTCCACTTTTACGGACATGACCTTGTAATTTCATTATTACCATGTCCCTTTGGATCATTGTGACCTACTTGGGCTGTAACTATTTGCCGTTGGCGTTGCTTTAGAATAAGTGGTTGATTTGGACAAGCTTAACGAGTTATTGGGCGGACTTGTGTATACTCCTGGGTCTATTTTCCTGTTATGCTCATTTGAAAAAACAAGATGGAACATGTCATTCCAATTCATTAACTTGAGAATTTCATAATTAAGAAAATAGTTCCTCTCTGATGAATTTGGAACTTATTCTTTTTTTTTTTGGTTAGGGGGGGGGGTTTGTGGGGGGGGGGGGGGGGGGGGCGGGGGCGGGCATGTGTAGGGGTGCAGCTCTTCCAACTAATACTCCAAGCATCCCATGTATCTTTGATCCTTATGGAAGGGCCGGTATACGTGGCGATTGGCTGTTGGGTTCAAGTGTAGAGTCAGCTGCCTTAGATCGTGTAAGCAAGAATATGATTTGTTTTTGCTTATTTGGTTTTATTTTGTGCATATAACTATATATTTTATGATTGACATAAAATAAATAAATCTAAGACAACCTTTCTATCCCTATGACCCTATAGGGACATCTAGATATAAATTTGAAGATTGGCTTCAATCAGATTGAAATATCAGACAAGTTTCAACAACATAAGCTCGACGCTTGATTATTCTTATATAAATAATGTAATTGGTCAATGTAGATTGCAGACTATTTAGGAAGTGGTGGAGTTTGTCCTGAGGAATTTGCTGTCGGTTTACACAATGAGTTTCAGCCACTCGAAGGATATGATATTGGACAATTTGCAGGTTTGGAGTCCATGGAAAAAGAGGAAGTTCAAGCATATCAGCTTACTTCTTGAATCCCTAAAGCAGGCCATGAAAATTTCTAGAGTTTATCAAGGTATGCTTCTATTGATACACTGTTTATGGCTTTCTGTTTTTCACTTGGGTTACAGTCATGTTAATTCTCTTGTTTTATAGCTAGGATAAAGAAGTTTATTCACAAGGTGCAGTTATCGTCACAGTTGCTAAGCAAGTATCCTGAAGTTCTTTTTGTGATACCATCCATTACGAAACATAATGAGTAAAGATTCAGAGTAAAGGGATTCTTCCGGCAGCTAAATCTTTACAGAAAACTAGTTTTCAGTAGCATAGATGACAGGAATCGTGATATTTCCCCGGCTTTCATGGAAGAAAAAATTCTAATAACCGAAACTCTTTTCAGTTCTCTACATATCAGTTTGAATATGAAGCCAAATATCAGATGCAGATTTACGGACTTCTTTCTGAGCGACAAAGTTCAATGCTACCAGTTGCATTGGGTTCAAGTGATCAGAGCTGCATCCAGCTCAAGTACGCATAACAGAGTATGGAAAATATCAAAACTTACCATTAAAAATTCTCAAGTCCCAGATTTGACCTGTAGTCACATTCAAGTTTATAAATGACTACTGGTACATGAGACAGCAATATTATTCAGTTCCAGGAAAGTTGCATGCAGAGGATTTGAGTTTCATTTTTAACGGAACGGTCTTGAGCTGCATTATGAATTTTTTTAATAGTTAATGAAGTTAGCATTACTTATTGCAGGACAAGAAAGAAAGATTAATTCTCCGTTGGAAAAGCATTGGAGCAAGCTTCTCATGCTCTTAATCAGCCCCCCAGTCACTCATCATGTTATCTTTTCCAAACTTATTCGCGTGTTGATAAAATTATTTCTTGGTTATATAATCTGGATAAATAGCTGTTTATTGGCAACACAAGCAACAAAACCGCACAAATTAATTCCAACAAAAATAATATTTTTACACTTGAGGTACTTGGATGAGAGAAGAGGGTTAATTAGATGCTTGCTTTCTGCACCGCGGGCATGAGTGAAATGAGCACAGGCAATTGAACGAGCTGTTACACAGAGTCACAGACTATCCGGCTGAAGAAATCGAAAACTCTTCGGCATTCGTCTGCAAGCCTTAAAGCCATCCGAAAACCATTGTGCTTCTGCTAAATTAACTTGATAGCTAGCAACCAAAACAAGAAGAAGAACCCAGCGCATTTGCAGTTTCTAGTTTTTCATGCTTGCCATCTTTTCTTTCTTGTGATTGAAAGGATGTAAGATTTATTTAAAGGGTCTTTATCTTAATATGCAATTAATGGTTTGAAAACAGATTATATGCTATTACATTATTACGAGTTAATTTTTCTGATAACGATTGTCTGAATAGGATTCCTGTCGTAGTATAATTATTAAACTTGATTTTACCGGCAATAAAGTTTCATATTTATCAATTACTTTCAACTTTTAATTCATTGCAATTGTAACTTAATTTTAAGCAACAGCACTCTAAATAAATCTTTAGCAATTAATGATCTCTTTAACCTTGAAATATTAATAACAAAATTACTCACCGTTGGTCACTATGAACCACTACGAACCGCCATCTACATTCATATTTTGGTAACTTTTGACGTCAATTTTATACCATGATAATCTTTACTAGTGGATCTCAACAATTGCATGTATCACCAGCAATAAAGTTTCTTGTCATTTTAAATACATGAATAAAGTATCATGTGTATCACATTTAGCCACGTTGGGGAGCATTCTTGTCTTGTTGGGGAGCATTCTTGATCTTTTCATTGCATTGATCCGATGTTCCACATTGAGCCACGTTTCCGCTTTTACTCAACCAAAGTTGTTGACCACATCCGAATTAGGGGTGGTAAAAATTACACGCCCGATCCGAATCCGGACTGCATTCAGATGTTGTGGGCCGGGTAATGAAGGCGAGTCAATTTTGAGCATTATTTGATAAACCTGAGACGCGGCCCATAACTCGAATTTTATTAAAAAATTATAAAATATATATATTATTTTAAATATTTATATTTATTTGACTCATCTATTAAACATATTTAAAGTTTTAAACATTTAAAATTTATTTTCTTGTCAAATTTTATTGAAATGAATTTAAAACTTATAAGATTACAAAAAAAAAACTACACATATATAATATTAAAAAACAAATAAAATTGTCGAATAAAATTCAAATTTTGAATAAATAAAATTTACGGAGTTGAAAATAAGAGGTTTCGGTCACACTAATTTAAATGGGGAGGATATTAAGTTCAGGCTAATTAATAATTAAAAAATTCATAATAAAAAAAAGTAAAATATTCCCAATCTGTTTGATCAACAAGGATAGAAAATGATGATTGGGCTAAATAATAATTAAAAAATTCATAATAAAAAAATCAAAAAGAAAATAAAAATAATCCGAATCTGTTTGATGAACGAGGATAGAGAAGGATGATTGTTTTATGAGTAGATTTGGCTGGGACAGTTTGGTTATTGACTTTGTCAAGTGTTGATTGGATGCTCATCTAGTGGTCCCCAAAACGTGATTGAATTATTGTTACTACGGTTGGCAAAACGCGGGTCCGGGCATTGAAATACCCAGACCCCACCCGACTGTAATTTTTAGATGTCCGGTTTGGGTTTTTTAAGCCTGGCATCGGGCCGGATTTTAATCATTTAGCTGGATTTTGAATTTTTTAATATTATATATGTATAATTTTTTTTGTAATTTTATAAGTTTTAAATTTATTTTAATAAAATTTGATATGAAAATATAAATTTTAAGTGTTTAAAACTTTAGATATATATAATAGATGAGTTAAATAAATATAAATATTTAAATTAATATATGTTTTATAATATTTTTTAATAAAATCTGGATTTTAAATCGGGTTATAAGTTTATCAAGTGATGTCTAAGATCGATCCGACTTCATATCCGGATCAGGTATTATAACACCCGAGTGTAGTTTGGGTCCGAATCGGACGGATATTTTTACAACCCCTAACTGTTATCTTCTTTCGTTTTCGTTTCCACGTTTCAAGATTTTCTAATTATTTAATTATGCTATTTTCTTGTAATAACTAATATGGTACACACACCACACAAGCAATCCCATTAATTACAACTTTCTCATCTTATTTGAATAATTAAGATGTCTTTTTGTGTGCACATGGTCCTTAAGATGATTACGTTGTGGGGGAAAATTGTGATAAAATTTTGGGGTAATACCTATCTTACATTTAATGTAAGATGCATCCTCACACATAAACAGTGTATATATGGGTATATATTATATGTTCATGTGTGAGGATGTATCTTACATTAAATGTAAGATAGGGGATCCAAATTTTCGACAATTAGACTTCGTTTTTTCAGACTGCCGAAAATTGCGGCTATGTGTTCACACTTTATTAATTTAGTTTAACATGCAAAGTTTTTGGGTTGCGTGACACTGGAGACAATTTATATTTAATAGCTGGTTAGACATTTTGCTTGATATTATTTGGACTCGTAGGGGTGTTGAAATTTTTGTTCATAATTTTATAATTCAGATCTTACTGTAATAAGATAGCAATTTTTATTGTGGGTCAGATTCTCTTAATTGATATTTAGTTAAAATATCTCAATAATCCCTATTGGTTAAGTATTTTTAAATTCATATGCTTGATTTTTATTTTTTTAATCTGTGATTCATATGCTTTATTTTATTTTTTTATATTAATATTTAGGGCCTTGATTTTAGTTTGTAAAGTTCAACTCTTTCAATTTGTATTTAAAATTATTGGAGGTGAAAATTAAGTGTAAATATACATTGAGCGTGTGTATAATTTATTGGGAGTATGATAATAATTTATCAAAGATTTTGAGAAAAATACAATTAAATATTAAAAGAATTTTTTTATTTTCAACGGGGACAACTTCAGTCCCCACTAATCCTTAAGTAAATCAGAATGGATAAACTACATTTATGCACATATTATTAATTAGAGAGCTTTTAAGTTACATTTAATATAACTTACACCACTCATATAAACAATAACATTTAACATTCAATATGGGATCTTAAATTTATATGAGTGATGTAAGCTACGTTAAATAGAAACTTAGTATTTGGCTATTAATTAATTATTGTGAATAATATCAATGAAAATCTGAAATCACACGTGCAAATGATTGCCGTCGATTAATGGTGATGATGACATGATTTGAGAGATACATCCAATTTGCTTTTGACTGTTTGACCATAAGCTTCAGACTTCTTTCTTCGGCCGCTTCTTCCAGCCGCTGTCTCCGTGTCACACTGACACATCACATTGCACGCGCATTGAGTTGAAAATATGCAGTTTAATTTTGTATTTAGAAAATATTAAATGTATTGTTTACTTTTCAAACTACATTGGTAATCTTAAAAAGTAATTTTGAGATTGGGAGTATAGACAGAAGTAGGAGCATGTTATTTATTTATATTAGAGTGAGAATGTAGAATAGATATTAAAATCTTATTTATATATTTATTTTGTCTTATATTGAGAGTGAATTATTTCAAATTATAATTTTATCCTTAATTAAAGAATTGTAGTTTTCAATTATAAAGTGAATAAAAAATTTATTTATAAAATAAATCATTTATTTTATTATTAATTTTAATTATATAAATTAATAATTATTATTAATAACGTAAATCACATTTTCTATTAATTTTAATTTTAATTATGTAAATAAAAAATTATCAATAAGGGTAAAACATGAAACATTATTAATTAATATTATAGTACAAAATTATTATTTTCTAAGAATAAACTTTTAATTATTGTTAGTTATTAACATTAAATAAATATAATACTATTAAAATTAAAAAATATATAGTAATATTATTAATTCTCTATGAATATAACAATATTATTTTTAAACAATTTAACTTAGATTAAGTAAATTATTATTTTTAAATAAAGTTAATAATATTATATTTAAATAAGTTTAATATTATTATTTTTAATAAATGTAATACTATTAAATAATATTATAATATTATTATTTAAACAAATATAATATTATTATTTTTAAGCAATGGTAACATTATTTTATTTTAATAAATATAATTATATAACATTTAATAAAGAATGGGTAAAAAAAGAAGAGGTAAGAGTGATAATCTCTCTCCACACTCCAAAAATAAGTGGGACCCACAGAGTTGATTTCCCACTCTTACTTGAGCAAGTAAACACAACATAATATTCTTTATTAATATATGTTAATCAATTTTAACATAATTGAAAAGGACCTATTTGCAAGTATGCTCTCCGAACTTCGTCTTGAATATTAGGATCTAACTTTGAAATTACCGTTTGTAAACTGGGATCCCTTGGAAGATCATGCAAACTAAGTTTAACTTTTTACTTTTGAAGTGCCACTCATTTTTCTTGATGAGATTGCAATTGTTGAATTCTTTCTTAAATATTTATCCATGATTGTTCAAAGAAATATATTTATCGAATAAGTATGATATTTATTGTTCAAGGAAAATTTTCAACATAAATAAAAAGAATATACATGAAAATTACAGTTATGGAACTAGACAAAATATTATGGGCCTTCACTAAAACTTCAAGGCACAGTGTACTGATCTTAATAACTTAATTTGTTTATAAATCTTTTAATAATGACAAAAATTCATATATGGCAACACAAAAATCAAATGTGAATATAAAATAAAATTAGGGGTTTTAAAATGGAAAAAATAATGAAATAAGAAAAAAATTAGAATTAATAAACTTACAATTTTAAAACATCAAACCATACAAATGAAAAAAAGTGAGAATAAATGCACGCACATGGTGAAGCGCACTGCTAATTGCCTAATATGCTATGGAGTCCACACTTTTTATTCCATGGAAGAGGTTTAATTGAATTTTTAATGGATTTCATTTGATAAAGGCAGTTCTCTTGTTGTCTTTATTAATTTTTATGAAATTATAATAGCTAATCAGATTATTTAGAATTAGACATTGAAGTTAGCATTAGCATGAATTTTTTTTAAAAAATTATGTGTGGCACTTTCAAAATTTCGCAATTCACCTGGGGAATTTTATAAATAATAACTCAAATATATTTTTTAAGATAACCATAAAAAAAGATAAGCCAGCTGGGCCTGTGCCCCAGCTACGTCCCCTGCTTGTAATTGTCCTATTTCCTTAATGGATGTATCTTTTAAGCTTTGCATTTAGCATATGAAGTTCGGCGAGAAAAAGTAAACGATCAGGAGCTGGTCTTAAAAGCATGTTGTTTAAGGAATACAATATAAACAGAAATCTTATCTGAGACAATTCATAGAGCTTTCCTCCTTGAGTGAAGAATAGTCATTTAAACTGACATTGTATAGATTTAGAGCAGATCCTTAGAGTGAATGTTTCCTTTCCATTCGATACCCTACACATTTTAGATTTCCTTCAATATATTTTTTATTAGAGACAAATACACTAGTTTTTCATACCACGTCGTGACATTGTTCATAGTATACATCTAAGATGAGATTTATGTAGCTAGCAATCGTGACACTTAGTGTACATGTGTTGAGGTGTGAGCTCTGAAACTGGTTTCGAGAAACTCATCCGACATGTCAGATCGTGATTGGAATAGAATACGACTGGTCGGTTAAGGTCATTCAAAGCCGTATGACAAAGTTGTTTGTTCATACATCTGTGAGTAAGTGAAGCACGTGACCATCACATGTTTACACTTAACCATACGACTTTGCCGAGTGCCGTTTTGGAGCCCTCACTTAACGTGAATCAAACACGTGGCTCAGAGGCTGTTATATTCTGTTACAAGAAGCGGGAAAAATCTGGGTTTTGGTTACAGAGGTTAGCTGACTGGTGGGAGGGAATTCTGGACTCTCTTAAGCGTGTATATATAGCCTTAAGAGATAAGAAATCAACGTGTGTGATGCTTGTAACTTCATCTATAATCTTGTATCTTGTTCTTGGTGATTGAATAAAGATTGTTGCTCTGTTCTTTAGTGGATGTAAGCCATCTCCAGGTTGAACCACTTAAATATGTTTTTCTTTGGTTGCTGTTCTTTAGCTTCTTTTGTGTGTCTTTCATTGTTGCCTAAGCATTTCTTAATCAAGCATCAGAGTGTTTAGATAAATCTTAGGGAATCTTGGTTGATTAAATTCGATCAAGGTATAACAAATTGGTATCAGAGCCCAACAACTCTGATCTTTGGTCCAAGAAATGTCAACCTCTAAGTTTCAAGTAGAGAAATTTACTGGAGAGAATGACTTCCATTTATAGAGGCTCAAGATGAGAGTATTGTTGGTTCACCAAGGGCTTGAAGAAACATTGGGAGATCCAAGATCTGAAAAGAAGCCCAGCAAGCTCAGTGAAGAAGAAATGCAAGATGCATTAGACAAGGCTCATAGCACCTTAATCTTGAGTCTGGGTGATGGAGTTCTGAGGGAAGTGGGGGATGAAACAACTGCTGCAGGCCTCTGGAAGAAATTAGAAGACCTATATATGAAAAAGTCCCTAACCAAGAGACTTTGCACCAAGAAGAGGCTGTATACATTGCAGATGGAAGAGGGTAGCTCTCTAGCAAATCACATTGATAACTTCAACAGGATCATTCTGGATCTTGAAGATATCAATGTGAAACTGGAAGATGAAGACAAGGCAATAATCTTGTCATCATCTCTCCCACCTTCCTATGAACATTTCGTGGACACATTGCTATATGGAAGACAATCAAATGAAATATAAGTGTGCAACCCAAGAGGGGAGGTGAATTGGAATTTTAAGAATTATCCTAGCAAATCCACACAACAAGCAATCTAATTTCTTAATAAAAATTGAAAGCAATAAGTTCAATAAAAGCACAATAATAAATGAGTAAGGGAGAAGAGAAACAAACACACGAATTTTTACGCGGTTCGGCAATCCACGCCTACATCCACGCCTCCAAGCGATCCAAGCTTGAGGATTTCACTATCCGAGCCTTTCCAAGGCTTCAACCGTTTACAATTGACTTCAAGGTGTCAATGAACCTTTACAACAAAGAGATTATCTCTCAATCTCTTCACTCAAGTATCTCACACACTCAAACTCTTACAATTAAGATGAAGAAATAAAGGTTACAACAAAACTCACTCAAAGAGTAAATATTCAAAAATGAAGAACAAGAGATGATTCAATGTTTTGTGATTTGCAAATTGAAAGCTCAAGTTATCTCGTGTACTTTTTGTTTATGCTTGCTAGAGAGCTTGAAAATGAGTTGGATTTGAGTTTATATAGTTTGAACTCAAAAACTAGTCGTTATGCACATTTTGATCATAACCGGCTTGCCGTTTAGGAATCCGGTAAGCCGCTTTTATGTTACTGTTAAGGCAAAAATTTGAATTTCAGAATATTCGGCATGCCGCTTTTCATATCCGGTAAGCCGCTTTTGAAATCTAGATTGCCGCTTTGCGAAATGCGGATAGCCGTTTATGCTCCAGAAGCTTACTGCCCAAAATCTGGTTTGCCATTTACCATATCCAGCTAGCCCCTTGCTACAGCAACTGCTACAGTGAAAATATTTTCTAAATTTATAATTTGACCCTAAAATTTTATAAAACTGTAGTATGGCCCAAAACGTTATGAAAGCTTTCAAATAAGTCCAATTTTAGAATTTTAAATAATACTTTGTCAATCCTAAAACTTTTTGAAATTATAATTTCACCCAAACTATGTGAAATTATAGAATGACCCAAAATATTTAAATAGTTTTAAAGAGGTCCAAATCCGAAATTTAAAACTCTATCAAAGATTTAAAAATACTTTCATTTTAATCCAAAACTCTTTAATTCCATAACATCATTTTCTTATTATAAAAGCACAATTCATAAATCTTTGCTTAATCAACACATGTAGTTTATTATCATCAAAATCAATATCTATAGCCATGTAGACTAACATCAACTTCATATGAGACATCAGAAGATGAGGAAAGAGATGCAGAAGATTCTGATGAAATTTCAAAAAAACAAACGACATTGCATGATTATCAGCTGGCCAGGGATAGAGAAATGAGAGTTATAAGAGCACCAAAGAAGTATGCATATGCAGATATGATTGCATATGCACTGACATCAACTCATGAACTGGACTATAATTAACCTAAAACCTACAAGGAAGCTGTTTCAGGGAAAAATGAAGACCAGTGGTTGAAAGCCATGAAGGAAGAAATGGATTCTTTGTATAAGAATGACACCTGGACACTTGTGAGAAAACCACACAAGAAAAAGGTGGTATGATGCAAATGGGTGTACAAACTCAAGCAATGTATCACAGGAGTGAAACCAGTGAGATTCAAAGCCAAACTTGTTGCAAAGGGCTTCCCTCAAAAAGAGGGGATTGACTTTACTGAGGTATTTTCACCTGTAGAGGCATGCCTCCATAAGAATCATCTTGTCATTGGTGGCTGGAAACAACATGCATTTAGAACAAATAGATGTAAAAACAGCATTCTTACATGGGGAATTACAAGAGTATATAGTAATGGCTCAGCCTGAAGGCTTTACAGATGAATCAAAGGTTGACTGAGTTTGTCATTTAAAGAAATCTCTGTATGGACTTAAACAGTCCCCAAGGCAGTGGTACTTAAGATTTGATAGCTTTATGTTAGAGCAGAAGTTTCAGAGGTGTAACTTGGATTGTTGTGTTTACTTCAGAGCGGATTCAGGCATAATGGTTTACCTGGTATTGTATGTAGATGACATGTTTATTGCCAGTGTGAGCATAAGCTTAATTGAAGACCTGAAACATAAGCTAAAATGAGAGTTTGACATGAAGGATCTTGGTCGAGCAAAGAAAATTCTGGGAATGCAGTTACACAGGGATAGAAAAGCTAGTACTTTGTTTCTCAGTCAGGAAGAATACATCAGAAGGGTAATTGATAAGTTTGGAATGGCAAACTCAAAGCCAGTTCAAACACCCTTAGCTCCTCATTTCATATTATCAGATCAGTTGTGTTAAAAAGCAGAAGCTGAAATATCTGAGATGATGAATATACCTTATACAAGTGATGTAGGCTGCCTAATGTATACTATGGTCTTAACTAGGCCTGATTTATCCTATGATGTGAGTGTTGTAAGCAAGTATATGGCAAACCCTGGAAAGGAACACCGGAGGGCTGTAGAATAGATTCTCATGTACCTAAATGGGATAACAACATATGGTTTAATGTATGGGGGACAAAGACAAGATGACAGTCATATTGTTGGTTATGTGGACTCTGATTATGCTGGGGATCTGGACAGAAGAAGATCACTTACAGGATACCTTTTCACATTCAACAACTGCACTGTCAATTGGAAAGCTCAACTGCAGAGTGTTGTGGCACTTTCAACAATAGAAGTTGAATACACAGCTGCTGCAAAAGCAGTTAAAGAAGCCATCTGGCTGAAAGGAATGCTTAAAGAACTTGGTGTTGATCAGAGGTCAATAATGATAAACTGTGATAGCTAGAGTGCTATATGTTTGAGCAAAAATCAGACACACCATGAAAGGACCAAGCATATCGATATCAAATTGCATTTCATAAGGTTGGAAGTGTTAAAAGCAACAGTGAAGCTGCAGAAGATTCATACAGACAAGAATGTTGCAAATATGCTGACTAAACCAGTTACACTGCTAAGTTTAAGCTTTGCTTAGAATTAGAAGGAATCTGTCAAAAATAAATGACAGATAATTGAAGAGAAGAGTAGCAGATTCATGAGGGTTTCAAGCTCAAGGTGGAGAATGTTGAAGTGTGAGCTCTGAAACAGGTTTCGATAAACTCATTCGACATGTTAGATCGTGATTGGAATAGAATACGACTGGTCAGTTAAGGTCATTCAAAGCCGTATGACAAAGCTGTTTGTTCATACATCTGTGAGTAAGTGAAGCACATGACCATCACATGTTTACACTTAACCATACGACTTTGCCGAGTGCCGTTTTGGAGCCCTCACTTAACGTGAATCAAACACGTGGCTCAGAGGCTGTTATATTCTGTTACAAGAAGCGAGAAAAATCTGGGTTTTGGTTACGGAGGTTAGCTGACTGGTGGGAGGGAATTATGGGCTCTCTTAAGCGTGTATATATAGCCTTAAGCGATAAGAAATCAGCATGTGTGATGCTTGTAACTTCATCTATAATCTTGTATCTTGTTCTTAGTGATTGAATAAAGATTGTTGCTCTGTTCTTCAGTGGATGTAAGCCATCTTCAGGCTGAACCACTTAAATATGTTTTTCTTTGGTTGCTGTTCTTTAGCTTCTTTTGTGTGTCTTTCATTGTTGCTTAACCGTTTCTTAATCAAGCATCAGAGTGTTTAGATAAATCTTGGAGTATCTTGGTTGATTAAATCCGATCAAGGTATAACAACATGAAACTTAGTGTATATTGTAGGTTTCTTCAATAAATTTTTTATTAAAGATAAATACAGTAGTTTTTCAAACCATACCATGACACTGTTCATAGTATAAATCTAAGATGAGATTTGGACTGCACTTTTGATATGATTATTGCCGTGTTTTGTGATTGAGGAGTTGTGACTCGTAATCTATCGAGGAGTGGATATTAATCTTTCGGAGTTATGTAGAGGCACGGTAGTTGGCAATGCACTCCAGTCAAAGGGTAGGGCCGATAGGCTCCTTTGCCGCCGTCCCGGAACTTTCCTTTTGGGATTAGGAGGAAGAGATGCCTTGTTGACTATCTAGGAAAGGAACTGGCAGACGCACACTTAAAACCTTCCAATGCCTTGTTGACTATCTAGGATGCCTTCCTGCGCCGAGCACATGGGCTGGGAGACGATTGAATTTTCAGGCAAATTTGCAGACGTCGTTCAATTTTTCAGCCGACGAAAGTTGTGGATAATTCACCACCAACGTGTAATTTAAACGGCTTCGAAGAAGAAATTAATGTTATCGTATGATATAATTATAAAACGTCAAAAAGTGTAATTAGAAAATTTTGCTACAGTAGAGAGAATAAAAGGTCACAAACTTGCTTTAATTTACACTATGCTTCACGCGGTATACTAGTTAGTGGAAGTTCAGTACGATCACTACTTTATACATGCATTCCTTGAAGCTTATATAAAGTAAATCTCTTTCACTTATGAAACGTTAATTTAAGTATTAATTAATAAATTAATAATGCTTAATTAGAAGGGAGAATAAAAAAACAAACCAAGGGATAGTCCGGAAAGACTATTTGATTGAAATATGGGCCGCCTACCGTGCAATACAGTACCACTGAATTTTGTCTTTTTTCAACAATTACACTACACTACCCTATATTTTATAAGAAAACTGAATAGATACTATAAGTTACAAATTTTTATATATAGGTTATTTTCTCTGGATAAAATCATAAAATGACTTTTGAAAAAAAAATTAACTGTAATTATTATTATTATTTATTAATGTCATTATTATTATATTAATATTAATATTATTAACATTTATTATTTTAATTGTTATGATTGCTTTAATTAGTCATTATTATTATTTATTTATTTTATTACTATGAATATTATTAAAATATATTAAATTTATTATTGAATTATTGTTAATATTATTTTATTAATATTAATATTAATAAAATTTATTAATTTTATTATTCTAATTATTATATTAATACTAATGTTGTCATCGTCATCATCATTAAACTTTATAAATTTTTTTGTTTTGACTTTTAAGTAATACCACTGTCATTATTATTATTTTGCCTTAATTAAGCATTAAATATATTTTAATTATTTTTTAATTTTTATTATAATAAATAAAAATATAAAAATAAAAATAAATTATACTATAAAATTATTTTATTATATCATATTATATTTATTTAAAAATTATTTATATGAAAATAATAATCTAAGCTAATTAATAATAAATTTAAATAATTTTAGTTTAATATTAATACAAAATTAATCCAGTACAAAATAATACCAATTATCAAACGTTGTAAAATACTATTATAATTATTATAATATACTGCTAATGTAATATAATATAATACATGTGCATTACATAATACAATAGAATATAATATAATATAGTGTGCCAAACGGACTTTTAACTTTTTGAGTGATGATGGTGTGGAGGGATGTAGAGAAAGTAAAGATAATTGTGGCAGATCATTTGCAATGGTTGATTAGCTATCACCACAAAGTTTAGGCTAATAAATAAAATTAAGCAACTACCCTATATTTAAAAGAGCATTTAGAAACCAATAAATTTACTATTCAATTATTTTTAATCAAGAATAAATAATAAATTATCATTACAACAAGATTCAAAAGCTCAAATATCTTTAAAAAAAATGATAATTCTCAAGAAACATGAAGCTCAAATGCTTTTGAAATATTCTTAAAAAAAATAAACTAACTTCCTTTCATATTATTCTTTTTTTATCTTTCTATAACTTTGTTGGGCTATATATATATTGATATTTTATAAGTAAATTAACATATTGTATGTATAAATAAACTAACATGTCAACTAATGCTAACAATAAAAATGTAATAAAAAAGTAAAGTTTTGTAATATTAAAATAATAAAATTTTACAACCTAAGACTTTTTACATGTTTCTCATTTTGAAATTTCACCTTTTTTATTTTATAATTTTCTAAAGTATCAAGGTTAATAACCTATGTTCTTAATACATATTCAGTTTATTTATTTTACATTAAATATATAGTAGATAACAAAAAATATTATTTACATTTATCAAATTTTCATGTGTTTAAAAATTTTATGTGATATTACTTTATTATATTAACACCATCAATCATTTTTATGATCAAATTAAGTCAATGAATCAAACTTTAAAAAATTTAAAACAACAGAAGTTATATAAGTGAATATTTAAAACTTTTACCTTTTATGATTTTGTAATAAACATTAGGAACTTAAGTGTTAATAATCAATTGAACACATCCTGGCCGTTGAACACTTTAGCCATTGATCCATTGGCTGAGTTGAAAAAAGACAAAATTTGGGGTACCGTGCAACTGTTGCACGGTAGGCAGACCCTGAAATATGTCTTTCAATGGTGACTATAAAGTACAAGTATATAATTTAATAATTTCAGACAGAACGTTAAATAAAAAACCGCTATATAATTCTGAGTACTGGTAGGAGGATGAAACCCTCGTTCACTTGATGTACCGTCTTCCATCAGGGGCGTTTGAGGATGTTCATATTGATGAAGATGAGAATTTGCTTACAGTAATAAGCAAGGTGCTAGCTAGGGGTGTTTGCCGATTGAATTTTACGGATTGAAAATCAATCCATATCCGATTCATGATTTTGCGAATTATAAATTTTCAATCCAATTAAATCCACGGATTAGTAAAATTTAATTCAAATTCAATCTATATATATGCGGATCAAATGCAAATTTGACCCAATTCATATGCAATCCATTATTTTGCAGATTGGTTTGCAGACTGAAAATTTTTAATTATGCCAATCCACAAACTAACTAAGTAAAAAATTTAATATAAAAATAATTTTACTACCGATCAAATTTAAAATTAAATAAAATTTAAATAAATTAATTGTTTAAATAAAAATAGAAAATACATTTAAAGTTTCAAAACGTAACAGACCAAAACGAAAAAAAAACCTCATTCGTTTAAATCAGTACATGGAAATTAATTATTTAGGAAGCTATATTTGTTTATTTAATTATTTTTTATTTTATATTATTATCGGATAAGATATAATATAATATAATATTAATATAACTATATTTTAACTTATTTATTTACTAGTAAGTACTAATATTATATTTACAAGTTTTATTTTTTACGGATTCGTGGATTTTTACAGATTTACAGAAGTATATCATATCCAATCCATCAATTGTGGATTATTAAATTTTCAATCCAATCAAATTTACCAATCCACGAATCGAATTTCTATAGATCAGACAGATTGAGCGGATCAGATTGAATTCTGAACACCCCTAATGCTAGTAGGAGACACCACCACCCAGTGCCGGAGGAAATCCAACATGCCACCTGGTCTTGACGCGGCTGGGTGTAAGATGCAATCGATGATGGCGTTTCATTATTATTATTATTATTGTTAATTTTGCCCTTTTTCTATTTGATCTTGCATATTGGTGAAAAAGGAATTTGCTTTACTTGGATCCTAAGAAGGGGCAACAATGATCCTGATTCATCTTTTAGATTTCTTTAAAAAGAATATTTCAGTAAAAGAGTGCAGAGTAGGGCACCATCAAAGCATAAAACATTCTAACAGAGGATCAGAAACAAGGTTATAGAAAACAAACCTACCAGTAAACGACAACCACTTTCATTTTTTCTGCAAATTCATCATCTCTCTGAGTTAGGATCCCATATCAACTAGGTACGGGACTAGTTGGTGGTTTATTAACTCCAAGTCATCCTCCTCTTACAAGTCGGTTTTTTGGAGTTACAAGCAATAGGTATCAGAACAGTTCGGTGGCGCAAGCATGATCGGAGAGCATGAAGTGGGTGGCCATTCACTCGACTTTTTGTTTTTTGTTTTCAACCTCCAAAATACATTGATGTCAATGAGGTGCGCTGTCTTGCTGACTTTTTATTGGCCTAGGTAATAAACCTCTCTTTTTTTTTTTTCCTTTGGTGTTCTTTTATATTGATTCTATCATGATACTTTGCTTAAAAAATGGGGAAATTGTCTAATCAAGTCACAATGGTGAGAATCTGCAGTATTATATTAAAGTCTGCTGGAAGGTAGTGTTGAAACTTGGTATTCAAATTCCCAAAATCATTATAGTTTTCAGGTTTGACTAGAGAAAGAAGAAAAGAGTACATCAAACTAAAAGCATAATTACATGGTCACATGATTTCAGTTGCTTAGGCTATATGGGTAGACTTAATGAAAACGACAATGATCATGACTTTGGAAAAGAAGAACTAGCATGAACATTTTGCACTACTGTATTATGTATATAATTCTTTCAAAGTAAAAGACTCTATATATGGAATATTAATATTGAATTGGAGTTAGTTATATACAATATCTTACATGGTATACCATTGTTATTAAATTATGTAAATCAGTTCCTTTGTCCTACATGCCATGGCTAAATACATTTTGATGCTTGTTGCAGACCTATGTGGTTAATTTAGTGAGACCTTGCTAGATCTTGAGCCATTTAATGGGACGTGGCACTTGAGCGAGAACAGAAAACCTCGTGGGCAGTTTGATGTCATTATTATTGCTGGTAATAGTAATAGAGTGCTGCTACTCTTGCTCTTTCTCTCTCAACAGAATTTTATAGACTTAAAATTTTGTTTGTTTATTGCAGTGGCAAAATGTTAAATGGGCTTCGGTATTGGGGGAAAAAAGAGAAAACAGAAGAAAATTTTCAATTTTACCTTCCATCATTTCCTTGGATTCAAGAGTGGCAAAGATTCAAGCTCTGTACAGCAGTACAGGGAAACTGTAAGAGAGATTGTAATATTTTGAAGTTTGAAATTTTGGAAGAAAGCGGCTAGCTGTTTTTAAGAAAGCGGCTAACCGTTTTCATCCAGAGAGCATGTTTTGGCTTCGACTAAAAAACGACTAACTGGATTTTAAGAATCGGCAACCGGTTGTGAACAGATGCCAATTTCAAACCAAATAGTGTCTTTGAAGAAGTACCATTTTTAATGGTTGTAATTTTTCAATGAATAAATGTTATCTTCATTAAATAGACATTCATATTAAATACACACACACACACACACACACTAGATATTACAGATTACATACAAGTTCTTAGAATACAGTCTTATTTACTAGAGATTGTGTTCAGGATTTGTTATATCTTAGGGGTAATTTGCCATTAAACTCTATAGCAAACCAAGAGTAGTGAGGCAAATAAAACCTTAAAGAAAATTGTACAAACACGTCTCAAATCCTATCAAATTTTCTTTGTTCTTTGCCCCCATATTCGTAGACCCACCAACAATCTTTAAGGTTTTATTTTGTTTGCAAATGGAGGCTGAGAAGATTCTGACTTCATTTCTTAATCCTAATATCCATCTCGATCGTTTTGATGGTACTAATTTCACTCGTTGGAAGGAAAAAATTTTCTTTCTTCTTACTGTTCTTAAAATTGCATATATTCTTGATCCAAAATTGGAACCATTTCCAAAGCCAAAAGAAGATGATACCGAAGTTGTTAAGGCTGCAAGGAAACAACGTAAAGATGATGAATTGATGTGTCGAGGTCACATACTCAATACACTTTTTGACAGGCCCTATGATCTTTACAATTCTATGGTTTCTCTAGTGAAAATTTGGAATTCTCTTGAGTACAAACATAAAACAGAGAAAGAATGTACTGATAAATTCTTTATCTTAAAATATTTTGAATTTGTTATAGTAGACACAAAATCCATTCTTGATCAAATACATGAATTACAAATTATAGTTACTAAGCTTCATGAGTTAAAATGAAATTTATGAATCATTTCAAGTTGGGGCTATTATTGCTAAATTGCCTCAAAGTTGGAATGATTATAGAAAGAAACTCATTCATAGTAGAGAGAACATAACTTTAGAAGAATTACAAAAACACTTGGTAATCGAAGAAAAGATCAAGTCTCAAGAATAAAGGACAAGCATGATTCTACTAAGGTTAATGTTGTTGAAGCTAGTGAATTTTCAAAGAATTTCAAAGTTAAGAATGACAAGAAATTCAAGAAGTCCAGCACAGAAAAGTTTTCTGAAAATTGTTTCTTTTGTGACAAGAAAGGTCATCGCCAAAGTGATTGCAGATTCAAGAAGAAAAAGTAAGAAGTGAATTTTTATAAAGCTAATGTTGTTGAAGACAAATCCGAAGAGATTTGTGCTATGGTTTCTGAGATGCAAATAGGCATGATTACCGAAACCAATATGGCTAAAACTAAGCCTTGTGAATGGTGGCTCGATTCGGGTGCAACCATTCATGTTTGTAATGATGAGAAGTTTTTCTTATTGTACAAAGAAGAAATGGAAGGACAAAAGGTTCTCATGGGGAACAATAATGCAGCCATGGTAGCAGGGAAATGAGTTGTTGATATCAACTTTACTTCTGGAAAGAAAGTTACATTGTATAATGTCTTTCATGTACCTTCTATTAAGAAGAATCTTGTTTCTGCTAGTTGCATGTGTAAGCATGGGCTTAAGATTGTGCTTGAGGGTAATACTTGTATTGTTTCAAAGAATGAGATGTTTGTTGGGAAATGGTATTCTTGTGATGGAATGTACAAATTCAGCATTAATAATAATGATATCAACTTACCTTATATTGTTGAGTCTTGTGATGTTTGACATGCTAGATTAGCACATTTGAATTTTAAATATTTAAAATACATGTCTGAGCATGGTTTGATTAATTACAATGATGTTAAAAGTCATAAGTGTGAAATCTGCATCCAAGCTAAATTAACTAAGAAACCTTTTCCTAAAGCCGAACAAAACACTCAAATATTGGATTTAATACATACCGATATTTGTGAGTATAATGATATTTTAACAAGAGAAAGTAAAAGGTAGTTTATCACTTTTATTGATGATTATTCTAGATACACTAATGTGTATTTACTTAGAATAAAATATGAAGTTTTTGATAAATTTAAATTTTCAAAGTTGAAGTTGAGAACCAAAAAGATAAGAAAATCAAAATAGTTCAAAGTGATAGAGGTAGTGAATATTTCTCAATTGAGTTTGATAATTATTCTTCACAATGGAATTATTCACCAAAGATCAGCTCTATTTACTCCTCAACAAAATGATTTAGTTGAAAGGAAAAATAAGATCTTTACGGATATGATAAATTCTATGATCTTTAATGCAAAACTACCAAATAATTTGTAGGGGGAAGCATTACTCACTGTCTATCTCATCATTTACTCAATAATTTTAATTGAGGCTATTTCGATCTACTAAAACTACTATCTCATCTTTTACTTAAAAGTCAATAATCTAACACTAAAATTTTAAAATTACTTTTCACCCCTATCTAAAATACAGATTAGACAATATATTTTATCTTATAGTAAATATGAGATAGTAGTTTTAGTAGATCAAAATAACATCAATTATAGTAGCTTTATAGATAATAAGAATTATAAGTTTCAATAATTTTATATAATAAGCCTCAATTAAAATATAATAATTTTAAAATTCTTAAAAAAATTTATTATCTCTCTCTCCTTTTTCTTTATCTCCTTCTCAATCAATCAGTCCTTCTTTAAATCTTAATTTATTCATTCTCAATAATTTTTACACTCAAATGTTTATCTTATGTTAACAACACGAAATAAAAAGACTATGTCAGAAGCCTTAAAAGTCAGTTAATCTTAATTTTTTATTTGAAAGATAATTCTCCCATAATCCATTAATTTAAGTTATTATTCATTCTTTACAATTTTAAATTTAAGTTTCACTCTTTACAACTTTAAATTTAAGTAACATAATAAATATTATACAATTTTTTTGTTTTCACATTAAGTAAATAATTGAGATTATATTTTTCTAAATATTATCTCAGCTCCATATATTACATAATTTCAAATTTGATATAGAAATCTATTATTTTGAAAATATCATTTATAAACTCTATAATGAAACTTAAATTACTATTCAAGTACTTATTTAATATTTATTTATTTATTATTTTAATATTGTCAAAACTTATATAAAACTTTGTCCAATCCTATATTAAACTAAACACAAGATAACAATATTATAATCCAATATGTATTTTAAGTAAATGGATGTGGAAAGTATTTTAGCAAGTTAAAATAACCCATCCACATTTTTAATACTTAATTGTGTTTATTTATTAAATTACCCTTGATCCATATAAAGATAATAAAATATTTTAGTGGACTTATGTGTAAAAATTTTGAAAACTAACATTTTCTTATAATTTTTGAAAAAAAAAAAAGGGCATGCAACGTTAATAATCAAGTAATTTAATCCATGCTGTCGGAATAACTTTTGCAACTAGAATATGATCTTCTCATGAGCTGAGTTCTATTGAATTTTTAAAGATCTTCTGTCATGTATTTTTTAGTGGTAGTGTATGGATAAAATTTAATTTTTTTATTTATTAACTACTAATTAACAATTAAATTATTTACTCAGAATATGATCAGATTAGTCATTTAAAACTCTTAAGTTGAATCTTATCGTTGGATCACAAAAAAAATGAAAAATAGGATACTAAATCACGGTTGCATAGTAACTGAACCCTACAATTTTATATATTTTTAGAATAAAAACCTTAAATCCGCACCACTTAAGTTTTTCTCCAATTAATGATGGGTTCCTGTTCCTGATAAAGCCTTCTGGGATTTCCTTACCCTTGGTTGACGTGGCAAAATTTTGTTTGTTTCATGAACAGTTCATAGCAAGAAGAACAGCCACTTTTGACTTTTTAGAAGGAAATAAAATATGATATGATATAATTATAAAACGTCAAAAAGTGTAATTAGAAAATTTTGCTAAAGTGGAGAGAGAATAAAAAGTCACAAATTTGTTTTAATTTACTCTATACCTCACGCGGTATATTAGCTAGTGGAAATTCAGTATGATGACTACGTTATATATGCATTGCTTGAAGCTTATATAAAGTAAATCTCTTTCGCTTATCAAATTTTAAGTATTAATTAATAAATTAATAATGCTTAATGAGAGAAGAAAAAAAGGAAGGACAGTCCGGAAAGATGGTTTGATTAAAATATGTTCTTAAATTCTACTAAAAGTTCAATAGTGAATATAAAGCATAAATATATAATTTAATAATTTTCAAATATAATATTCTTTTTTTAATAAGATTGGCTCATATTAAACTCTTTATTATTAATCTATATTTCATAAAATACAAACTCTTTATTATTAATCTATAGTAAACTCATGTTTC
This sequence comes from Citrus x clementina, assembly GCF_000493195.1. Taxonomy (NCBI): domain Eukaryota; kingdom Viridiplantae; phylum Streptophyta; class Magnoliopsida; order Sapindales; family Rutaceae; genus Citrus; species Citrus x clementina. The sequence continues at coordinate 17,373,175 of NW_006262022.1, forward strand.
TTTCTATACACATTTGGCCTCCGTGTAAAAAGCAGCTTTCTGCGCGTAAATATTGTGTTAATTTAGTGCATAATCTTAAGCAACATCTTTGATTTGCTATTGTGTTGATTATCTATGTTGATTTCCCTATTATCATATCATGTGTACTCTCTCATACATAATAAATTATTAAATCAGTGGTTTATTCTTAATAAGTTTTCTAGCATTAATTTGGGTGAAGGGAGACACAATAGATATAATTGCACATGACTTGAAGTATAGTACGAAATGGTTTCTTTGAGGATTTTGTTTTTATGTTGTTTTATATGCTTGTGAAAAATCCAAAACTGAGATGCCGCAGATGAAGCAGTCGGTAGGTACTATTAGGAATTTGAGTTGGTATTTGAAAATATTAATATCCAACATTGGTTAGATAAAAAAACACAAATTGATTTGTTTATAGAAACTAGATATGCTGTGGTAACAAGGCCCCGTGAACAAAACCAAGCATAACTAAAGACCAAAAAGGCCACTATAAAGAAATACAAAAAGTAAGCTAACTTCAGACCTCAAAGCCTCAAATTAGCAATTAGCAATCAGCAATGGTGTCACAATCAGCTTACCTCAATTAGTCAGCAACCTTCAATTACCGGTTATCAGACCTTCAGACCTCAAAGCAGTATCACAAAAAGTTCTCTTCAGACCTCAAAGCCTCAATTAGCAATCAGCAATGGTGTCACAATCAGCTTACCTCACCTCACCAACCTCCAATTACCGGTCATCAGACCTTGAATTTCCCGACGGACCTTCAATTACCGGTTGCCTCAAAGCAATCAGTATCAAAGCCTCAATTAGCAATCAGCAATGGTGTCGCAATCAGCTTACCTCACCTCAGCAACCTCCAATTACTGGTCATCAGACCTTGAATATCCGGACGGACCTTCAATTACTGGTTGCCTCAAAGCAATCAGTATCAAAGCTCAATTAGCAACCATTTCCGGACGGACCTTCAATTACTGCCTATAAATTCCCCCTCAATTCCCTCTCAAACCCATCAGACCTCAAAGCCAATTCCCAATTTCGCAGATACTATAAAGAAATACTTCTTTAGTTGAAGCCTCAAAGAAACCCAGAAACCCTTCAATTCAAACCTCAAAAATTGTGCCTCGGAAACGAACCATATCAGCCCTCTGTTTTCTGGGATGAGGATGAGAACGTCGTTCACGTCAAGTGCCCTCTTCCCTCACCGACGAAGCGAGAGGATGCGAAGGTTGAGATTGATGAACATGGGAAATTGCTTATACAAATAAGCAAAGTGGTAGGTTCACATAGTGATCCGCTCTCTTCAGCTTCTTCCTGGATGATCAGATTCGGATTCTGTCTCCTAAGCTTCCTGAAGAAAAAGGAAGGAGACACCATCAGCCAGATAGGCCCGATGGAATTCAACTTACTAGAGGGCCTTAACACGAATGACTTCGAGACTGCGGTCGATGACGAGGGGTTGCTATCTCTCACTTTCAAAAAGCTCGTGCAGCGCTCTGTGTTCTGGGACGAGGATGAAAACCTCGTTCACTTCAACTACCGTCTTCCATCAGGGACGAAACGAGAGGATGTGAAGGTTGAGATTGATGAAGACGGCAAATTGCTTATAACAATACTAAGCAAGGTGGCAGCTGCACAAAATGATTCCTCCATGATCATATCCTCTCTCTTCAGTTTCCTGAAGAAAAAGGAAGGAGACACCACCAGCCAGATAATCCAGATGGAATTCAACTTGCCAGCGGGTCTTAACCCAAATGGCTTCAAGACTGCGATCGTTGACGAGGGCTTGCTAACTCTCACTAAACTCAAGCCGGAGAAGAAAAAGCTGGGGCCAATAGCGAAGAAGACGCTGGGATGTTTGGCTGATGCTGCTCTTATGCTGATATGTGGGGAGATAAGTGATGCGATTTGTCCAGGAGACTGCTAACAAGCTGCTGGTGTCAAGTAGGCATTTCCATAGTCTAGACCAGGTGTTAGTCAATTTCCGTCTTGCGTAGTGTTGTATCTCCTTTGTTTCAGTGAAATAAAAACTGATAAACGTTGTTGAGCGAAAAATAAATGCATTTTTTTTTTAAATGGCGTTGAATAATTTTTTTTTTTTTTTTTGATAAAAGAAGGCATGTTTTCATGGTGTTGCATATTAAAAAAAAAAAAGAACAAGGCCTGTTTTCATGCATACGTGCAGCTACAAGATAAAGGAGTAACTGGAGATCGGTCAGGTGAGGCAATCATGCTACAGAATCTGCAAGAAAGCGAGATCTATCTTTTTTTAACCGCTAGCGGTTGGATCAATCTGCAAGATACGGTAATGGTGTGGGGCCAACGCTTGAGCCAGAGCCCCACTTTTCTCCTTTAACAACCGCTCATTTCAGCGCAATAGAGAGTAGGGTGATGCTAAGTTACAGTATCTGTACCTTACGGCCACCTGCCACCCCTGCACAGTAAGATGAAAAGCGGACTCAAGTGGGGTTCACGGACATTTTGTGAGGGTGCTGTAAGGTACAGAGACTGTACCGTAGCATTCTCCGAAAGGGCACTTTTGAAGATAAGAACGAGATGACAGAGAAAATAAAATGACCCATGTGATGTCCACAGAAAATTTACACCAAATTCTCAGGTCTCTGCAGAGACACACGCGCAAATATTTCAAGATCATGGCAACTTCTGCAACTCATTCCTTGAGCTTCAAGCTGGCCATCGAAGGAATAACTGGGTATTATGTTACAATAAAGATTACCTTCACCGAACTGAAGCCGGAGAAAAAGGCGGTGTCAAGATCAAAGAAGATCCCGCGAGGTTTGGCTGAAGCAGTGCCTGTTTGTTTCTTGATAGGTTACCAGATAAGTTGGGGAGACTACTAATTAGCTGGTGTCAGGTAAGGTATTTGCTAACATCATGATCATGTATGGGGCGTCATACTCTTCTATGTTGTTCTGTTGTTTATGTATTAGTATTTGAAAATAACTCTGGAGTAGCTTAATTAATGGATCTATCTTTTAAGAGCTGCACTTGGCATATGAAGTTTATTGTGTGGCAGCAAATCAAGAGTTGGTCTTAAAAGCATCATGTTCAAGGAGTACAATACAAACAGTAAAAACTATTTGAGACAATTAATTAATGCGGCTTCTCTTTGAGTGAAAAATTAATCCATCTTTCGTTCGTTTTAGCAAGTGTTTCTTAATGTTATTTTTTTTCCTTTTTGCCCTTTTCCTATTTTAGCTTCCACAAATTGGGAATTAGTTATTATTGATTTGGTGAAAAGGGAATTTGCTTTATTTGGATCCTAAGAGGGGGCAATCGTGATCCTGATTCATTTTTCAGATTTCTTCAAAAAGAATGTTTCAGTAAAAGAGCGCAGAGGGCGCCATCAAAGTATAAAACATAGGATAAGAAACAAGGTTATATAAAAAAACAAACCTATCAGTAAATGACGACCAATTTCATTTCCTCCGCAGCTTCATCTTCTCTGATTCCTTTTTTTGGATTCCACATTGACTAGGTTTGGGACTGGTTGGTAGTTTATTAACCCCAATGTACCCTCCCTTCACAGGTTGGTCTTTAAGATTGAGTTCTACCTTGTGGGTTTGTAACAATTGATATAAGAGTAGTTCGGGAACGTTCATTCTGCTTTGCCATATCCATATAATTATTTAGAATGATCGGTCCTCAACCACTAATTTTTTATCAAGCATGTTGCTCAATTCTTTACTCTGAATGATTCTCTGTATGGTAAGTGAGTTGATGGTTGGTTGGAGAGAATCGGAGAGCTTGAAGTGGGTGGCCAATTCACTCATTTTTTTCTTCACGTCCAAAATACATTGGTGTTAGTGGGATGTGCTCTCTCGCTGACTTTTTATTGGCCCAGGTGGCAATTTTTTATTTTATTTTATGTTTTTTGTTGTTGATTCTATCATGCTTCTTAGCTTAAAAAATGGGGAAATTGTCTAATTAAGTCACAGTGTTAATAATCTGTGGTATTGTTTTGAAGTTTGCTGGAAGGTAGTGTTGAAACTTGGGTATTCAAATTCCGAAAATCATTATAGTTTTGATGTTCAACCAGAGAAGGAAGATAAGAGTATATCAAATAAAAACCGCAATTACATGATCACATTCTAAAGCAACAATTGTATGATCACATTATTTCAGTTGCTTAGGCTATATGGGTTGACTTAATGAAATAGTGACGATAATGATCATAACGGAGGAAAAGAAGAACAAGTATGAACATTTTGCACCACTGTATTATGGATATAATTCGTTCGAAGTAAAAGGCTCTATATATGGAATATTAATATTGAATTGGAGTTAGTTATATACAACGTCTTACATGGTATGCCATTATTATTAAATTATGTAAATCAGTTCCTTTGTCCTTCATGCCATGGCTAAATACATTTTCATGCTTGTTGCAGACCTCTTTGGTTAATGTAGTGAGACCTTGCTTGATCTTGAGTCATTTAATGGGATGTTGCACTTGAGTGAGAACGGAAAACCTCGTGGGCAGTTTGATGCAATTATTATTTCTCGTATTGGTGATACAGTGCTGCTACCTTTGCTTCCTCTCTCAGCAGAAGTTAATAATCTTAAAATTTTGCATTAAGAAAATGCATGTTTTTTATATTGCAGTGGCAAAATGTTAAAAGGGCTTCACTATTTGGGGGGGGGGGTTGAATGAATAAGAAAATAAAAGAAAATTTTCAATTTTACATTCCATCATTACCTCGGATTCAGGAGTGGAAAGGTTCAAGTTTTGTACAGCTGCAGGGGAACCCTCTGCAAATCCAAACCCCTGTGAAAGGGATCCCACTTCATGACAATATTTGTGGGTTTCGAGTTGGAATAGTCTGGCAGGTTAGAAGTTGTTTCAATTAATTATCTATAACATACAAGTTGTGTTACATTATATGACCATATAATGATTCATTGTGGGATACTAGGACATCAAAAAGAGCTCAAAATTTCAGACAGATTTTCTCCCTAAATTTGGTGAAAGACTGATGGATGGATTAGAACTAAGTTTCATAGCAATTTGTAGCTGTAAACATCTAGAAGGCTGGGACTAAATGCCATTTGATTAGGTTAGAATAATATGAGCTGAGCTTATAATCTTTGTCATTCATTCAATTGCTTTTTTAGATGTCCACAATTCATCATGTTGATAATATCCAATTGGTGCCTGGTAAATTTCCTTTATGACTATGATATAGGGTGTTATGGAAGAGATGAGAACATCCATTGTAAATTAGCTAGAATAGGTTCCAGATCAAAAAGACAAGTTTATGCCTGTTTCCTTTCTGTTTCATCAGTTGATTATAGACTGTTAATTACCTATGCCCTTTTCTGTTTCGGCTTTGCTTTAAAGTAATAATACCCAGACATAATGATAGGAAAATGTGCAGGTCGGTTGTTGATTCATCTTGTGTACCTCTAATAGCCAAAAAAATGAAGGTATATATCCTTTGAAATATTCAGTTTGTTTAGTGTTATCTAAACTATGCTTTGTTCAGTCAACCATTCCTAAATTGTTTTTGAAGCTTCATGTTGCGTTTATCCAGTTTGTAAAGCCTGGAACTAAGTTCCATGTGGACACTTCTTGCGGCATCTGAGGATCCCCTTCTGCTAGGTAGTGCAGCATCATTTAAGGCGCCTTTGTTAATGGTGTTGATTCTTTCTCATGGACGGCAAATAACTCAGCGAAGCTTTATGGTTCCCAAAGTGATGGTCCTCATTGTTGGACCTTTTTCAGCGCTGCAGCTTATGGAAAATGAAACAAGGTTCCGCAGATCTGTTTGTGCATAAATGTGTGTCTTGTTTAATTACTTGTTTTTACATGATTTGTTATAGAATTGCTGAACTCGACTGTTAACTAAAGCCAATTAATCAAGTCGAATTGATAAAGAATAGCCAATTACGAAGAACACTGAGCTGAACAGTTAGAGATCAATTTAACCAAGAACAGACGAATAATGAAGAACAGCACTCAAGGATTATGTGGTTCAGTACCAAGATACCCATATAAGCCAACTGGGCTTAAAGCTTTTATATAAGCTTTTAAAAGTGCATATTGTTCAAATACAAAAAGTAAAATCATTTGAGACAATTCATATGGCTTCCCTTGAGTGAAAAATAGTCATATTACTATTTAAACTGACATGATCTGTTCTTCCAGTTTATTCAAAGAATTATGAGAAGAACCTTAGGTATGTTAACTAAAAAATGCCCAAAATGGACTATTCATATTCATGCCATTGAATCCTAGGTATGTTAATTTTTAACTCCAATTAAATGCTCTAATTTTCTTCACCCTTTTTAGCGTGTGTTCCATAATTCATGCTTTCTTCTTCCCCTTTTAATTTTTTCTTCTTCTTCTGTTTTAGCTTCCATAATATTAGGAATTAGTTGTTATTGATTTCAGAGAAAGGAATTGTTCTATTTAGATCCTAAGAGGGGCAGTCCTGATCCTGATTATGTACTCATTTCCATTCGACACCATTCATATTTATAGGTTTCTTCAATATATTTTAAAGATAACTACTGTAGTTATTTCATACAATGCCATGACACTATCGACAGCATATGATAAATAGTAAAGAAAAATGACATTATAGATCTAAGATGAGATTTGCGGAGTAAAATAAATTACTTTACCTAAATGCAGTGTGGCTATTACTTGAACTAAAACAAATGAGATTTGTCACTAAGTTTTTGGTTTTTAACTGTGACTAGACCCCGCAACAACTAGGAAATGTAGAGTGTGACTATTATGTCATGGGTTACAAGGAGTACATAATCGCAGACTTTGGTTTGCTAATGAACAGTGTTATTGATAATTAAATAATATCACAGGTTTGTTTTATAGTATATACGTGGCATTGTGTTGGAAGTTTGACGACATTGATTTTATGGTTAACACTTCAATAGGACACGTACGCTCGTGCTGAAATAAAAGGTTCCTATGGAGGGGGCTAATCATTTTTCTAAAATCATTGTCGCATCATCAAAATGGTTAGTATAAATACGAAACGTTACGTGCACCTTATTATTACTTCTAATTAAGAGTTTGGTGAAATTTGAGTTGTATTGTGAAACAGTAATGTTTGACTTGATGTTGTGATGCCATTTTTAGTTCTTACAGGAATGAGTTGATGTCGTTATCTGTGTGAATATTTTTAGCTCTTGCGATAATGCTATTTGATTTCTGATAATTAGTGATTGGGCTTGGAAAGTGAAACAAGGTTTTGCAGTCAGTTCATAAATAAATACATGTTTACATTCACACACGTTTTTAATCAATTGCTTAGGGCACTAGCATAGTAGAATAGATTCACACTTTAGCTTGAATTCCCAAGCTATTGAAGCAGGCTACAATGAGTTCAGTTTTATGTGCATATTTATTTAGACTTGGTTGTAAATATTAGCTTGATTTTCTGCCTTATACTTTGAATCAATACAACATTTCAATTTTACAGCAGAGATTTATGTTGCTATTTAGCTTCAGTAAATATCAGACAAGGAATTTCAAACATAAACTCGAAGCTTGATTATTCATATATAAATAATGTGATCTATGTCGATTGCAGATGATTTAGGAAGTGGTGGAGTTCATACTGAGGTGTTAACATGGACAAAATTGTTGTTTCGGCTGACATATTGTTAGCTTAAGCAATAGTAATGAACTTGAGGTGGCATTTTTTGAAGTCTTTTGTTTATATATAAGTTGTATCGAGTCTCTCTCGATATTCTTTACTCTAATTTTGATAATTGCATCATAATTTTAACATCTGTGTTCCATAATATAACTCTGTGCATTACTTCATTTTTTGGCACCTTTGGATTCCCTGTATCTTGAATCAAAACTTTGTTGCTGCAGGTTCAATATTCTGGACTTCTTTTGTTGAGGGGCTGCCCTTCTGAGAATCTGTTTTCAGTTATCGCTTACCCCTTCTAATAGGTTGGAAACCAAATGTGGTTTTTGCATGTTCATAGACTTGCAGTGTAATTTGTTTATCATGTTTCGTTAATACAAACTTCAAAGCCGAAAAACACAAAACAAGCGAAACAACTATTTATTCCAAGTGTATATTATCTATCTTGGACAGCATTGAATTTTTATTTCTCCCCCACCCAAAATGTTACTATTGCCACATTTATAATCTTAAAGTCTATTAGGGATCTAGATGTATACACTTAGTAGTATGATCAAAAAGTCTATCGAGCAATAACTTGAAAGTATGTTTCTACTAATATTTGGGAAGCGTGTCTTATATGTCTTGGATAGCATTGAACTTTCCTTACTGTTTCTTTTTTCAAAATTATTACAATTTACACATATATTTCAATCTAAAATTTGTTGAAATTCTTGATACAAATACTTCAAAGAGTACAATCTAAAAGTTCATTGAACCGTTTACTTAAAATTAATCTCAGCAAGAAAAGAAAGATTTTTGATAATTGCAACCATGGAAGTTTCGTAAGCAGCGGCGAGTTATTAGAGCATGTCCAAAAGGCTCTATAAATTTTATTATTTAAATATTCATTTGTTTACCTATTTGGCAAATAGATGAGCAAAAAAAGATATCGTTCTCCAAAAGACTCTTCAAATAGAAATGAATTAATATTATTTTAATTAAATAACTATTTTTAAAGGAAAAGTCAATAGTAATTAAAGCATATTTCTCTTTTTCTTCAACAAAAAGTAATAAAATATAAATTGAAGAGGGAGAATATAACTCTTCAAATTTGAAGAGAGATGATCATTTCTTATTTGAAGAATCTAGTGTCTTTTAGAGTCTTAAATGTTGATGTAATTCTTCAAATAAGTAATAAAATTTTATTTGAAGAGTCTTTTGGTGATGCTCTTAGCGAGATAATTTAAATATCTTCTACTTGCATATGTACAATTAATCGATGTTATTCATCCCTGATCAATCAAATTAAGGTTCAAATTAACTAACTTGGTACCACTCTTGTTTGACGCGCCGGAATCTCGTCCCTGGAAGAATCAGGTCATTACGCTGCCGAATGATTTCTCTGGTTTCAGGATCTTCAATGGTGAACAACAATTAATCGATAAGCGAGCTAATGCAAAGTTTCCACCAATAAAGAGCAAGCCGGAAGTCCATGGAAGGTCTTCAAAAATTCTTTCAATATACAGTATACAGCATCATTGTTACTACTTTT
>NW_006262022.1:17383036-17520832 GCF_000493195.1 Citrus x clementina
TACCACTCTCTTCTATTTAAATGGTAAATTACTCATGTAATTGTTTTGAAAAAACAAATTAAGGCAGCTAATAATCGTTGGAAAATAAATTGGTAGGCTTAATTTCATCCAACTTCATTAATTGATACAAAAGAATACAACAAAGAGCAACCTTGACACAGTGAGTTGAACATGACATGCGTTTTTTATTTACACCAATATTTTCAAGCCTAATAGTGGACTGGACATAAAAATAAATTAAGCCCTGTTAATTTTTCTAAATCAATGTGAAAAAAACAAATTTCATTTGCTAAAGCTAAAAGGCCGACCAAGTTTATATTATGGGATTTCGACTTCCCGATCCTTTCTAGGCTTTGGGAGCACATTCCTCCCCACAAATTCGATATCTAGGACAACTGACTAAAGAGCTCTGTTTACATTCTTCTCCTTAATTTTCTTTCTTTCTTTCTTTCTTTTTTTTTTTTTTTTAAAATAATGAATGAAGTGGAGCTTTCTGGGTCGTCAGAATGGAGAATTATTTGTCTCCAATTATTATTATTTTTTGCCCTTTTTTGAAGTCAGTTGATTCCACGCTGCGGCTGCAATCTTCTTCGCTATGATTCTAATACGGTCTTCTCTTCATTTCTCTTTCTCTTTCTGTTTGAATAAGAGACGAATTATTAACATGACACACGTCCCGTCAACTGATGACGTGTTGTTTGACGATTGCGTTTTATTTAATTATAAATTAAAAATTTGAAAGAAAGAGAAATAGTGAGTGAACGGGCAGTTTTGTCTGACATAGTAATAGCTTAAGCAATACAATGAACTTGAGGTGGCAGTTTTTGAAATATTTTATATATAAATAAGTTGTATCGAGTCTCTCGAGACATTCTTTCTTCTAATTTTGATCATTGCATCATAATCCTGCATCTGTGTTCATAATATAACTTTGTGCATTACTTCATTTTTTGGCACCTTTGGATTCCTTGTATCTTGAATCAAAACTTAATTGCAGGTTCTAGCATGTACTTTTGTGTTTTTGATGTGGGTTATGTTTGTATTTGATGAGAGTATATGCTTATTTAATGGTAATTGAAAAAATTTGATTTAAAACAGTCTAGCATGTGTTGTTTTACATTGAATACTGTTTTCGTGAAAAGGGTTTTGTATATCGTTCATTGCCTGTAGCTATTGTGATAGACAGTGTGTATGCACCTTTGGCAAGCTCAACTCTTTTTGGAATCCATTATTGATTTGATTATTAAGCATGTTTAGAATTGGGTTGTAGTGATTTTTAAGCTGTACGTAGTTGTTGAGGAATGAAATTAAAACATTAGCTGCTAAATAAAGTGGGGGTTTATCAAATATTTTGGTCAACCACATCCATGTAATTATTTTTTATTCTTTCTTTTTAACAATGTGCTTTGCTGTATCAGGAGAATCCTAGTCCGGAAGGAAGAATGGGAGAACCAGAATGATTGGTCCTCAACCACTGATATTTGATCATGCTGCTCAAATCTTTACTGTGAATCATTCTCGGTTTGGTGAGTTGGTTGATGGTTAGTCGCAGAAATGTTTGGTACGACCATGGGAAGGTGTGATTGGAGAGTTGATGTAGGTAGATGTAACAAAATGAATAAACGAATCGAGTTTGAATCGAATCGTAAACAAATTAGGTCAGAACTGTGCAGATTTGGATTCGTTTTTTTATTAAACAAATTAAAATCTCAGGATTTAGATTTAATTTATTTATTAAACGAATATTCGGTTTGATTCGTTTAATTTATTTAGTAGAATTAATAAACGAATTGAATTGAATTTAAATTTGTTTACTATTCATTCATTTATCATATAACAAATTAATAATGAATCGAACTGAATATGAATTCGTTTACAAAAATATAATTAATAAACAAAAATTAAGCAACACAAATTATAAAAAAAGACTACAAATTTAACATCCTACAAAATGCAAACTTATTATTATTTATTATTACTATAATACCTTCAAATTTTAAATTTTTTTCATGTGAATATTGAAAGATAAATAAGTAATTTAAACGGATAATAAACGAATGAATCGTATTCAATTCATTTATGTTCCATTTATTAAAAAAATACTAAATGAATAAATATCCTCAAGCCTAAATTCGATTTTCTAATTAGTGAATCGAATCAAATTCACCCATTTATAACGTAATCATTTATTTTTCAAAGGCAAACTCATTTAATTAGCATCGAATTGAATGGAAAATTCATTCCATTGTCTTCTTTACCTCCAAAATAAATTGGTGTTAATGGAATGCACTCTCTTGCTGACTCTTTATTGGCCTTGGTAACAAATCTTTGTTTTGCTTTTGTGTTCCTTTCTTGTCGATTCTACCATGCTTCTTTGCATCAAAAGGGGGAAAATTGTCTAATTAAATCACAATGGTAAGAAACTGAAGTATTGTTTTGAAGTTTGCTGGAAGGTGGTGTAGCTGCTTGGGTATTCCAAGTCCCAAAATCTTTATATTTTTCAGGTTTGACAGGAGAAGGAAGATAAGAGTGTATGAAACTAAAAGCTACAATTATATGGTCACATGATTTCAATTGCTTTGGCTGCATTGCTAGACTTAATGAAGCAGTGCTGATAATGATCATAACTGAGGAAAAGAATAACCAGCATGAACATTTTGCACTGACACGGTGAGAGTATAAGATTGAACACTTAATGAGAGAGCATATATATATATATATATATATAGAGAGAGAGAGAGAGAGAGGGGGGGGGGGGGGATTCTTGCGCCATTAGTTAGGAACTGGTGAATTAGGAAGTTGATTTTATTGTTGAAATTTCTTTGTAAAGAATGTAAGTTTGAGTGGGGATTTCTTGTCAGAATTTTTGAAGATTGAGCAGCTTTATTGAAGCCAGGAGCAATCTTCTACCAAGCAAAGCTGTGCGATCTCAACTTTGAAAATATGTTGTACAAAATTATCTGGTCACATTCCTAAGTTTGTTTTCTTTGATTACAGTTGTCATAATTCCAAGATGCACATACTCGAGAGAATAACAAACAATATACCAAGATATATAATTGTTCCACTCTTATTTATGAAAATGGCACAAAGGCACAAATTATAATATAGTGGGTGGAAAAAAATAATTGTTATCACAAAAACGACTTTAAGATTTTTAATTAATTTGTAAAGATTGACACAAAAAATCTTTGTATGGACTTTGTGCAGTCTTCGTTTAAGTGTCTGCTTGTTACATGGGGAAGAAGAGCCTTTTCAGAAGGTGGGGAAGGGAAACATAGAATATCAGAAGGGACCAGCAATGTTGCAGCAGGCAAGCCTTCGAGTTCCGAATGAGCGGTGCTAGCGTCATTTGCTTTTGACGCAGCCGCTGCTTCAAATGGGGACACCTAACCCTCTGTTTTTTTTTCTTAATCACTTGCAATTTGTGATTGAAAAACCCTCATTCTTTATGCTTAATTACTATATTACCATTTCCTTCAGTTTTTTTTTTGGAAAAAATTACATTTATTTAAAGTTTAAATTGACTACAATGTTTGCTTAATATGACAGTAACAATGTTACGCAAATATTTCTTACTCAAAATTTTATTTTTCTGAGATAAGATTCAAATAATAATAATAATAAATATCAATACACCATTATTATTTTTTCACTTCTTATTTTAGCCCCTCTCTTTATTATGATTTTTACAAATAATTTGATACTTTTTGTGAAATTAATAGGTCCTCTTAATTATTAGTGGAGTAGATTTAACTAGTTTAAGTTTTGATTTAAATATTCAAAATGCTTTGGATAATCGATTTAGGAGATTCAAATAAATTTTTTACTATAAATATCAATATTTTTATCAAGTAATTTAGTGACTTATAATGAAAAGTACTTTTTACTTGTGCAATTTTTTAATAAATTTAATCTGGTACTGACTTCATATTTTTATTCATAAATATCTTTTCTTTTTGGTTAATTGTTTGTCTCAGGAAATAGATTAAACAAATATATAAAGGTGTTTGTGTTATAAAGGGTGTTATTGATAATCATACTAATAGCAAAAACTGAAACTATTTTTTTGAGATAAAGTTGAGTTCTTATCAATCTTCAAAGTTGTTTGTTAGTTTCGTCAATGAGTTTAATTGGTTTAGAAAATTATTTGAAGGTAATAGAATTACATTTATACTTTATGGTTCAATGGGAAGCCACCAAAGCTATTTATCATTTGAGTGAAAAATTAACAGTCTTTCACTCACTGTGTCGATTAATACACTCATTATTCTTAAATTATCTTAACACTCCCAAAATATTTTTTATGTTAAATTAATTTGTAATATGTTAATTTTATATTGTAGATATATTTTAATAATAGTAAGGAGTTGGAACTGGAAGCACGAACAAAGAAGAATTATTGTAGCCATTTGAAAACATTATTGAGCAGATTTAATAAAAAAATAAAAAAATAAAGTGAGCAATCATGTTTGTAATGGTTAGGAGGCCATTATGCCGCCTGACCATCACCATGTTTTACTTGTTTGTTTGTGTGATAATAATAAAACAAAAGAAGTTAAAGCTGAAGATCGCCTATAAATAGGATGAACTTCTGCGGAGGGGGGACGAAGAACCGAGAGAGAACGAAGTGAAGCTGAGGATTTTCTTTCTTTCTTTCTTTTTTCTTTCCTTGTTTTCTTCTGTATCAATTTTCTTGTAATATATTCCAGAAGTTTGTCAAATAATAAAAAGAGTATTCTATTTTCTTTCAATATGAGTGATTAATTTTACTAAGCTGAGGTGCAGAGTGAAGCTCAAAGTTTTAAATTATAAAATTAATTACTTTCTCAAGTGAGTTTTAATTTTATTTTATTCTTTTTTGTTATTTTTATGCAATGTTAATTTATAGATTTCCTTGGATTTGTATGATATTTTGACATAATGTCGACACATTAATATAGTTGTGGCACATTAGGTACTTGATTCTATATTTATCCACACACATAGTTAGTTAAGAATTAAATGACATAATAAGTAACTGATAAAAGTGAGGTAAAATATAAAAATAAAAGAGTATTAAAACCATAGTTTGAATACGGAGAGTGGATCTTATAACCTTAGCATATTTTTATATTGATTCCTATTAATTTTTTTCCTCATTTAATTTTCTTTGTTTAACAAATTGACTACTAGATTTTAAATTCTCTGTTGTTCGATCCCGGACTTACCGGATTATATTATAACTAGACACTTTTATACTTGAGAGTAATAACATTTTTGAGTCGTGTCACTTTACATTTTGTTCTTTTATCTTTTTCTTCTGACCACAAGACAAGAATATGATGGTCTCAAGAGTTTTTTAATTCAACTAAATTTCAATGCATGTTGACCATGAACTATGTGTGTGTGTATATATAATGTAATCAATTCAAATAAAATATTTTCTTTCTTAATATTAGTTTACTAGATTCAGCTGTCTTAAGCTTAGTAGTTATTGTGAATTTCGACCTCGTTACTACTAGTCTGTTCCAGTCAACTTGTGCGCTTGTGAGTACACAATTTGCTCAACATTTGACATACTATTCATTCAATTAAGCCAAACAATAAAATAGTAAAAGCCCATTTGGGATTAGTTTTTGAGATACTTAAAAATGATTTTAAAAAGTTAAAAACTAATTTTAGTGTTTGGTATATTTAAAAAAAAATCATATTTGGCAAAATCACCCCATTCTATAGCACATTTTGATAATAAGTTTTATATTTAATACCGTTTCACATATATCCTCACAATTGTTATAAAAATTCAAAATTATCCTTATTTAATTAGGAAATTAAGTCATTAAATTTAAACATATTATTATTATGACTACTACTAATACTACTACCACTAATTATATTGAGATAACAAAATTAATAAAATAAAAAAATTTTGAGTTATTAGTTATTTTATGTACACAATACAAAAAATAAACATTTTATATATATCAATTATTTGTATTCTTATAACAATTAACTGTAAAAATTACTAAGTACATATGACTATTTTTAAAACTCATAACACTTTTAAAAATAAATTTTACTAAACATCTTATCTGCTAACATCAATCATCATGTTCCATGTATGTTGTTCTATCGTTTGTGTGTTAGGTTGCATTAGTTTTTTTATCTGAAATTTGAATAGGTCTAAATAAAAATGTCTAAATGACTTGTTTGTTTTTTTCTTTTTCAACATCCGAAGAGAAAAAAAATAAAAGGTAGTAGTTTGACATAGATATCCTTTTAAGTGATGCATATATTTGTTCTTCACAATTTATAATTTTCACAAGTTGATTTGTTTGGCAGCATTAAAAAAAAAAAACTATCATTATTGATTTTAATTTAATTTTGTAATAAAAGATGTAATTATGATATTAACTTTTATTATAAAGTTAACATTGTTGTTTTATTTTTTATTCATCACAATAGACATAATTTGATTTGTTCAATATTTCAATTTAGTTAATGTTATCATGTGAATAAAAATTTAAAGCAATTAAAAAAAATAACTTCAAGAATAATACAAAAATATTAGGTTTATATATAATATTGAAAATACATGAATTGTTAAGGGTATTTTTGAGAATTGAAATTAAAATTTTCTATTTACACTTCAAAATTTAGATAAAAGTGGATTTTTTTTACTTTTCCTATTCAGATAAATTTGTACAATGAGTGATAAGTTAAAAAACCAAACAACCTAAAATAAATAAATGTTTGGAAAAAAGTTAAATTCAGACTTCTAGCTAAAAAACAAACAGCACCTTAGTGTGTAAAAAAATAAAGGCTTTAAATATATTTAATATTCCTATTAAAATATTTAGTACGCTATATTAACTTATCCACTGGTGTAGAATTTGAAAAAAAAAAGTTTGTTTTCCTGTTCAATTTTAAGTACTAACAATTAAAGAAACAGATAAACAAAATTTTTTTTCAGTCAATAATCTATACCATTAAAAAAAAAATTAAACTAGGATTGTAAATAAATGAATAAATAAACGCATAATTGATTTTTTAAAAAAAAAAATTAGCCAACATACCATGATGAAGTGAGGTACCATGAATCTTAAAAATAAATTTATTGTTTTGATGAGATTTTGTCTCTTTTTCTTGCATCCAAAATCCACTCAAAATTATGTAGAAGCATAGTGGTTGTTAGAAATGTACCCCAAGTACGTGCATATCCTGCCACCAAAATAGGACTCAACTCGAGTTATCCAAACTTAGTGAAACTTAAACTTTGTGTTTCAATGAGCTAGTCAACCACATCCATGTAATTATCATTACCATTATTGTTGTTATTGTTATTTTCCTTTTAAAACGGTGCCTTTGCTATATATCAGGGGAATCATGCATGGGAACCAGGATGATAGGTACTGATTCAAAGTCCCAAAATGATCACAGTTTTGAGGTTTGACCCCCACATGCACAAGGAAGATAAGAAGCTAAAATTAATTACATGGGCTGCAATGGGTGGACTTAGAATGAAATGGCATGACGGCCGAGGAAAAGAAGAACTAGAGGGAACATTTTATTTTGCACCACTGTGTCATGACTGCAATTCCTGCACAGTAACAAGCTTATTAATAGTCATATATGCCACACTAATAATTAGCGTATTTATACAAACATCTTAATTATCAAGGCACAAATGAACTTAATTAAATTCAAAGATGGCAATTCAGAAGCGATAATATATCCCAGCGGCAACTAATATATATAATAGAAATTAAAGTCCATGGTTAGCATTAACATTGTGACACGCGGTACTACAGATACAGGCTTACCCTTGGTTTGTTTTGGTAGAGTTATGCAAATGGCTGAAGCGTTGGCTGGTGCTTGCAAAAGATAGAGATCCAGCTCGCATGCTCATTTCAACACTTGGCGCTTGGCGGGTGCAGTGAGTTCTGCAGCAGGCTCTACAAATTAAATAATATAGTTTTATTTATTTTTAAAATAATTAAAACTCTTTTATTTGCCCACCACTTAAGTTTTTCTCCAATCACAGGATAGGGTCCTTTCCCGCCTTTTCCCGGTAAATCCTTTAGGATTGTAGACGTGGCAGATACCAAGAGGAGGAAGAGAAGCCGTGTTTGACTTTTAGAAAGAAATAATAATAATCTTGGAGTAAGCTGACGCAAATTGTAGGGCCTGCACCACTTTATTAATTTAGTTTTTTCAGCCGCTAATTTTTTTCATGGAGTAATTTGTAAAAACCTCCCTTAAGGTTTGAGCTTGTTGTAAGTAGATAATAAAAATATATTTATTTGTAAAAATTTTTTTACTATCAGTTAATTTTAATATTGACCGTTAGTTGATTGTGCAAAGATAATAGTACCCTTAATAATAGTTTGTAGATAGAAATAATTAAAAAAAAATTAAAATTATTAGTTATTTTATCCTCTTTAAATTATTGATATTTTCTTAAAGTTCCTACAAAAAAAATAAAATTAAAAACTTAAAAAAACCTCTTTAAATTATTGATATTTCCTTAAAATTTCTACAAGAAAGATAAAATAAAAAACTTAAAAATGAAATAGTCATAATCTTTACCTATAATATTAACAAAAATAAAATTGTCAAAAAATAAGATTTGTGCTTTTCGCGCCAACAATAATCTTGGAGTTTCCAGCTGCTAAATTGTAGGGCCTGCACCACTTTATTAATTTAGTTTTTCCAGCTGCTAAATTTCTCCATGTTACATTACATTACACGCAATTTTGAAGTTTAAATTTGTCTCTCTTTTTTTAAAAAAAAAAAAAGAAAAAAATAATTTTTATCATTTCTGTTTCCCCCCAGTAATTGTCTTAAAATAAATATTGTACTTCCGCGTAGTACGCAGCACAAGGACATTATGAACGGTATTTAATCTCGCCCCCTCTTGTTCACAAACAATTTTGAAGTTTCAAAGGAAATTAAAGAAAGCTTTAGTTTCCTCCCTTGACGTTGACGTTCTAATCTCTAACTGATTGCTTTACTTACCGTGCCGTCTTACCTCACCGAACACAAATGTATGGGGACTCTTGACTCAAATCACAATTGAAGCCTGCCCAATAGTTTGTGTAAGTGTCCTTAATTTTTTTCTTTCAGAAATTATTATTACACCACTTTTCTTTTATCTCATATTAATTCAACCACTATAAAATTTTAATATGTTCTCTATATCATATTTTTAAAAAAATTTATATCAATTAGACACTTTTCCATTAACACCGTTAAATAATTTAAATGAAACGATAATTTTACTTCTAAATAAATTAAAAGATTATTTTATCTTATAAAAGCTTTGAAAATAAAAAATTATAATTATAAAAATACTCCTACATTTAATAAAGAAATGTAGTGCAGAGAACATTGTAGAATTTGTGGTGGGTGGATGAACATAAGATTAAAAAAAATGGTGCAATGATAATTTTTTTTTTCTAAGAACTGTCCTTAAAATTGAAAACAGAACAACAATTTTTTTTTTTTTCATTCAACACTATTAGAAAAAGCAAAAAACACAACATTTTGTCTGGAATGAAAGGTACGGTCAACCTGTAAAATTTCATCTAACCCCCTATGCTCTATATATTTTATTCATGAATATTATAAATTTTTTGAAATGTAAAATTTCGTTTAACCCCTTCTACTTAATTTTATTTTATTAAAACCATAGAGTATGAATTCGCCCCCATAATTTTAAATTCTCAAAATAACCTCTATTTAATTAAAAAATATAATTATTATTAAATAAATTATAATTATAATTTTATTATAATCATAAATATTTTTTTAGAAAGCGACTCGCTCTCTTTGGCTCTTCCCCAAAATCTGTGGGAACTTAAAGTTTAACTTCTAATAATTATAAATTTAAACTTTAAGTTCTAACTTTTAGTTTGTCCACGAGGCTTCTACTTTCCGAAATGATCCATTCAATCTCTTTTTGGCTTTGATAAGACTCCTGGACGGTATTTATTGAATTAGATTCCACAATCAAAGGAAAGAAACTCGAATCTGTTGCCAACTTGATGCCTTGTAGGACAGCTTCAGCCTCTGCAAACTCGATGTCGCCGAGAAAAGAGCTGAGCCAACCATGAAATCTCCCTTGGAATTTCTTATTATTATTACACCCAAACCTGTAATTCCATTGGAGACATCAATCGCTGCATCAACTATTTATTTATTTTAACATTCTTTGTAACGCAGCATGATAATGTCTCATTATATGATATTGTGCTTTACGAGCATTCAAAATTCTTTCGAATTTAAAGATTTTGAGATATACAGTAGTACTTTGATAAATTTATAATTTTGATTAAATAAAAATTTAACCAACATAATAAATAATATTTTGATAAGTTTATTGAATAATAATTTTTTTTAAATTTCATTTTCTTATAAGACCCACTTAAGATATAAATTAATAATTACCTAATTTAAAATTAAATCGATGATGTCATATGACTTTTGAAAACTATGTTCCTATTGTTAACTTTTTTGGTTTCTTGAAATTGATTTGAAATTATTAGAAGTTAAACTTTAACTTCTAACTTTCAGCCACTTGTTGGAAGGAAAGGAGAAAAACAGAATGAGCCGTGCTAGCGTCGAGTTAGCAACCTCAAGTTCTAAAAGCGACTCTCAAGTAGGGATGGCAATGGGCACCGCCCGCAGCGGGTTTGCCATTACCAAATCCAAACCCGCACAAAATTTAAATTACTAAACCCACCCGCAACCCGCAGCGGGTTTTAATTTTTGTACAAAAACCCACCCGCAGCGGATTTTAACAATTACCAAACCCGCAATGGTATCCGGCGGATTTTTTGCGGGTTTCCGTATTTAAAATCACAAATGTTTAATATATAAATTTATAATAATAACCTCAAATTCCATATAACATACTTAATTTTATATTTAAATAATGTAAATGAAAAATTAAAATTTCCACATCAATTCAACACAAATTCTCAAATTTAAGTATAAATTACACAAATCCATTTAAAAAACACAAACTAGTATCTAAAAATAATAATTACATTTCATATTATCATTTAAAACAAGCTCCAAGAGAAGATATTCATTTCATTCGCCACCATAAGCACCCATCCAACACAATGCCTATAATAATAATTAAGATTAATATTTTCAAATACTAATTCGAAGGAAAATGCCTTTAGTTTTCTTTAGATTATGACTTTAGAATAAGATATAGGCCACATACACACATACACAACTTTGAGCCTTTGGCTATTTGGTAATTTAATTAATGACATTATTTTCTTTATACATTTTTAGATTAAAATTAAATTAAAAATATTTGAAAAAAATATTGCGGGTTTGGTGGATATCCATGCGGGTATCCACCGGATATAAGGTTAATACCAAACCCACCCGCATTCATGTGCAGGTTTTAATTTATAATACTAAACCCGCCCGCAACGAGCGGATTTTAACGGATGGATCTGAGCGGATTTGCGGGTACAATTACCATCCCTACTCTCAAGTTACAAAGCGACTCGCTCTCTTTGGCTCTTCCCCAAAATCTGTGGGTGAGCGGTGCTAGCGTCGGTCGCCTTTGGGAGCGACTGACGCAGTCAGTCAGTTACTACTGCTAAGGGTGACAAGTGTCCCTTATCTTTTTTGTGCTTTATTAAACGAGTAAAAGAGACGACTAACGAGTGAAGCAATAATGACGGCACGAAAACCTGAAAAATCTGTCTTTTCAGTGAATAGTATTTTGAAAAAAATTCCTTTCTAGGACGGAGTTGGCTTCTGGAATAAGCCACGTCGAATAATCATGTCTCTTTTCAGGCCCGTCATTCCACCATCCCATTTTCTATTGTTTAGTTTCTCACTCCACATCCAACGGCTGATGCTGCAGTCTGTAGCTTACAGATTCTGTAAGCTAGTCAAGTCCCTCGTTTCATACGCAGACAATGTCTCTTACAATTGACAGTCACACAAAATGGCAGCTTCCCTCGCTTGACGTGTCACCCCATTTGGATCATAATTGGGAGTCCAGGGACGGAGTCAGCATGGGACGAGGTGGGGCACAGCCCCAGCTGGCTTTTAATTTTTTTTATAATTATACTAAAAATTTGTATTTTATTTGTTATTTATGAAAAATACCCCAATTAAATTATAAAATTTGAAATCGACTCCAATAATTTAAAAAATATTTCATACTATCCCCAGTTTAAATTTCTAATTATAAATAATTTAATTAGTTATTAACATTTCATGAAACTTGATTAAAGACACGAGAATAAATATTAAAATAAAAAAACAATCATAACAAAATGTTAGTATAATGGTTAATGGACTGGTATTTAATCTTTTTATTTTTTATTCAAGTAAAATCAATTATTTAGTCTTTCAATACTGAACCATAAGTTGTAAGTCTACCTAATTCTAATTTTTAATTTTCTAATTAATCTTTTGTCTAGTTTTAAATTTTATAATTTTATCATGCATTTCATATTTATTCTTTGTGTTGCAATATATGAATATTTTTGTTATTATTAAAAGATTTTAAGAGCAAATTAAGTAATAGCCTAGTATTGTATATTGACAAATATATTTTTGCTTATATTGATAATGCATTATTTTAAACTCATCAAATCTCATTGAGGAGTTTTCACGGAGAACCATTGTAATAAATAAATTTATTATCAATGAATATTATAGTTGTAATGTTATATATTGATATCTAAATTTTTATAAATGTATTATACTTTAAATATGGTTTCAATTAGATGCATACAAATGCACTCTAAAAGGAGTACAATTATACATGTCGCAAGTTCCCATTTGGAGTTTATAGGGCCCACAATACAATTTCTCAAATGGGAACTTATCACATGAGCAATCGCTCATTTGAGTCATGTTTGATTTCAAATGTGCCCTGGCTCGATCAAAATTCTGGCTACGTCCCTGATTGGGACCTACTTGCGATGTGATCGGTCTCCAAGTCCAACAATGTGATAAATTTCAGTCGCACAAGATCTCGCTTGACGTGTCACCCCATTTGGATCATAATTGGGACCTACTTGCGATGTGATCGAACTCCGAGTCCAACAATGTGATAAATTTCAGTCGGGGTAATTTTTAAAAACCACCCTTGAGATTTGCCTTTGCTACACCTAAATAGAATGTATGCATATATTGACAATATCCCTCCTGACTGTGTATAAGAGTTAGGCACCCGTTAGATAGTTGAGGGCAACAACGTAAATGCCCTATTTTTTAATTTTTAAATCTTACAAAAACTGATATACGGTAAATGATTAGATGAGCAACTAGAGAATGCACATGATGCTTTGAAGCTAGTGAAACCCGAGGGGGTTAGTAACCCATTTTCAAACCCATGGACAATGCTTAGCTTCATTTCTTCTTGTTTTTTCTGAACATAACTTAATACCCACTGAATTTAGCAATAACTGAGGCACTTTGTGATACACTAAGCTAACAAATTTATGAGATCAACTATGTTTTGAACTGAATTCTAACGATGACCGACATCTGACCAACCACTGATTGAAGAGCGTGAAAGATGTGTATTTCTGTGGAAGTTTAAAATTGAAGTTGGGTTTTATTATTTTCTTGGATTTTGTTTTAAGATTTTCACAAAATAACGAAGACTCTAAATATATATTATTTCTATTAAACTATTTAATATGCTATTTTAACTTATTTAAAGGATAATATTGGTGAAGCTTTTGTTTTAAAATTGGTGAGGAATCTAAATTCCTCACCCATTGCTGCAGAATTAAAAGAAAAAGTTTGTTTTCTGTTTTCAATTTTAAGGACTAACAACTAAAGAAAGAGGAAAACAAACAATTTTTTTTTCATTCAAAAATCAATACTACTAAAAAAACACACACACACACAACATTTAGACTAGGAATGTAAATAAATGTATACATAAACGTATAACTGAATTTATGAAATGAAGCTGATGGAGTACTGAGGAGCCCTTTTCACACACGCACGCACCTCAGAATATATAGCAAAATAAATGACACATCATATAAATCATTATACAAAATACAAGAGACAACTACATCTGCGATTAAACAGAAATCAGTGAAGAATGATGATACACGTACATAAAAGAGAAATCATGAAAGATCAACAACTCCTGCTCAAACTGGGTTACACAAGACTTGAAGACTAGACTAGCTCAACCCTGTAAGCAGGGCCGGATATATAACTAAAAATTGAAGCATAGCAGGCTAGGAGAAACACGTATGTGAGGGCAACGGAGGCAATGATGGAAGTATTGGCGGCACGTACAGCTACTGAGTGATACTCATATAGGTTGAGGGGACGCACATTGGATCAATTCGTAGGGCATACCTGACTTAAGAGCATGATGTCTTATGCCGGGCACTTTTTGACTGTAAGATTCATTGAAGAATACCAAGGCTTTATTGACCACTCTCTTGTAGGAACCATCGGACCTACCACTTTGATTTTCTGCACTTGGTAAAAGCGCAGAAACAACAATCTGAGCATTCGCTCCCTGGGTGTCTTAATCGGCTTCGGCGCAGAAACAACAATCTGAGCCTTCGCTCCCTGGGTGTCTTAATCGGCTTCGGCGCAGAAACAACAATCTGAGCCTCCGTTCCCTGGGTGTCTTAATCGGCTTCGGCTTTTTGGCTAAAGCCGATTCGGACCTACCACTTTCATTTTCTGCACTTGGTAAAAGCGCAGAAACAACAATCTGAGTCTTCGCTCCCTGGGTGTCTTAATCGGCTTCGGCGCAGAAACAACAATCTGAGCCCCCGTTCCCTCGGTGTCTTAATCGGCTTCGGCTTTTTGGCTTAAGAAGAGGCATAGCATTTGGAAAACACAGCTCCTGAGTGTCACAAATATAAATATTATTCACTACTTCATTCGACCTCACCATAATCCAAGAAGCCCCTTCTCTTGAATTTACACCTCAAAATGTGCCCTAGAAAAAATCAGCGCTCTGTGTTCTGGAACGAGGAAGAAAAACTCGTTCGCTTCAACCACCGTCTTCCATCAGGGACGAAGCAAGAGGATGTGATGGTAGGCATTGATGAAGATGCCAAATTGCTTACGATAACAAGCAAGGTGGCAAGTGCACATAAAGATTCCTCAGTGATCACATCCTCTCTCTTCAGTTTCCTGAAGAAGAAGGAAGGAGACACCACCAGCCAGGTAATCCGGATGGAATTCAACTTGCCAGCAGGTCTGAATCCAAATGGTTTCAAGGCTGCAATCGATGCCGAGGGGTTGCTAACTCTCACTTTTGAGAAGCTCGTGCCCAATCATTCCGAAACGCCCTCGGACCTCGTAAAGGTCTCCGTGCAGTGGAAGAGCAAAAAAGGCGTCTTTCACTTCAAGGCCCATCTGCCAGCGGGGACGAAGATGGAGGACATGATGGTCGGGATAGAAGGTCGCAAATCCCTTATGATAGGCATTTGTGATCTGCCGAAGACAGAGGAAGGGGACACCAGTACTCTCATGTGCTTCGATGGCAAGAACTTTAGGAGCTTCATTTTGCCAGATGGTGTGAACCCAAATGGCTTCAAGACTGCAATGGATGATGCCGGCGTTCTTACTGTTACCTTCACTAAACTCAAGCCACAGAAGAAAAAGCTGTGGCCAATAGCAAAGAAGTCGCTGGGATGTTTGGCTCATGCTGCTTGTTTGCTGATATGTGAGAAGATAAGTGATGGGATATGAGTTGAGGAGACTGCTAATAAGGAATTTGCCTCAAGTTCATGCATGTTGTTCTGTCGTTTATGTATTAGTGTTTGAAAATAACTCTGTACCCGAGACCAGGTGCTTGTAACTACTACAGGGTGCTTGTAATAACTATGTTGTATTGTATCCCCTTCTTTGCAGGGAAAGAAGGGAGCTTTATCTGATTAAAAGATGATAAATGCTGAGCGAAAAATAAATGTTGTGTTTGTTAAAACTTAAGCAGCAATTTAAATTTTTTCTCAAGTAGCCGCCATCCTCCTTTTACTTTTTGGCCGCTGGTATGGCAGCCGCCTCCGGCATCGCCCAAACTGCCGTTCACCACCCAACCAGCCGGGATCCCCTTTCCTAACCGTTGCCGCCCCAAAACGAAAATCCAAGTTCACGGCTTCCTCATCAAAATCTAGCCGCCATCTCCTCCACCACCGTTGGCGGTGTTTTACAGCCGCCTGAACCCTCCTCTGTCACCTTGCAGCTGCTGCCCAACCACCTTCTTCACCAAACCCCGTCGACAACGTATCGTCCTTTAACGCGTGTCGGTCCAAAGCGACACAATAAACCCTAGTTCGTTACCATCTTCCCGAGCCGCCACCACTCTTCCTGCCACAGCTGAACCTGATGTGCTGCCGTCGGTTCACTTCACATCATCCCAACAGCCACCGTCTAGCTTCACAGCTTCCAACCTTGGCCACACGCAACTCCTTTTGGCTACCGCTTTTGGCCTTGCAACGTCCCCAACCGATGCTCGTTCTCCCTCTCATCCCTTAACTGGCCCTTTGGCTACGACAGTCTCCTACAATCCAAATCCGACTCTTCACCAAAACCCTAGCTCGCTCTCTCTTAGCCAAACACAAACCCATGCGGCTGCCCCTCCTTCCTTGGCTACTCACTCCTTCAACGGTGATGGTAGCTGCCCTCCTTGTTGCCTTCACAGCCTCCACACAGCCAACAAACATCCAACTCCCAACTTGGCGGCGAAGATTCACGCTTTCTGCCTTCAACTAGAGTGCAACAGCAGACAAAGTGATAACAGGTATGTCGGAGGGTGTTAAAGCTGCGCTTGGCCTGCTGAAAGGTTCAGTTTACAAGCCCATCTGTAGATATATTAATTCATAATTAAGAAAATTCCGGGTTCCTTTGTGATGAATTAGATAATTATCCTTTTTTTTCCCCTTTTGGAATCTGCAGGGGTGCAGCTCTTTTGACAATCCAAGTATTCCGTGTATTTTTTTGTCGTCACGGAAGGGCTGGTATCTTTGTCGGAGGGTGTTAAAGCTGCGCTTGGCCTGCTGAAAGGTTCAGTTTACAAGCCCATCTCTAGAAATATTCATAATTAAGAAAATTCTGGGCTCCTTTGTGATGAATTAGGTAATTATCTTTTTCTTTTTTCCTTTTGGAATCTGCAGGGTGCAGCTCTTCTGACAATCCAAAGATCCATGTATCTTTGATCGTCACGAAGGGCTGGTATCTGTGGCGATTGGCTGTTGGGTTCAACTTTAGAGTAAGCTGCCTTTAGTGGCATGGATCTTACTGATCATGTAAGCAAGAATATGATTTTCTTTTGCTTGTTTGGTTTTGTTTTGCACATGCAAATATATCTTTCATGATTGATAATTTATGTCAAATAAAAAAAAAAGAATCCCTATATATGGACATGTAAATATAAATTAGTATATTTGCTTCAGTTCAGTTTGAAATATCAGACAAATTTCAAGCATAAGATTGAAGCTGGATTATTCATATATAAATAATGTAATTGGTCTATGCAGATCGCAGATTATTTACGAATTGATGGAGTTTGTTCTGAGGCGTTTGCTGTCGATTTTTACTGGGCTAGGAATGTAATTATAGTTGCTATGACCTTGTAGGCACTGTTGGCAGATGCGGTAGAGTTGGCGAAATGAAAGACTTTTTGTGTAATATAATAATATGGCAAATGCTATGTTACATTTTCATCGCATCATATTAATTTTATTAGGAAAAATACCCTTTTATACCCTGGGATTTGATGGAATAGTCACTTTCTTCCTTACTATTTAAATAGTAGCCCATTTCATCTATTTTTTTTAATCAATAGCACAAAACACTCTTCCATTAATTTACCATCAGTTTACTGTATAATTTATTGAGGTTAAAATAGAATTTTCAATTAAGTAATATAAATTATTTTAAAATAAAACTCTCAATCATAATTAAATAACATTTAACTTTCTGTGTAAATTTAAAATTTAAAGATGAAATAAATAACGTTAACACTAAATAATACTCAAAATATGTATTTAGGACAAAATAAAATAAAAAAAGTTTCACGGGCACTGGAGTTTTTTTTTTCAGCATGTCCTTAACTTTAATATGATCAAGATAAATAAATAAATAATCCATTAGTACTGTTATTCTACAAAAAGTAAACACAAACTCCTTCATTTACTTAATAACATGTGCACCAAAGACATAAAAACACATATTTAAAATACTATAGAATAAAACACACTACATTAAAATGTGTGTGTGTGTGTGTGTGTTTTTTTTTTTTTTTACTTTTAACTTATCTCTGCTCTTAATATGGACAATGACCCCTGATTGGATGATGATAATGATGATGATGATTTTGTTGTTGTTGTTGTTATTGTTGTTATTATTGTTGTTGTTGATGTTATATATTCAAAATTTTAGTTGACTTTATCAAAAAAAAATTAATGGACACAGATCATTATTGTTTCTATAAAATTCTTATGTACATGAATATGAATCCATCATCTTTTTTCTCTGTAACCACTCGTCTCATTTACAATCAACATCCTCTCGAGTCCTCCTTGAGCAAATGTATTTCTATGGAAAAGTCAAACATCTTGTCAAAGTCATTGTTAAAGATATATATACATTGAAAACTATGTTTTTTGTTTGATTAATTTATCCTTAAATTTTATGTTGATGGAGAAGGTTAAAGTAAGATGGTTGTGTGGGATGAGCAGGGTACCTTCCGGAGGTTATAACTCAAGCTATGGTGTTTGTTTTGCACATATAATATATTGTTTCAAAGCTTGTAATGAGACAAACCAAATTCAAACTTCTTGGGCCATTCTGCCCTATGGTTTAGTCAGAAATTCCACTTTTTTTCAGTCATTTTTAAGTTATTTTTCTATTTTTCATGTCACTTTTAAGATTTTTATCTTTATATATATATATATATTAGATTTAGGTACCGTTTGTTTTGGTTTCCTAATTAGTTAGTAGAATTCTACTACAAAATAATGTTGCAGACTTTCCTATTTTGGTAAATTCGTGATATTTATAGTAATTATAAAAGGGGCCCACAATCCTATTTTTGCTCATTCAAACTTTTTATAATAAAATTTCATTACGTAGAAATCTAGTTTTTCTTATTTTTCAATCTCCACGCTTTCGCATCATCAAAAGTCAGGTGTTATATTGCATTTATTTAATTGGGAATCCTATTTTGCCCTAATGAATTATAGAGTAAACTAACTATGTATTCATGGAACGGTCTTTTGCGCTATTGTTTGAAAAATAATTGTTTGAAAAATAAGGATGAAATAGGCTATTGTTTAAAAAATAAGGATGAAACGTGTTATTGCGTCAAAACCTAAGGTGAAAAGGTATTTTTTTTTCCTTTTATTTATATAAAACAATACATTCTCTCATTGACAACACATAAGATAAGTTTCACCGAATCTTCGAGTGTGGTATTGCGTAATCGTTTACACTTTTCAGTTTTTAAGCCAGCAAAAAATGAAAAAAATTCAAAATTACATAAATTGGATAAATTAGATAATTAACTCAAATTATTAACGGAATAATTGTCATAATACCTCCATAATATTTCATTTTGATAGATGTCTCTGGTTTGTAAAATAACTTAAATTGATTAGAGCTAATAAAAACTTTTTCATTGTAAAATAACTTAAACTATGAGTTTATGTAGGTTAAGTATAACAATTTCATTGTAAAATAACTTAAACTATTTGAAATTGTCAAAAAAAAAAACTGTAATTTTTTAATTATTAACTTACAAATTCACTGAAACTCGAAACCAAGGTCTGAGAAAAGCATCACCGAAAGACACTTCAAATGAGATTTTATATCTCGTTTAAAGACACATATAACAAAAAGAATTCCAAAGGACTTTTAAAATGTGCTTCTTCAAATAAAATTGTCATTCTCTCTTTTCAATATTAAAGAGAAAGAAGAACTATCTCATTTAAAGAATCTTATTTCAAAGTCTTTTAAATCCTCTAGTTTAGTATTAAATTATTTTTTGTCTCATTATTCTTAAAGAGAGGAAGTGTTATAATTGCTACTATTTTGGTAGAGGAAGAAATTTGATTAAAAGAAAATAAATTTATTTTTATTTAAAGAGTTTTTTTGGGAGATGTATTATTTTTTTACTTTTTTTCGTTTAAATATAAATATTAATATTTCTTCAGTCTTCAAATAAAGGTTTATCTTATCTCTATAGTTTCAAAGTTGATCCTCTGGATTGCAGTTGGCAACTAAACGCAAAAGCATTTCTTAATTTCTTTTCTGTTTCTTTTTCTCTCTCAAAATAAATACGGGGTTAATAAAGAAATTTTATGAAACGGCCCTGACAGGCGCAGAGACCAATTCTGTAAAAGTGCAAAGCTCGACGCGTGCCGACATAGCTGCTGGTTGCAGACATTCTTCTTCCTTAAGGGAATAATTTTGTGGCACTTTACTTTTTTTCGTTTAAATATAAATATTTAAAAATTAGATATAAGTTTCAAAAGATAAATAAAGAAATTTTAAAAAAATTTTAAAATTTCAGATGTTTAAGAAATAAGTTCTTATATTAATTATTAGGATTTTCGCCTGATTCCTTGTTTAAATTATTTTAATTACCTAATCAATAGTTGTTTGATTTGATTCAAGTGGGAATAGGCTCTCTTTCGATGATGTCACTAAGATGACATTAGCCCGGGTAACGTCATTCGATTTTCATATGGTTATGCAATGCCTTTTTTAAAAATCTTTGCATACGTCAAGTCAACAAGTTCGGCTGAAACGACGAAGAAAGCTGAATTGTAAAAAATGAGCTGGATTCTGTAACAACCAGATCCAACTTAGCCAGCTCCTGATTGGTTAGCTAGCTACCAAACAAAAAATGGCTACAACAGAGACTGATTGGGAATGGGAGGCTCATTCCCACCTCTCCCTTGAGAATGAGTCTCTCATTCCTCATTCTCAAATTGTGATGGACCCCATGATTCCGATTTTGATTCCCGACTCTATTTTATGAATTAAATGTTGTTAATGATTTTAATTTCGGATTTCGATTCTCTAATCTGGGAAGTAAACGTAAAATTAAATATTTTATTGTACCTATCTACTTTAGTTATTAACGACTAAAATTTGTTCTCTTTTTAATTTTTTTCTACTTTTCCAAAATGCATCATATTGAAATAAAATCTTACTTCTAGAACATCCCACTTGTTTACTTTTAGCCCCGTCGTGCATAATTGAAACATACTTCACTTCCATTATCATCATCGTGATATCAACCGAAGATAGTTTGAAAAGAGCAAAATCCAACAAAGTTAGTTTTTTTTTTTTATACATATTTTTTCATTGATTAAAATGGCTACAACAGAGATTGATTTAGAAAATTTAATTAATTTATCCTGCAAACCGAAGCTAGGCATGGAGTTTGATTCAGAAGAAGTAGCATATGAATTCTATAAATTGACTAATTGCCCCTCTTTTTGACACTTTTTCATGGAATGCAAAAAGTCCTGTACCCCGAGTGAGGGGAAAACAATAAAAAAAAAAAAAAAAAAACAATCACTCAAGACACATGAAATTCTAATTTGGGCAAATATTATTCCAAAATGATAGCCCAATCGCTTAGTCTCCTTTTGTTTTGGCACCCTACCAACTCTTTTAAAACCCTTTCACTTATTTGCTCCTTTTCCGTTTATTACAATAATAACCTTATTTTAAAATTTCTTCATCAAACATGGAAACCAGTTATCCAATCGTCCTCTTCGAACCCCATAATCCTATATATATATATATATATATATATATATATATATATATATATATATATATATATTCTTTCTGATTCTTCTTATTCTCTCACTCTTGTTTCCATTTTTTTTCGCCTTCTCTCATCTTTAGATTCTTTTAATCTATTTTCATTGCTTCCGAAAATAAAAGAAATAAAAAATTTTAATCAAACGTATAAATTAATGAAATTGTTAATTTGTTGTACTGCAAATACCAATCAAAACTCGCAATTCTCACTAACGAAAATTTACTGGGGCAATGACAATGGAAAAAAGTATTACTTTATAACTCCAAACAAAAAATGTAACAATTAATTTAATGCCTATTTGTTAAGTATGAGCTTTAGTTTTAGAAAAGATACCCATGCCTAGAATAAGCGTGTACTAGCGAAATTACACCCAAAGTATGTGTTTGTTGCAAACAAGGTTATCGATCGAAAGCCAAACAGGTCTTCCAAAAGTAAAACATAAAGCAAAGACAAGAACCATGGATGATGCTGGATTATTTATCAAGCCAAATAGGAAGAAGAATAATTGGTTTGTTAGTCATTTTATTGAGTCTCATATGGGTAGATTTAATGAAATAGTGACAATAATGATCATAACTAAGGAAAAGAAGAGCTAGCATGAACATTTTGCACCACTGCATTATGAATATAATTCCTTCAAAGTAAAGGCTCCATATATGGAATATTAATATTGAATTAAAGTTAGTTATATACAATGTCTTACATTGTACACCATTATTATTAAATTATGTAAATCAGTTCCTTTGTCCTTCACGCCATGGCTAAATACATTTTCATGCTTGTTGCAGATCTCTGTGGTTAATGTAGTGAGACCTTGCTGGATCTTGAGCCATTTAATGGGATGTGGCAATTGAGCGAGAATGGAAGACCTCGTGGGCGGTATGATGTAATTATCATTGCTCGTAATGGCGATACAATGCTGCTACCCTTGCTCTTTTTCTCTCAGCAGCATTTTATAGTCTTAAAATTTTGCATTAAGAAAATGCATGTTTTTGTTTATTGCAGTGGCAAAATGTTAAATGGGCTTCGCTATTGGGTATAAAAAGGGAACAATATGAGAAAATTTTTAAGTTTACATTCCATCATTACCTTGGATTAAGGAGCTGTGACTTTTAATTTATTGGGGAATGGAGTTAAAACTTTAGCTGATAGATAAAAATGGGTGTCTATTAAATATCTTGGTTATTATGCTTTCAAAATTATGTAGAAGCATAGTAGTCGTTAGAAATGTACCCAAGTACCTGCATATCCGGCCGCCAAAATAGGACGCAATTCGAGTTATCCAAACTTAATGAAACTTGAAGTTTGTGTTTCAAAGTTCAGAGCTGAGTTAGTCAACCACATCCATGAAATTATCATTAACGTTATTATTGTTATTGTTATTTTCCTTTTAAAACGGTGCCTTTGCTACAGCAGGGGAATCATGCGTGGGAACCAGAATGATAGGTACTGATTCAAAGTCCCAAAATCACAGTTTTGAGGTTTAACCCCCACACAAGGAAGATAAGAAGCTAAAATTAATTACACGGTCACATAATTGGAATTGCATGGGCTGCATGGGTGGACTTAGAATGAAATGGCATGGCGGCCGAGGAAAAGAAGAACTAGCGGGAACATTTTGCACCGCTGTATCATGACGGCAATTCCTGCACAGTAACAAGCTTATTAATATTTTATATATGCCACACTAATAATTAGCTTATTTATACAAACATCTTAATTATCAAGGCACAAATGAACTTGGTATTAACATTGTGAGACGGGGTACAAATACAGGCTTACCCTAGGTTTGATTTGGTAGAGTTGGCAATGGTGGAAGTGTTGGCCGGTGCTTGCAGAGGATAGCGATCCAGCTGCCATGCTCATTTCAAAACTTAGCGCTTAGCAGCAGAGGCGGCTCAACTAATTTTGGGGCCATAGATGAGTTGTTTTAATTAGGTCTTTTAAAAAATTTGAGGTCAAATATATATTAGCTTTACCAAAAAGTTATTTATTTAAAATTAATTTTTCTATCTTTCTTAGGTGGAAAATTATTGATCAAAATTTTATATTCTAATTTCACTAATTTTTTTAATATAGGTAAATCATTTAACTTTTCTTGTGACTTAGTTTATGTTAAATAAGTTTATCAATTTTAATTTTGAAAAATTTCGTTAATTACTAATTTTTCACTCTAATTCACATCTTTTTTATTATTTTTGACAAACTTATCAAGAGCTCCTTTTTGAGATCGAACTAACTTTTTTATTCTTATTTTTTCCCAGTTTTTTATATCTTGATGTACATTTTCTATTGGACATTTTTTTTCTTTTTTAGTGAAAGAAGAGTAAACAAGAAAACGATTATGCTAGATAATTAAAAGAAAATAACAATAATATTTATAAAAGAAACAATAACGATTGAATAACACAACTAATTAAGAAAAGAATAAGAAGAAAAATCTTGAATATTTGAAACTTTAACTTTGATGGATTGAGATTTTAAACAGTAATGATCAATGGAAATATTTAATTTTTTTCTTGAGCAAAAATTACAGAAAGTGTTTTTTTTTTACCTTATGCATTAAAGTATTGAATGTGTCGTGCCTTTTTCTTTTAATTGATAAAAATATTAATGAATAACAAGTTAAGAAACCAATGACTTTTATAGAGTTTTAAATGAAATATCATTCAATAGAGATTTTGTATGAATAAATAGAATTAAAATTATTTATTTCAACGTTAAAAAAGAGATTTCGTAGGAATTTAATAATTTATTTAAGTAAATATTATTATAGAATAAAAATAAAAATAAAAAATTTAAAAATTATAATGTTGAGAAGAATTTGAGGCTTTCTATGCTGGGACCCTAGGCACCTGGTTGCCTAAGAGAAAAGCCTTCCTGCTTAGCAGGTGCAGTGAGTTCTGCAGCAGTATCTATAAATAAAATAAATGTAGTTTATTTATTTTTGAAATAATTAAAAACTTTTATTTGCGCACCACCTTAAGTTTTTGTCCAATCAAAGGATAGGCTCCTTTCCCACCTTCTCAGTAAATCCTTTTCGGATTGGAAAATGCTATTTTTCCCGGGTCAAACCCCGGGTCAAACCCCGGGTCAAACCCCGAATTAGTTCAAAACGGCGTCGTTTTGGCCTTTTTTTTTGTCTTTTTAGTTGCGTGAAACGTTGCCGTTTCATCTTGTAAAAAAGAAAACAAACTAAACGAAGACGATTTGCAGAGAAACAGCAACAAAGACGATTTTTCAGCAACGAAAACAGCTCTTCAACAAACTAAACGAAGAGGAGGGCAGAGGAATGAAGACGATTTGCAGAGAAACAGCAACGAAATCAGCTCTTCAACAAACTAAACGAAGAGGAGGGCAGAGGAATGAAGACGTTGTGCAGAGAAAGTAAGGACGATGACTAGACTTTTGGACACGTGTATTTCTAGAAATTCCTTCAAAATGTTGAGATAAATGCAAGGCGCTTGGAAATATTACTACGCTTTTAATGGCAAAATTTTTGTTTCTTAAGCAAACGTGATTGGTTCTTAAGAATCTTAATAAAGCACATACATAATGGTTTTAAACTATATGTGAATTGAATAAAATTGTCTACAACAAAATAGTAACCGGAAGTCATCCACATTTTAACAAGATAAAACCACCAATATTGCCGATAAGTGTTCACATATAGAACACTAATGCTTCCCGACATCACAATTATATAAGACGATTTAAAAGTGATATGGAAACTGTCGATATCAATTAAAGTATCATATTTTTGAGTGCTAGTTGAATCTTCCGGCACAATTGTAGGTGGTCTGTTTTGACTTTTGATTGCAACTCTTGGGCAATGGCAATCCACTAAGAACAAAGATTTTCCTCATAGCCACTCCCCTCAAAGGTTGTAAATTGTTCCAGGGTATGGCTATTATTAAGAGTTGAGTGGTAAGTTTAGAGTGTGATTATTAATTTTTTGAAATTTTTTTCGTGTTTTTGTTTGCTTTTAATGGTTGAGGCATCAAGTATTAAGTGAATATAACAAACAAGGGAAAGTAAAGTTAGGATAACATATACATATAGAAGTCTGAGTTTAATTAATTTGTCTCGTTTTATTATTAGTTAGCAGCTATGGGCGGGCACTTGCAACTTAATTTTCAATCTACCTTGATAGGGTTCTTGCTAGTGATCATCCTACTCCTTCACTACAAATCAAAAGGCCACTAAAGAAGAAACTTCCCTCTTTTAGCATATCATATCTGGTTAATTCTTCAATTTCCTGTACTTGAGCAGGGAAAAAGTGTTTGCATAAACAGCTTCAAGTGAGGAAACTTCAACAATGGAGGCTACAATGATGAAGAAATTGGTGGCATTAGCTCTGTGATCTTTCTTCTTGAACTTTGCGAGATTGGCAACAACTTCGTTCAAACAAGCACTCATCTTTCATTTCTTATAAAACCTCAAGAATTGCCATCTCAGTATGTACTGTAATAGGTAACTAGCTGAAGCCTTTTTTCCGAATGAAGTTATGCCCTGACCTAGTTGCCCTGAACCAATTGCCCTGACAGCATTATAATGAATGGCATGCAGTGCCATTAACTTTTCAGTGTAGCTTTTGCTGGAAAGCTTTGGATTAATGATGACAAGTAATGTTGCACCCTTTTCATCAAGACAGGATTTGTTAGGGCCAAGCTTACTACCAAGCTCCTGATATAGCTCCTTTCTTAACCTCGCTAGCAGAACTCAATCTGGAAGTTGCTAGTTTGATCCATATTTGAAATTGCACATGCCAAATCCAAGCAAAACAAATTAAAACCCCACGTTATAATTTCGTAACATTAACAAATTCTAGACCAATTCAAGCTTAAATTGCAAACTAAATCAGCATAAATTTCAGACCAAATCAGCACAATTTCAAGACCAAATCAGCACAATTTCAAGACCAAATCAGCACAATTTCCAGACCAACTCAAGCACAAATTCCTCACCAATTCAAGCACAAATTGCAGACCAATTCATCACAAATTCCATACCACTTCAAGCACAAATTGCAGACCAACTCAAGCACAAATTCCAGACCAATTACAGCACAAATTACAGACTAATTCAGCACAAATGCAGACCAATTCGAGCACACAAATTGCATACCAACTCAAGCACAAATTCCAGACCAATTCAGCACAAACACAGTTATTTCCTTAACATTTTATTTTAACCGAAAATTAAATAAAACAGAAA
Organism: Citrus x clementina; assembly: GCF_000493195.1. Taxonomy (NCBI): domain Eukaryota; kingdom Viridiplantae; phylum Streptophyta; class Magnoliopsida; order Sapindales; family Rutaceae; genus Citrus; species Citrus x clementina. The sequence goes on from NW_006262022.1 coordinate 17,410,056, forward strand.
TTGATAGCTTTCAAAATTGTCCCCATTTTACCGTAACCTAGAAAAGCTAAAGATCGAAGCATTACCAGAGGCTGTGATAACTGTGACGGTTCGTGAGTTCATTGAGGAATGCGCGTGATGGCTGCCACGTTGATGGTGACCGTGCCTGCGCGAATGGCAGAAACTTCCAGATTTGGGTGGGGAAGACGAGAAAACGAAGAGGGGAATACGAAAACGAAGAGGAGGGGAAGACGAAAACGAAGAGGACAAAACGAATGGCAGAAAACGAATGCGAATTTCCCTGGTGAAACGATGAGGGGAAGATGAAATCGGAGAACGAAGAGGGGAAAATGAAATCGAAGAACGAAGAGAGGAAAACGAAGAGGAGAGCTTTTGTTAGGGTGAAACGGTAGCGTTTCAAATAAAAGAGGAAACGACGTCGTTTTGTTTTAGTTTTCGGGGTTTGACCCGGGGCAAATAGCAGAACTCTTTGAGATTTCCGTACCCTTCATAGACGTGGCGGATAGCAAGAGGAGGAAAAGAAGTCGTGTTGACGTTTTAGAAGAAGATAAAATTGGAATGAGTTCTGCTATTTGCCCCGGGTCAAATCCCGGGTCAAACCCCAAAAGCAACAAACGAACGACGCCGTTTCAATCTCATTTTTTTTCCCTCTCATTCAACCTAAACGACGTCGTTTTGGAAAAGTTGTTACAGCCGAAATGGGTTTCTCTTTGTTTTCGCCTCACAGCCCCTGTCCCGTTCGTTTCAGCTTGTTTGAGGCAAAATCAACAGCCCCAACTCTCTCTCTCTTCGTTTTCTCTTCAGTCTCACTACAACCCCAAAATAACTCAAATTCGCAAAGTTATACAATCACTTCCACAACAGTTAATAATGAACCAAAAATATGCCCAAAAACTGCAATTCGTAAAGCTATACAATCACTTCACAGCAGTTAATAATGAACCAGAAATATGCCCAAAAACTGCAATTCGCAAAGCTATACAATCACTTCCACAACTAAAAATCTGCCCAAAATAACTGCAATTCGCAAAGCTCAAATGTGTTGTTATAACACAAGTTATCACATTTCAGTCATGAGCAAATGGCACGAAGCTGAAACGAAGTTGTTGATTTCAGTCAGGAGAAAGAAAGCAATTTGGGGATGTTGTTGATTTTGCCCTAACGACGCTGAAATGAAGGGGGGGAGAAACAGAGGAATAGAATGAGAAAGGGGATGTGAGACGAAGACAAAGAGAAACCAATTTCAACTGAATTTTTAAGGGGCTTGGTTGACAGGAACCCAAATTATACTTTGACATTTGCTGGGCATTCATTGGGGGCAGGGGTGGTGGCATTGTTGGTATTGATTGTGGTTCAGAATCTGGACAAGTTGGGGAACATTGAGAGGAACAAAATCAGATGCTTTGCTATTGCACCTACTAAGTGTATGTCATTGAATTTGGCAGTGAGATATGAATGGATCGTGAATGGTTGTGAGACAAAGGGGAAGACGGAAGAGAAAGAGAAAGCAATGGTTTTGCCCTAGCCAAAACGGCGTCGTTTAGGGAGAATGAAAGAGAGAAAAAAAAAGAGAATGAAACGGCGTCGTTTGGATGGGTTTCGGGGTTTGACCCGGGGAAAGTAGCATTTTCCAATTGGAATAAGCAGAAGAGCGCTGATAGATGCCCCGGGTCAAACCCCGGGTCAAGCCCCGAAGCTTTAATAAAACAACACCGTTTTATTAGTTTTTTGGGTCGTTTTAATTTTTCTTAAAACAACGTCGTTTTGCTTGAGCATTCCAGCTCTGTATCAAACTCATCTTTCTCTTGTAATAAAGAAACAGAAAACTCATCTTTCTCTTTCGATTTTTCACTTCACCACAAAACCCAACTACATAACCCCAACTGCAAAACCCCTCAAGATCTATGTGTGTGTTGAGCCTTGAAATTCTGCTGTCTCTGTTATTTATAATCTCTACTACTTCATGACAGTCTGATTCAAGCAACACAGAGGTTCCCCCCACTCTCAAAGCAACCTGCAATCCCCATTTCACAGCCGCAGCTTCAGCCATTGCCACGTTGCCAAAGTATCTAGAAGTGTTAATGGCAGCAGTTATACAATTTTGGTTCCCGTCTGTTATTACCACCCCCAGCCCAGCTACCTGTTTCTCAGCGTTCACTGCAGCATCTACATTTACCTTTAGCCACCCATTTGGAAGAGAATGCCCCTGGTTTTCCTTAGCCTCCCTTTTCTGATTTGGCCTTAACCCATCATACTGGCTGACATTTTTAAGAGACTCCACAACTGATTCAACTCTTGCTACTAATCTGGCTGGAGCCTCTTGTTTCCCTTCAAAAAGCCATTTATTCCTAGCGTTTCATATCACCCAAAGTAGAGCTGCAATTGATTCCTTCTCTACAATTTTTTTGCTGCTTTGTCATATCTTCCATCAATCTAATTATATCATGGAATTGACCTTCTGGAGGTCTCCCTTCCGATTTGAAAAGAATCGGAATTTATTACTGATTGTGGATTGAGGACTTCGAATGGCTGTGCTGCACTTAATCGATAAAGGAAAGGGGCTTGGCAAAACGGTGCGTTTTGCGGGTTAATAAAAATGGTGCGTTTCATTTTCGGGGTTTGACCCGGGGCAAACATCATTTTCCTAAGCAGAAGCAAACTTTCCGTGCTGTGCACATGCGCTATCAGATGATTGAGTGGAGGGAAAAATTGTAGGCCTATTTATCTTCAATTTTACGGTGGCAGCTACGGGCGGGCATCGGTTCGGTTAATTTCAGTTTTAGGGTAAATTTTTAGTTTTGGTTCGGTTCGGTTCAGATTTTAAATTTAAAAAATTCATTCAATTTTTAGAGAAAATAAAAATCGAACCGGATTTTAAACTGAGTTCTAAGTTTATTAAGTGATGTTCAAGACTGACTGGATTTCATATTCAGGTCGGGTATTACAATACCCGAGTACTGTTCGGGTCCGGACCGGGCGGGTATTTTACCACCCTTAATTATTATCTTCTTTCGTTTTCGTTTCTACGTTTCAAGATTTTCTAATTATTTAATTATGCTATTTTCTTTTAATATGGTACTCACACACACCACACAGGCAATCCCATTGATTACAACTTTCTCATCTTATTTGAATAATTAAGATGTCTTTTTGTGTGCACATGGGCTGTAAGATGATTATGTTGTGGGAAAAATTGTGATAAAATTTTGGACCCAGTTGCCTTCGATTTTTCACTGCCGAAAATTGCGGCTATGTGTTCAGACTATCTTAATGCAGTTTAACCATGCAAAGTTTTTGGGTATTATTCATTGCGTGACATTGGAGACAATTTATATTTAATAGTTGGTTAGGCATTTTGCTTGATATTATTTGGACTCGTAGGGGTGATAAAATTTTTGTTCATAATTTTATAATTCAGATCTTATTATAATAAGATAGCAATTTTTTTATTGTGGGTCGGATTCTCTCAACTGATATTTAGCTAAAAATATCTCACTAATTCCTATTAGTTAAGTATTTTTAAATTCATATACATGATTTTTATTGTTTTTTATATGTGAGATTCTATATATCGTTCATAAGAAACAAGCTATTATGTAATCCATTCGTTAAATCTATTTATATGTAGGGTGCTCTGATTTTTACTACCCTTTCAGCCATGCAAGTTTGGGGGAACATGAATGGTGCGTGAGTATGCTGTTGCAAATCCCAGCTCTTTTTTTTTTTCCCCCCAATTTTGTCCATAACTACCAACCACATCAGTTTAATTTCCAACTATTTTCTCTTCATTTCGCGAATATTTTTTACTACTTTAATGCAAATGCTTGCTGCTTCTATTACAATTCTTTTAATAAAATGGCTTTCAATGTAAATTGTTAATTTTTTAAATAGAATTAACACCATCTGTATGAATCACATGGAGCTTTTACAAGATTATTGTGACCAATTCCCGCTGTTGGCGATAAGTTGAAAGCATTAATGGCTCCTTTTTATCCACGTCGCACAGAGGTTTATCGCTGGGGATTACTTAATTGGGTTGTCATTCAACAGTAGCGTTCAACTTGGCCTAGTGGCAGCTGCTTAAAGCAAGAGTCCGAGGACCAAAAGGATCGTCCCTTCCCACTTGATCCGTTGATCTTAAACTGTGAATTCGCCTTCGTCGACGAGTTCCATGAAAAATGTAACTGAAAAAACGCGATGATCAAATCATGGTTTTTAATTATTTTAATAATTAGCACGGGTAGAAATTAAATAAATATAATACTTTTAAAATTAAATAAATATATAGTAATATTATTAATTCTTTATGAATATAATAATATTATGTTTTAAACAATTTTAACTTAGATTAATGAAATTATTATTTTAAATAAATGTAATATTATTTAAATAAATATAATATTGTTATTTTTAAGACATTATTTTATTTTAATACATTGAATTATGTTACATTTAATAAAAAAATGAGTAAAAGAGGAAGAGGTGGGAGTGGAAATCTCACTCCACACTCCAAAAATGAGTGGGACCCACGGAGTGAGATTCCTAATCTCCTCCTAAAATAAGCAAGTAAACAGTAGGAGGAATTCATATTCTCCACTCATACTCGAGCAAGTAAACATAACATAATATTCTAAATTAGTATATATTTATCAATTTTAACATAGTTGATGATGTTTCGACAAGAAAAATATTCATAAAAATTATAAAGACAAGTAATGCTCATTTGAAAAAAATAAAAAGATAAAAACAATAATTATCTACCAATATATATTATCACAAGCTATAGAGATGAGTAATAATGCTAATTATTAAATTTTATTTAAGTAATGATGAAAATTAATTAATTAGATGAGAATATTTTAAAGAATATCTTTTCATGATATCATTAAGGCTTTTTTGATTAAGTAAAAAGCTAAAAAAATAGTTTAATGACTCAATAATGATGTACTAAAATTTTTAATTAAATTAAAAATAAACAAACTTAATAACTTAACTGATTAAAATTAAGTCAATGAAGTCATTAAGTCAAAAAAAAAAAAAACAAACGGAATATTCTAGTCACGTGAAGGTACGGGATTTGTATGATTATGCTACTCAATTTTTGATAATTACTGTTTCAAATATAAATGTGCAATTGAGCATGGCAATTTGTTGGGTGTTAAAATATTGTAGGGTAAGTACATACACTTAGTACATTATTATTGCTATTTGAATGCCACTGCTACATTAAGGCAATGACATTTGGTTTGTGCCATACTGAGAAAAAAAAAAAAAAAAATCCTTTGAGCCTACAGGAACGGGACTATCCTTATAATTGCCGTATTTCCTCAATGGATGTATCTTTTAAGCTCTTCATTTGGCATATGAAATTTATTGAAAGAAAGCAAATGATCAGGAGCTGGTCTTAAAAGCATGTTATTCGAGGAATACAATACAAACAGTAATAGGATTTGAGACAATTCATAGAGCTTTCCTTGAGTGAAGAATAGTTATTTAAACTGACATGATAAGCTCTTCCAATTTATTCAAAGAATTATGAGAATAACCACCTCAGGTAAGTTAACTGAAAAATTGCCCAAAACTGGATAATTCATATTCATGCCACGCAACCCCGCTTTGTTAATTTTAAACTCCAATTAAGTATTCTAATCTATCTTCATTTATTTTAGCATGTGTTTCCTTTCCAATTAATGCGTACGGAATCCTTTTTATAATTGGTGGTCATCGTCAGAGTGGAAGTGTGGCCAAATCCGCCTGAGTCAACCTATACACGTGCATTGAGTTGAAAATTTGCAGTTTAGTTTACTTTTTTCTTTAATTAATTTTTTTATCATTTTTGCTTTCCCTATTCCCTTAAAAGTAATTATTGTAATCTGCATGAAGTTCATCGGCGCCACTTCTTCACAATTTTCAAACCTTTCTATGACCTGACACAAATCCGGGGACCGAGGAGTCAGGAGTCCAATCTCAATTGCATTCAAGATTTGAGAACGTGTTGCACACGACCAAATCTTAAAATCAAATTAAAAGAAAAATTATTATTGCAACATCTCTTTTTTATTTTATATTTATTTAATTATTATAAAATTTTAATATATTTTTTACACCATTTTTTTTTTAAATTTGTATCAATTAATTATTTTTACACTAATATTATTTACTAATTTAAATAAAACGATAATTTTATCCTTAAATAAATTAAAAGATCATTCTATTTTATAAAAATTTAAAAAATAAAAAATTATAATTATAAAAATACCCTTAAATTTAATATAAAAAATCACAAATAGAGGTGCTTATATTTTTATTAAATTTAGAATTTGTAAAATTTTAATAAATATTTTATTAAAAATTATAATTTCATAAAATTTTATTAAAATAACTGAATTTATTTATTAAAAAATAAATCCCAAAATTTTGTACTTATTTTTATAATTATAATTTTTATTAAAATAATTATTGATTAGAAATAAATACAATAGTTTTTCATACCACGCTGTGACACTTAGTGTACATGCAACTTAGTGTATATTTTAAGTTTCTTCAATAATTTTTTATTAAAGATAAATACATTAGTTTTTCAAACCATGCCATGACACTGTTCATAGTATAAATCTAAAATGAGACTTGTGACTGCACTTTTGATATGATTATTGCCATGTTTTGTGATTGAGGAGTTGTGACTCGTAATCTATTGAGGAGTGGATATTAATCTTTCGGAGTTATGTAGAGGCATGGTAGTTGGCAATGCACTCCAGTCAAAGGGTAGGGCCGATGGGCTCCTTTGCCGCCTTCCCGGAACTTTCCTTTTGGGATTAGGAGGAAGAGATGCCTTGTTGACTATCTAGAAAAGGAACTGGCAGACGCACACTTAAAACCTTCCAATTCAGCCGAGTAGGATGCCTTCCTGCGCCGGGCACATGGGCTGGGAGACGATTGAATTTTCGGGCAAATTTGCAGACGTCGTTCAATTTTTCAGCCGGCGAAAGTTGTGGATAATTCACCACCAACGTGTAATTTAAACGGCTTCGAAGAAGAAATTAATGTTATCGTATGATATAATTATAAAACGTCAAAAAGTGTAATTAGAAAATAGGTTATTACTATCTTGTAGATGCCGGATACAGAAATGCTGAAGGATTCCTTGCACCGTATAGGGGAACAAGATATCACTTATCCGAATGGAGAGATGGGTGTGCTCCTCAGAATAAAGAGGAGTTCTTTAACATGAAACATTCCTCAACAAGAAATGTAATTGAGCGATGTTTCAGATTGCTCAAAATGCGATGGGCCATTCTTCGAAGTCCTTCATTCTATCCAATTAAAACCCAATGTCGCATTATTACGGCATGTTGTTTATTACATAATCTGATTAGGAGAGAAATGCTTGTGGATCCAATAGAGCATGAGTTACTTGACATATCTAACAATGAAGTAGACGATAGTGATAACATAAGTAGCCTTGAAGCTTTAGACCAATGGACGAGTTGGAGGAATGATTTAGCTACTGCAATGTATAATAATTGGTTGGGCAATTAGGTTGTTGTACTTTTGTTAATATATATATTAGGAAAGTATTTAAGGATATACTTTTGTTAATATATAGATGTTATTAGGAAAGTATCTAAGGCTGTACTTTTGCTAGTATATCGATGTCTGTAGGAGGTATATAGTGATTGAGCAGGGTCGTGTCCACAGAGATCGGTAATTATTTAAATCCTTTTGAAACGTAAAACGTAAAATGGGAGAATTGTTGACAATAATAAAAATCAAATAAAAATAACAAGAATGCAAATTAAAGTTGTAAGTCAAATTGGAGAAAGCTCTGGTTGAAGGAATTAACTCAGCTTGATTCGACTACTGATCATTGATTCAAATATAGATTATTATTACTTATGAATAGACCGGTTATAGCTATTGAGACCCTCTAATAGCCAATCTCTCCTTAACTAGTTGATAATCAAGGTACGACCGTTGGATATTTTCCTAATCAATAGACAATCCTAGATACGATCATATGATTTAATCAATTGACAGCCTGAAAAACCGGAGAGACCCAAATCCTAATCAACACATATGATGATTCATTTAAATTAGATTGTTTATTTTCATAACACAACTCACTGCTATGTTATTTGTCACCAACATTAAAATCTTCATACGATGAATCCTTTAATTGACAATAGATTAAGTTGATAATTAAATAGTGGTCAATTACCTAATTAACAAACATAATCATGAAACTAATTTAGAGAATAAACAAATACCCAAAAAGTAATAAAATAATTAAAGCATAAGAAAGATCTCACAGTAGTGATGAATCAAAGCTTCATTAACCTTCAACCAGAAAAATAAGTTTAATTCTTCATAGAGAGAAAAGAAAAATTAGATCTAGTGTTTCTTTCTTTTTCTCCAATTCAAATCCCTTTTTTTCACAATGGATTCCTCCATTAAATACTCTCTCTCTCTTCTCTTTTAGAGTTTTATTTAAAATAAAATACTAATATCTGAAATATTAAATTCGTAATTTCAAAAATAGCCAAAAATACAAAACACGTTAAACTAAAAACTGCAGGTCCGCAGTTGACAGCACGCGCCCACGCCTTATCAACAAAGTTCTTCTGCCGCTCATAATTTCTCCAAGAGAGCAATCATCCTTAAACATTATCTTGTAGCTCAATTTTATCACTAATTAATAGAATTGCACCTACAAAAGTAAATCACTATTATTAAGTGCAAAACATCGATATTAAGGGAAGTAAACAATGCAAAACTAGTGCATAAATTGCACTCTAACATCCATCTCCTCCAACGACCATCCTACTCAAAATCCACCATCGAATTTTCTACAAACTAGGCTTCAATTAATGCAAATAGACTTGCAAATCAAAGTGGCGCAAGCCGTTCACTTCTTGAATGACAAGACTAAATAATGTAACCGGGTAGCAGCAAATTAGTGGCTCATTTAGTTTCGACAAACCAACGCTGCTTGAGAGGTCGCAACCTCTATCCTCTCCTCGGATCTCCAGTTGTTGCTAGCCAATTTCAAAGTCGAGTTCTTGGCTACTCAAATTCTTAAGAGAAAGATAAATTTCTAGGGTTTTAATTCTAGTTTTATGATAAATTGCTGAGTATAATTTGATTTTCTTGGGTGCATTTGTTAATCAATCAATTACCAATACATGTAATTTACTGGAAATTTGCAATTCTCTGCAGGCAGCTGATCAACACCAGTAATGGCCTTTTTAATTTCTATATTCATTCTTCCTTAATTTACTCATGGTTTGGAGATCTATAGAATTGGATCAAATCCCATCTCTTTTTTCCTCAAACATTTACCAAATCCATATTCTCCTCCACAATCCCTAAATCGTTCCCTCCTCCTTTCTCAGTGATTTTTGCCTTCTCAAACGATGATGAAAGGTGAAACCTTTTGGTCCGATTACCCATCAGTTATCCCTAACCAATTCAGTCGGTTCCCTTTTTTTATTACTGCTGCATAAATTAAACTTCAACCGTTTGATTGAAATTGAAGATATCTAATGGCCGATATTAATCAGACTGTAAAATACATTAAATACAAACTCAAGGATTGCCTAAACTCTTTATTATTAATCTATATCCTATAAAGTACAAACTCTTTGTTATTAATCTATATTAAACTCATGTCTTTTTCTATACACAGTTGGCCTCCGTGCAAAAAGCAGCTTTCCGCGCGTAAATCTTGTGTTAATTTGTGTTAATTAATGATTTATTTATATTAATCATCTTATCAGCTTGCGGAGATGTATACCACTTAAATCCACAATCATTCAACCAATGAGGGTCCGTTCTAACGAGCCATCCATTTTCAAACACGGTTTCTTGTGAGCTTCGGCAGCGTTGTTGTTGTTCAATCCCCAAAAGGAGAAATTCTAGAATATATATAAGGTACCATGTTAGTTATAAAAAAATTAGTATTAATTATTCTAGAATTTCTCCCCCAAAAGTTAGTTTAGTATTAATTATTCTAATGTCGTTTTCCTCAATTAGTTAAGTTATGATGCATGAAACTTATATAAGGCTCACATTGAACACGTATTCAAACGCTGAAAATATCCATACTAATTTACTACGCGAGCAACTAGATACACCAAATACGATTTTAATTTCTCAGTTACTTCTCGAATATAAATGGGTAATTAAAAAAAAATCGTGTTGTTGGGAGGTAAATTTGAAAGGTTATTTACGGGCTAACAACACATTGACACATGGTATGAAAAAAATGACACCTTAGTTGTCCCACACGAACCAACCATGAATAAGAACAGTTCTAATTAGTTCTTCAGAAAGCAATAGTAGCAAAAGCATTAATAATTTATTATTAATCTATCTTAAACTCATGTCTCTTTCTAAACACAATTGGCCTTGGTGCAAAAAGCAGCTTTCCGCGCCTAAATCTTGTGTTAATTTAGTGCATGATCTTAAGCAACATCTTTGATTTGCCTAATATCATATCATATGTACTCTCTCATACATAATAAATTATTAAATTAGTGATTTATTCTTAATAAGTTTTTTAGCATTAATTTGGGTGAAGGGGGACACAATAGATACAATTGCACATGACTGGAAGGTATTGAAATCAAAATTAGTGTTCAGTTGAGCCGGCTGTATTGAAACAAATTTCCTCCGCAAGGATTTATTTTGACCGTGCACAATTGAAAAAGGATGTCCATCACTCCCATCCAAGTTTTAGCAGAATATGCATACACTGTGATAGCTGTCAAGTCATCTATTTTGACCGTGCACTACGGTCCAAATTTCATGATCAAATAGATCACGTGGCGAGATCAGAGTGGGGTAATGTAGAATAGGGGACTTAGAAAACTAAACATTTTTATTGGTTAACTAAATCATTTATGTCTTCCTTATGTCTTCTCTCAGTTCAAATTGCAGAACTCAATTTTTTATTGTTAAAAATATAAAAAAGGAGAAAATAACAAAATCTGGGGAGAGTGAGGAAGCTTGATGGGGAGCCGCAAAGAGTGAAGCCAGAGACAGAGAGAGGGTGAAAGTCAAGAGAGGCACAGAGTGATGGGAATTTGGTAGATGTGAGTGGTCTTCTGTCAAAATTTTCCCTCTTTTTATATTTTTAATAATAAAAAATTATTAGAATGGTGAGAGAGTGAGAAGTCGGCAGCACAACTCATTTCGCAGAATACTATATTAAAGAAACATACTTCTTTAGTTGAAACACCTCAAAGAAACCCAGAAACCCTTCAAAATTCAAACCTAAAAAAATGTGCCTCGGAAACAAACCATATCAGTTCTCTGTTTCCTGGGATGAGGACGAAAACCTCGTTCACTTCAAGTGCCGTCTTCCATCAACGACGAAGCGAGGGGATGTGAAGGTTGAGATTGATGAACATGGGAAATTGCTTATAGAAGAAATAAGCAAAGTGGTAAGTTCACATATTGATCCTCTCTCTTCAGCTTCTTCCTTGATGATCAGACTCAGATCCTCTCTCCTAAGCTTCCTGAAGAAAAATGAGGGAGACACCACCAGCCCGATAGGCCCGATAGAATTCAACTTGCCACCGGGTCTGGACACGAATGACTTCGAGACTGAGATCGATGACGACGGGTTGCTAACTCTCACTTTCAAAAAGCTGGTGCCCATTCATTCCGAAACGCCCTCCGACCTCGAAAAGGCCTCCGTGGAGTGGAAGAACAAAAAGCTCGTCTCTCACTTCAAGGCCTATCTGCCGGCGGGGACGAAGATGGACGACATGACGGTTGGCATAGAAGGTGGCAAATCCCTTGTGATAGGCATTCATGATCGGCTGAAGAAAGAGGAAGGGGAGACCAGTACTTGCATGTGCTTCAATGGCAAGAACTTTAAGAGCTTCATTTTGCCAGATGGTGTGAACCCGAATGGCTTCGAGACTGCAATGGATGATGCTGGCGTTCTAACTGTTACCTTCACTAAACTCAAGCCGGAGAAGAAAAAGCTGGGGCCAATAGCGAAGAAGACGCTGGGATGTTTGGCTGATGCTGCTGGTATGCTGATATGTGAGAAGATAAGTGATGCGATTTGTCCAGGAGACTGCTAACAAGCTGGTGTCGTCGTGTCGGAATTTGCTTTATGTTCACGTATGTTGTTTCTATCGTTTATCTGTTAGTGTTAAAAAAACAACTGTGGACTCCAGAGTCTAGACCAGGTGTTGGTCAATTTCTGTCTTGTGTGGTGTTGTATCTCCTTTGTTTCAGTGGAAAAGAAGAGCTTTGTCTAATAAAAAATGATAAATGTTGTTGGGTAAAAAAAAAAAAATGCTTTCTTTGCCTTTTAAATAGTATTGAATGAAAAAAAAATGGTTCGTTTTTCTGCTCCCGATCGGGGAGCTCAAATGTTCCACTTTCATACGTACGTGCGTAACGAGATAGCCACAGGATAAAGGAGTAACTGCAGCGGGGTCAGGTGTAGAATCTGCAAGATGGCAGCATGGCATCAAATTCTTTTTTTTTTTTCCTAACCACGAGATGTTTTGGGAGGACCCATCCATAGGAGCCACCTTTAATCATTTTTTTTTAATTGTTACCGCTGGGACCATTTTTAAATTAAAAAAAAAAAACCAATTTGAGTGCATGGATAATGGGTTTGAGCCAATGGTCGAGCCATAGCCCCACATTTCCCCTTCGACAGCCTCCCATTTCAACGCAGTAGAGACAGAGTAAAGGCAACTTTTGAAGATAAGAACGAGACGACAAAGAAAATAAAATGACCCATGTCCATAGATATCTGCATCAAATCCTCAGGTCTCTGCACCGATACATACACAAATATTTCAAGATCATGACAACTTCTGCAACTCACTCCTTTGAGCTTCAAGCTGGCCATCGTATGAATAACTGGGTAATATGCGACAACAAAGATTTACCTTCACTGAACTGAAGCCAGAGCAAAAGCCGGAGTCAAGATCAAAGAAGATCCTGCGAGGTTTGGCTAAAGCAGTGCCTGTTTGTTTCTTGATAGGTTACGAGATAAGTTGAGCAGACTAGTAAATTAGCTGGTGTCTGGTTAGGTATTTGCTAACATCAGGTTCATGTATGGCGCATCATATTCATGTATGTTGTTCTGTCCTTTATGTATTAGTATTTGTAAATAACTCTAGAGTATCTTAATTAATGGATCTATCTTTTAAGGCCTGAATTTGGCACATGAAGTTTATTGAATGAAAGCAAATCAGGAGTTGGTCTTAAAAGCATGCTGTTCAAGGAATACAATACAAACAGTAAAATTATTTGAGACAATTCGCACGGCTTCCCTTTGAGTGAAAAATGATCTTTCATTCGTTTTAGCGTGTGTTTCATAATTCTCTCTTCTTTTTTTGGGCCCTCTCCTATTTTGGCTTGAATTAGTTGTTGTTGATTTGGTGAAAAAGCAAACTGCTCTACTCTAATACAATTGGTATTAGAGTAGTTCGCTTCACTGAAGTTGGACTTAAGAGTGTGTGTGGCTTTGTGACCGAAGGGGTGCCCCCTAGTCAGGGTGTGTGAGTTCCACCCTCTAAAGTTGGCCCCAGGGTGTGTGAGTGGCTTTGTGACCATGGGGTCGTCACCTAGTTGGGATGTGTGAGTTCTACCTTATGAGTTTGTAACAATTGATGTAGAGCAGTTTTATTGACCCAGGTAACAAATCTTTTTATATTTTTCTTTTGTGTTCTTTTATTGTTGATTTTACATGCTTCTTTGCATAAAAAATGTGGAAATTGTCTAATTAAGTCACAATGGTAAGAATCTGCAGTATTATTTTGAGGTTTGTTGGAAGGTAGTTTTGAAATTTGGGTACAAAGTCTCAAAGTCATTATAATTTTGAGTTCTGACCAGAGAAGGAAGATAAGAGTATATCAAACTTAAACCACAATTACATGATCACATTATTTCGGTTGCTTAGGCTATATGGGTAGACTGAAAGAAATAGTGACGATACTGATCATAACTGAGGAAAAGAAGAGCTAGCGTGAACATTTTGCACCACTGTATTATGAATATAATTCCTTCAAAGTAAAAGGCTCTATATATGGAATATTAAAATTGAATTGGAGTTGGTTATATACAATGTCTTATATGGTACACCATTATTATTAAAGTATGTAAATCAGTTCATTTGTCCTTCATGCCATGGCTAAATACTTTTTCATGCTTGTTGCAGACCTCTGTGGTTAATGTAGTGAGACGCTGCAGGATCTTGAGCCATTTAATAGGATGTGGCACTTGAGCGAGAATGGAGAACCTCGTGGGCAGTTTGATGTAATTATTGCTGCTCGTAATGGTGATATAGTGCTGCTACCTTTGCTCTCTCTCTCAGTAGAAATTTATTGTCTTAAGATTTTGCATTAAGAAAATGCATGTTTTTGTTTATTGCAGTGGCAAAATGTTAAAATAGGCTTGGCTATTGGGGAAAAAAAAGAAAAAAAGAAAAAAAAAGAAAATTTTCAGTTTTACATTCCATCATTACCCTGGATCCAGGAGTGGCAAAGGTTCAAGTTTTGTACAGCAGTGCAGGGAAACCCTATGTAAATCTAAACCCCTATGAGAGGGATCCCACTCCATGACAAATCTTGAGGGCTTTGAGTTGGAATACTCTGGCAGGTTAGAAGTTGTGTCAATTAATTATCTATAAAATATATGTTACATTGTATGACTATATAGTGATTCATTTTGGGATACGAGGACATCGCAAAGAGCTAAAAATTTCAAACAGGTTTCTTCCCTAGATTTGGTGAAAAGGTGATGGATAGATTACTGCTAATCTTCATAGCAATTTTCAGCTGTAAACATCTAGAAGGCTGGGACTAAATGCCATTTGATTAGGTTAGAATAATATGAGATGAGCTTTCAATCTATATCATTCATTCAATTGCTTTTTCAGATGTCCACAATTCATCATGTTGATAATATCCTGTTGGTGCCTAGTAAATTTCCTTTATGACTATGATATAAGGTGTTATGGAAGAGTTGAAAACATCTGATATAAATGAGTAGCTAGAATAGGTTCTGGATGATAAAAAATAAAAAAAAAATTATGCCTGTTTCTCTTCTTTTTCATCAGTTGATTGTAGACCATTAATTACCTATGTCCTTTTTTGTTTCGGCTTTGCTTTGCAGTAATAGTGCCCAGATGTAATGATAGGAAAATGTGCAAACCGGTTGTTGGTTCATCTGGTGTACCTCTAATAGCTAGAAAAATGAAGGTATATATCCTTTGAAATATTCAGTTTTTTAGTGTTATCTAAACAATGCTTTGCTTAGTCGACTATTCCTAAATTGTTTTGAAGTTTCATGTTGCATTTATCCAGTTTGTAGAGGATGCAATTAAGTTCTATATGGGCGTTCTTGCGGCATCTGAGGATCCCTGTCTACTAGTTAGTGCAGCATCATTTAAGGCACCTTTGTTAAAGGCTGTCTCATGGATGGAAAATAACTCAGAGAAGTTTTTTTGTTCCCAAAGTGACGGCGCTCATTGTTGGACCCTCTTCAGCACTGCAGCTTATGGAAAACGAAACAAGGTTCCACAGGTCTTTTTGCACATAAATGTGTGTCTTGTTTAAAATACTTGTTTTCACATGATTATATGCTAGCATTGGCACACTTTTTTTTATTTTTTTTAATCAATTGCTTGGACTCGTTGAATCCATTCATACTTCAGCTTGAAATCTGAGCTATTGAAACAAGGCTGCAATGAGTTCAATTTTGGACTATCCTTGTAGTTGTCATATTTCCTTATTGGATGTATCTTTTAAGTGCTGCATTTGGCATATGAAGTTTATTGAATGAAAGGAAATCAGGGGTTGGTCCCTAAGGCATGTTATTCAAGGAATGCATTACAAAAAGTAATATTATTTGAGACAATTCACAGGGCTTCCCTTGAGTGAACAAGAGTCACTTTACCATTTAAACTGGTAATATGCTCTTTCGGTTTATTCAAAGAATTATGAGAAGAACCTCAGGTGTGTTAATTGAAAAATGCCCAAAATGGATTATTCATATTCATGCCATTGAATCCCGGGTATGTTAATTTCAAACTCTAATTAAATGTTATAATCTTTCTTCATTCATTTTAGCATGCGTTCCATGATTCATGCTTTCTTCTTCCCCTTTTAATTTTTCCTTGTCTTCTGTTTTAGCTTCCATGATATTGGGAATTAGTTGTTATTGATGTGGTGAAAAAGGAATTGTTTTATTTGGATCCTAAGAGGGGTAATCCTGATCCTGATTATGGACTCCTTTCTGTTTGACACTGTTCATATTTGTAGGTTTCTTCAATATATTTCAGAGATAGCTACTGTAGTTATTTCATACAATGCCATGATACTGTTCATAACATAGAATATATAGTGAGGAAAACTGAAATTATAGATCTAAGATGAGATTTGTGGAGGTAAAACAAATTACCTTAGCTAAGTGCAGTGTGGCTATTGCTTTAACTAAAACAAATGAGATTTGTCGCTAACTGTTTGGCTTTTAACTGTGAATAGACCCTGCAACAGCTAGGAAATGTGGAGCTTGGCTATTATGTCATGAGTTACATGGAGTACATAATAGCCGACGTTGGTTTGCTAATGAACAAATTGTGTTACTGATAATAAAATAATATCACGTTTGTTTTATAGCGTATATGTGGCATTGCATTGGAAGTTTGATGACATTGGTTTTATGGTTAACAGTTCAATAGGACACCTACACTGAGGCTGAAATAGACGAGGTTCAGTCGGAGTGGGCTAACCATTTTTATGAAATCTTTGACGCAGCATCAAAATGTTTAGTATAAACGTGAAACAATACATGTGCCTTATTATTATGTCTCATTTATTAGAGCTTGGTGAAATTTGAGTTGTATTGTGAAACAATAATGTTTTGAGTTGACGTTGTGATGCCACTTTTACTTCTTACAATAATGTGCTAATGTCGTTATCTGTGTGAATATTTTTAGTTCTTACAATAATGCTATTTGATTTCTGATAATTAGTGATAGGGTATGGAAAGCAAAACAAGGTTCTGCAGGTCGGTTCATAAATAAATATATGTTTTTGTTGTAAATATACGTTTACGTTCACACACTGTTTAACCAATTGCTTAGGGCACTAGCATGCTTGAATAGATTCACAATTCAGATTGAAATCCGAAGCTATTAAAACAGGCCGCAATGAGTTCAGTTTTTATGTGCATATTTGTGTAGACTTGGTAATAATATTAGCTTGATCATCTGCCTTATACTTGAATCAACATGACATTTCAATTTTACAGCATAGATTTATATTGCAATTTAGTTTTTCTTCAATTTAGCTTCAGAAGTCGATTTGGACAGATCTGACAAGTGATTTTGTGGACTTGCATGTAGTTCTGATTTATTTTCGGGGTTACGCTCATTTGGAAAACAAAAAATAGAAGATGTGATTGCAATTTCTTAAATATTTGGAACGTGTTATGTTCATTTGTTTCAAATCACATGCTTCTTATTTTAGTCTGCTTTTGACTGTATCGTTTCATGTAAGTTGGCTTTGATGCCTCCAAAATTTAGATGCTCTGAACTTCTGAGAAACGATAAGAAGTAATTTTTTAATCAAATAATTAAATTTAAAATTTCTTTTCAATGGTGTTATCTAAATAATTTTTTTTGTATCTTAATTGTAATTTTGATCATCTAGTTTTACATGAAATTAGAACAAAAACACAAACTTTGGAGGAAGAGAGAAGCCTGTGTGTGTGAAGCAAGACTGTAGGTGCATTTGCTTAAGTTTCTCTGATAAACTGTGTCTGCAATTTTTATTTTTATTTATTAATTATTTTTTGAAGTCTCAACATATCTGAATATATATAACTGAAAAATATGTTTGTTTTTATCTATTCTTTTTAAGGTCCGACTATAGGTACTTATGAGTAGTTTGGTTTTGTAAATGAATTTGAGAGTTTAAATTTAAACTGTTGACTTCAGACATAAGGTACAAGTAAAAAAATCTTAGCCTTTTCTATTAAGATGAAAATATCATACAATCAATGATAATTGAAAAAAACAATCTAAACAGTCTAAATGTCTTAAAATAAGTTACCTTAAAAAAAAAAATTCCAAGTCGAGTGAAATCTTCTCAAGCGTGGAGAGTTGTATTATAGATTCTGACATGGATAAGAGAACCTTTCTCAAGTGTTTATGCGGTCTTGTTACACCACATGTGTGCATATCTGATACCAAGAAAAATTCACAGATTAGAATGAATAATTTCTATGTTTAATTGATGAGAATTACTCCTCTTTAAATAGATTACAGGGGAATAAATCAAATCCCACAAAATCAGAGCTATAATAGCTAGAAATCTAATTCTAAGGAAACAAATCAGTAAACCTATTTAAGGAAATAAATCTTGCCAAATAACATAGATCCTAATATATACAATTCTAATTATGTATAATTCTGATTTCATCCACACATATATTTACTTTGCTTGAGCAATGTCTTTAGACCAAGCTTGCCTTCAAGAAAGTCATGAGTCTGTTCTGAGAGTCCTTTTGTGAGGATATCAGCCAGTTGGTGAGATGTAGGCACATATTCAAGCTTGATAATGTTTCCATCAAGCTTTTCTTTAATAAAATGTCAATCAACCTCCACGTGTTTAGTCCTATCATGATGAACAGGATTGTGAGCTATACTAATTGCTGACTTATTATCACAATAGAGCAGCATAGGTTCTTCAAATCGTAATGAGAAACAGGAGGAGCTTTATGTGGAATGTAAAAATTTTGATGTTGATGTAACTGACGACACAAACGACTAGCCGGAAGTGCAAAAGTCAAACTCTCTATCTAAATCTCGTGGTCCTGCTAATGTGCGTACAAGTTTTACTGTTCCACTGCCCTTTGCTATGGCAACTGAAAAACGTGCTTCGGGCACAACTAGACATGGGGGGCCAAAACTGCAGCTGAAAGCAGTAATGTGCAATCCCTTATGCCAAAGAAGAATTCACAGGTAACTTAAATCCTCAATTGGATAAATTGTGAAAGCTACTATTCTTTATTATTAAGTTGAAAGATCAATGAACTTAACGAGAAACTTGACATTAACTACAGCCAATATAATTGGTGGTCTGACGAGGCAAAAAAATTCCAACTATTTGTAAGGAGTTAGGCAACTTTATCAAGCAAATAGATAACAAATTCAACCAATGGAGTTTGTACTTTATAAAGTTGCCTAAAAATAGTTTTTCTTGCATTAAAGTGTAGGTTTCCTTAAATCTGTTCAAGAAAAAATTTAAAAAAATTCTTAACCACTTTACTATATTTTCATTTTATTTTCGTGTTAGGAATCTTTACCCACTATATGCCTTCTTGATTCAGTCTGTATGCTTGATTTAATTGGAACTGCTCTACATTATAACCTTTGTTTTGTTTTGCTTCCCTGGTGCACCTTGGGAAAGTCCTTAGCTCGTAGATTTGTAATCTTGTGATCCTATTTGCTTTACATTCAAAAAGAATATCTTGCTAACTGAATAAGCAATTTGTATGGTGCGTGAAGTCTGATGGGAATTCAAAATCATCGTGATCTTGTTCGCAATGATCAATGTTGTACAAATTATGGATTTTAAGTTTTTGCTAGTCTTTGATATTCTGCAATTTCTTTTGGCCAAACTCACCCCTGAATCAAGGAAGCTATCGCAACTTGATAACAAGAAGCTTCTTGATGAAGAACATAGTTGGTCTGTTGCTTCCTCGCATCCTTTGTTTCTTATTTTAGTGTGCTTTTTATTTCAGTGTGCTTTTAACTATTGTTGGCTTTGATATACATAGAATGGAAGCATCTATACAAAAGGTAATTGTTGGAATGGCTCCAAAATTTATATGCTCTGAACGTGCTAGGAAACAGGAGGAGGTATTTTTCATTTATCAAATAATTAAATAGAAAATTAATTTTCAAATGTGTTATCTAAATAATGTTTTTGTATCTTCTTGTCATTTCCATCTTCTAGTTTTGTACTAAATTAGAGCAAAAACACAAAGCTTTGGAGGAAGAGAGAAGCAACTTTGAAGTTGCATTTTCTTAAGTATCTCCGATGTACTGTGTCTGCAATCGTCATTATATCTTATTGCAGACATCTGAAGATGTTTGTGAAATAGTAATGTTTGAGTTGATGTTCTGATGCCATTTTTAGTTCTTACAATAATGAGTTGATGTCCTTATCTGTGTGAATATTTTTAGTTCTTACAATAATGCTATTTGATTTCTGATAATTAGTGAGTGGGTACGGAAAGCGAATTAAGGTTCATAAATACATATATGTTTACTTTCACACACTTTTTTACCAATTGCTGAGAGCACTGGCATAGTAGAATAGATTCATTCTTCAGCTTGAAATCCCAAGCTGTTGAAACAGGCCGTAATGAGTTCAGTTTTATGTGCATTTTTTGTCTTGGTAATAAAATTAGCTTGATTTTCTGCCTTATATTTTGAATCAATATGATATTTCAATTTTACAGTGTAGATTTATGTTGCAATTTAGCTTCGGAAAGAGTGGTCGATTTGGACAGTCTGGTTTTGCTCATTTGAAAAACGAAATGGAGCATGTGATTCCAATTTCTTAAATATTTGAAATAATTTGAGATTTTCACTAACGTTTTCTAAACAATCATGATTAGCATAGAAATTTAAGAAAACTCTGTTCCTTTGTAATGACTTAGGTTGATTTCTGTTTTCGGGGTGCAGTCGTGCAGAGGTGGCTCTTCCGACTAATACTCCGAGTATGCCATGTATCTTTTATCTCCATGGAAGGGATGGTATATTTAGCGATTGGTTGTGGGTTCAAGTTTAGAGTCGGCGAGTCAGCAGCCTTAACTGGGATGGCTCTTGCTGATCATGTAAGCAAATAATATGATTTTCATTTGCTTGCTTGGTTTTATTTATATAGCTTCAAATAAATCTGGGACTTGACATTCATTTTTCACTGTTCTACAATGTTATAAACCTGGTTTACAACATAGTAAAAGTTTGTTTACAATTTTGTAAACACGTCCCAAACTCTAATACAATCCAAAATTCTTAGATTAGTAAGTTTTCTTGTATGTATATATATATATATATATATATATATATATATATATATATAATGAGATCTGATCAGGTAGGCGATCTCGCTCTCTTAGATCCAACATGATCAGCCTCATCTTGAAGAGAGCTGTGCAGCTTTTTGCTTCCTACCGCACGGCTCTTTCTCGCACGCTTTTGGAGAGCGAGATATATCGCCCACCTGATCAAAGTCCTATATATGTGTGTGCGCGCGCGCGTGTGATGATCGACAATTAATATCAAGTAAAATGATCTGTAACACAACATTTATATTCCTATATGGGGACATTTAAACATGAACTTTTATACTTGGCATCAATTTAGATTGAGATATCAGGGAAGGAATTTCAAAAAATAAGCTGGAAGCTTGATTATTCATATATAAATAATGTGATCTACATCGATTGCAGATTATTTATGAAGTGGTGGAGTTCGTACATCAATAAAATTTTTACTATTGATCTACATCAATAGTAATGAACTTGAGAGTGGCAGTTTTTGAAATCTTTTGTACATTTATACGAGTTGTATCGAGATTCTGTGGACATTCTTTCTTCTAATTTTGATCTATGCATCACAATTTTATGATCCTTGTATCTTAAATCAAACTTTGTTGCTGCAGGTTCAATATTCTGGACTTCTCTTATTGAGAGGCTACCCTTCTGAGTATCTGCTTTCAATTATCACTTGCAGCTTCTAATAGTTTGCAAACCAAATATGGTTTTATATGTTCATGCACTTGCAGTGTAATTTGTTTAATATGTTTGGTTAATACAAATTTCAAAGACAAAAAACAAAACAAGTGAAACAACTATTTATTCCAACTTCCAAGTGTATATTCTATATCTTGGACAGCATTGAACTCTTTTTTTGAAAAAAAAAAATATTGTTACAATTCCCACATTTATAATCTAAAATATAGTGGGGATCTAAATACATATATTTAGTAATACAACTTTGAAATCTGTGGAGCAATTACTTGAAAATAGGTTTCCACTAATATTTGGGAAGATATTTACTCTTAATTATTCTAAGTGTATATTTTATGTCCTTGATAGCGTTGAACTTTTCTTTTGTTCTTTTTTTTTTTTTTCAAAATTATTACAATTTACACATATATTTCAATCTAAAATTTGCTGGGGGGCACTAGCACAAGAACTCAATACAATAATTTAGAAAGAAGCCCGTGGAGCTGTAGCTCGAAATTTTGTCCGCATTAATACTCGGAGAGATATATGTGGCTAAAATATTTAGTAAAGATAAATTAAAATCAAATATATCATATAAAAATTAATCCAAAATTCAACATATGATGCGATCTTAATTAATGATAAATTTGAATCCTATTAAACTCCTTTTGCAGCTACAAAAAAAAAAAAAAAGTATTTCAGCAGAGAGCAGGGCAGCATCAAGTATAAAAACATAGGATAAGGAACAAGATTATAACGAACAAAACTACCAGTAAATGATGGCCACTTTCATTTCCTCTGCATCTTCATCTTTTCTGATTCTTCAACCGTTAAAACCCCCAAAACACTCAAGACTCTCAAAAGCAAAGACACTTACTTCAACCATTAAAGCAACTTCTTCTCAGCCAAAACCCAACAACGCAAATGCTAGAAAACCCACTCCAAGAAACCGCAGAAGGTCGTCCTATGGCAGTTCGAGAAGGTCAGCTCTCAAGAAAACATTCGCTCAAGAGCAAGTCACGTTCACTGCACCCGTCTCCAGTGACCCGCATGTGGGGATTATTGGTGGAGGCATGGCCGGTCTCGCTTGTGCTTTGAGTTTGGATAAGAGAGGTGTCAAGTCCACTGTTTTTGACACGGTTTGTCATTTGTCTGGTTTCTTGGCCTTTGCTTTTTTTTCTGTACTTTTGTGTTTTTTATTGGAGAGCTTGGAGTGGGTGGCCAATTCAATTATCTGTTTAATATGGTTAGGTTGTGTTTGTATTTGAGAGTATACGCTTGTATAATGGTAATGTAAAAAATTTGCTGTCAAAAGTCTAGCATGTGTTGTTATGCATTGAATTTTGATTATAAGCATGTTTTGGAATTGAGGTTCTCTGACCTTTGATCCGCGTTTGTTGAGGAATGAAATTAAAACATTAGCTGCTAAATAAAAGTGGGGGTTTATCGAATATTTTAGTCAACCACATTTATGTATTCTTAACACTGTGCTTTGCTATATCAGGGGAATCATGGCTTGGGAGGAAGAATGGGAACCAGAATGATTGGTCCTCAACCACTGATATTTGATCATGCTGCTCAATTCTTTACTGTGAATGATTCTCAGTTTCATGAGTTGGTTGATGGTTGGTTGGAGAGAGGTCTGGTGCGACCATGGGAAGGTGTGATTGGAGAGCTTGAAGTGGGTGGCCAATTCACTCCATTTCCTTCTTCACCTCCAAAATACATCGGTGTTAATGGGATGCGCCCTCTTGCGGACTCTTTATTGGCGCAGGTGACAAATCTTTGTTTTGCTTTTGTGTTCTTTTCTTGTTGATTCTATCATGCTTCTTTGGATTAAAAGGAGAAAATTGTCTAATCAAATCACAATGGTAAAAAAACCGAAGTATTGTTTTGAAGTTTGGTGGAAGGTAGTGTTGCTGCTTGGGTATTCAAAGTCCCAAAATCATTATACCGTTGAGGTTCTACCAGAGAACGAAGATAAGAGTATATAAACTAAAAGCTATAATTACATGGTCACATGATTTTAATTGCTTAGGCTGCATGACTATACTTAATGAAATGGGCCGATAATGATCATAACTGACGAAAAGAATAACCAGCATGAACATTTTGCACCGCTGTATGATGACTACAATTCCTGTGAAGTAACAGGCTCCATATGTGGATAATGGATTATTAATAGTGAGTTGGAGTTAGTTATATACAACATCTTAAATGGCATACCTTACTTTTAAATCAAGTAAATAAGTTCCTCTGTCCCTCATGCCTTGGCTTAATTCATTTTGATTCTTGTTGCAGACCTCTATGGTTAGCATAGTGAGACCTTGCTGGATAAGTAATCTTCAGCCATTTAATGGGATGTGGCACTTGAGCGAGAATGTGAAACTACGTGGGCAGTTTGACGTGGTCGTTATTGCTCATAATGGTGATTCAGTGCTCCTATCCTTTCTCGTTTTCTCTCTCTGTGGATTGTTATAGTCTTACATTTGCATTCCAAAAATGCAGATTATTGTTTTTTGCAGTTGCATTGTCAATTGGATTGAATATCTCTCATTGTGAGAGTTCCTCTCATTATATAGAAACTGTAGAGATTTACAAGGCTGATTTTCAGCTATTACATCAACCAAATCTAGGCTAATTTCTAGTAATTAGATCTATCTAAACAAGGAAATTACAGATACTCCTAATTACAATATATATACAGCTATGATACATAATTTATGCCTTGATATATGCTGTCATCCCCCCTCAAATTGATGCTGATCGATCAAGAAGCATCAATTTGCTCACAAGAAACTGATGACGCTTTCGTGTCATAGCCTTGGTAAATACATCAGCTCTCTGGAGAGTAGTGGAAATATGAGGAAGAGAAATAATACGAGTGTCCAAAGTTATAGTCTTGCATTTGCATTCCAAAAATGCAGGTTATTGTTTTTCGCAGTTGCATGAATGTGACAATTGGCTTTGCTATTGGAAAAATATATATATATATTTCTGATTTTAGTCTCTATCATTACAGTGGATTAGGAATGGCAAATAATCTGGTTTATTACAGGGAAATCCTACCCAAATCCAAACTCCTATGGAAGGGGTCCCTCTCCCTAACCATCCTGGAATACCCTGGGGGGTTAGAATGCATATAGTGTTACATTATATAACTTTATAGTTGGGGATTCAATTAATCTAGATTCAGAAGCTGAAATTTCACCTCGACCATCAATAGGTTTAGCCAGGGCATTTATAACACGACCTAAATAAGCCTTGCACTGAGTTCTTATGTTTTCTGGGATACTAGGGCTTCAAAAAGGGCTGAAAACTTCATAGAATTTCATACTGATTTTTCACTGTCAATTTGGAGAAAATGATGACTAGATTACAAGTAAGATTAAGAGCAACTTGTAAATTTAATCAACTGGAAGACTGGTATTGAATGGCTATTAGTTAGGTTAGAATAAGATGAGCTAGACTATCAAGTTGTGCCATTCATTCACTGGCCGTTGAGTATTACGTAGGTTGTTATGGAAGAGTTAAAAAATATCTATATAAATTTAACAACCACATTAGGTTTCTAGATTCAGAAGTCGAGGTTATGTTTTTTTGCTGACTCTTTCGACTGTTAATTGCCTGTCTTTTTCTGTTTACATTTTGGCTTAGCTTTGTAATAATAGTTCCTTCATGTAATGATAGGAAAATGTGCAAACCGGTTGCTTGGTTCATCTGGCTTACCTCAAATAACTAGACAAATGAAGGTATATGCTTTGAAATGTTCAGTTCTTTTAATATTATCTAGCCTATGTTTTATTCAGTAGCCAATTCCAATTATTTTGAAGATTCATAACCCATTTTCCTGGTTTGTAGAGGCTGGAACTAAGTTCTGTATGGGCCCTTCTTGCTGCATTTGAGGACCCCCTCCCACTGGGCAGTGCATCAACATTTGAAGGCGCCTTTGTGAAAGGTGTTGATTCTGTCTCATGGATGGCAAATAACTCAGCAAAACTTTTGAATTCTCAGAGTGATGCTCCTCACTGTTGGACCTTCTTCAGCACTGCAGCTTACGGAAAACAAAACAAGGTTCCACAGGTCAGTTTGTATATAAATGTGGGTGTTGTTTGAAGTACTTGCTTACACATGATAATATGCTAGCATTGGCACACTTTTTAACCAATTGCCTAGATTTGAATCCATTCATGCTTCAGCTTGAACTCCAAGCTATAGAAACAAGGCTGCAATAAGTTCTGTCTTTTTGTACATATTTATGTTCCCTTTTATACTTGAATCAATATGACATTTCAATTTTACAGCGAACTTTGGTGCTGTGTAGATACGTATATGTTGCAATTTAGGCTTTCTGCAAGATTTTTTATGATATTTTTTTTTATCATTTATTAGGAAAATATCCCAACTGCAACAGCAGAGAAGGTGAAAACAGGTATGCTCGAGGGTGTTGAAGCTGCACTTGGCCGACCGAAAGGTTCACTTCAGAAGCCCATTTATTCTCGAGTCCAGTTATGGTAAGACTCCACTTTTAAGGACATGACCTTGTAATTTCATTTTTTTATCATGTCCAATCTGGATCCTTGTAACCTACTTGACCTATAACTATTTGCTGTTGGTGTTGGTTTAGAATGAGTGGTTGATTTGGACAAGCTTGACAAGTTATTGTGTGGACTTGTGTATAGTACTAATTCTATTTTCCTGTTACGCTTATTTGAAAAAAAGATGGTACATGTCATTCCAATTTATTAAATATATAAAACAACTTGAGAATTTCATAATTAAGAAAATAGTTCCTCTGTGATGAATTAGGTATTTGTTTATTTATATATCTATTTTATTTATTTATTTCTTTTTTGGGTTGGGGGAATGTGTAGGGGTGCAGCTCTTCCAACTAATACTCCAAGTATTCCATGTATCTTTGATCCTCATGGAAGGGCCGGTATATGTGGCGATTGGCTGTTGGGTTCAAGCGTAGAGTCAGCTGCATTGAGTGGCATGGCTCTTGCCAATCATGTAAGCAAGAATATGATTTTCATTTGCTTATTTGGTTTTATTTTGTGCATGTAACCATATATTTCATGGTTGATATAATAAATAAAATAAATCTAGGACAACCATTCTATCCCTATATGGACATCTAAATATAATTTGTAGATTGGCTTCAATCAGGTTGAAATATCAGACAAGTTTCAAGAACATTAGCTTGAAACTTGATTATTCTTATATAAATAACGTAATTGGTCTATGTAGATTGCAGACTATTTAGGAAGTGATGGAGTTCGTCCTGAGGAATTTGCTGTCGGTTTACACAAAGACTTTCAGTCGCTCCAAGGACATGATATTGGACAATTCCCGGGTTTGAAGTCCATGGAAAAAGAGCAAGTTCAAGCATATGAGCTTACTTCTTGAATCCCTAAGCAGGCCACGAACATTTCTAGAGTTTTTCAAGGTATACTTCTATTCATACACTGTTTATGGCTTTCTGTTTTTCACTTGGGTTACTGTCATGTTAATTCTCTTGGTTTTTATAGCTAGGATTAAGAAGTTTATTCACAAAATGCAGTTATTGGCATAGTTGCTAAGCAAGCATCCTGAAATTCTTTTTGTGATGCCATCCATTATGAAACGTAATGAATACAGATGCAAAGGAAAGCGGATTCTTCGGGCAGCTAAATCCTTGCAGAAAACTTGTTTTCAGTAGCATAGGTGACAGGAATCGTGATATTTCCCCAGCTTTCATGGAAGAAAAATAAAAAATTTCTAATAACTGTAACCCTTTTGAGTTCTCCACAAATCAGTTTGAATATGAAGCCAAATATCAGATGCATATTTACAGGCTTCTTTCAGAGCAACAAAGTTTAATGCTATCAGTTGTTTTGGGTTCAAGTGATCAGAGCTTCATCCGGCACAAGCATGCCAAACAGAGTATGAAAAATTTTGAAACCTACAGTTAAAAATTCTCAAGTTCCGTATTTGACCTGTAGTCACATTCAAGTTTATACACGACTGCTGATATATGAAATGACATTTTTATTCAGTTCCAGAAAAGTCGCATGCAGAGGATTTAAGTTTCATATTAATGGAATGGTTTTGAGCTTCATTATTATATTTTTTTTAAAAATAATTAATGGAGTTAACATTACTTATTACAGGAAAACAAAGAAAGATTAATTCTCCATGGGAAAAGCGTTGAAAGAAGCTTCTCATGAGCGCAATCAGTCCCTCAGTTGCTTGCCATGGTATCTTTTCCATACTTTTACACATGTTGATAAAATTCTTTCTTGGTTAAATAATTTGGAGAGAGAGCTGTTCATTGGCAACACAAGCAACAAAATATCACACACAAATTAATTCCAACAAAAATAATATTTTTACACGAGAGACTTGTGTGAGAGAAGAGGGTTAATTAGATGATTACCATTGAGATCACAAGTTGGAGCGAAATGAACACAGGCAATTGAGCAAGCTGTGACAGAGTCTGTCGAGCTGAAGAAATTGAAAACTCTTTGGCATTTGTCTGCAAGCTTTAAAGCCGTCCGAAAACCATTGTGCTTCTGCTAATTTAACTTGATAGCCAGCAACAAAAACAAAAAGAAGAACCCAGTACAGTTGCAGTTTCTAGTTTTTCATGCTTGCCATCTTTTCTTTCTTGAGATTGAAATGATTTAAGATTTATTTAAAGGGTCTTTATCTTAGTATGCAATTAATGGTTTGAAAACAGATTATATGCTATTACAAGTGAATTTTTCTGATAACGATTGCTTGACTAGGATTCTTGTCGTAGTATAATTATTAAACATGATTTTATAATTAATGATTCGTACATTAAGTGAAATAGAAACCAGGATTTGAAAACTAATATGTTGGTAAAATCGCTTGGAGCAACAGCCTAAAATTATCAGATGGTGAGAAAACAGGAGAGGATCTACGAAGAGTAATGAAGTTTTCTAAAGTCCAACTGAAATGATTTCAGGATTCGCTTCAACGATGCAAAAATATATTTGACATCTCAAATCTGATGAAATTCATTTTCTTTACCGTTATCTTGGACGTATCACATGTCAAAATGCATTAATTACCGATGCTAGCACTTGAAATAATAAAAAAAAAAATCAAATGATAACCAAGTTAAAGAAGCAAAGTACTTTTATATTACATACTTGATTGTACCCCAAACCCAATTTGTAAGACATGAAGAAGAAATCTCTTTGACAGAGTTATTTCCAAAATGGCAGAATCTACCATCTTGAACCAAAGTATATCATTAGAACAAGAAGGAGAATTAAGGACATTCTATTTCGAGAGCTACCTGATAGGGTACTTCATTCTTGACAGAGTACTGGCCTTCGTTGTCATATTGCCACCGAATCTGAACTTCTTTGAGGAAATGAATGCTTTGGTGGAAGAAGACCTTGAGCAAGAAAGAGACCAACATGAAAGAGAGATGAAGAAAATCTCTAATTATGCAGATATGGTCTGATTGGCTTGTGAGATAACTAACCAAACTAATCACTACTTTCAATCTCAATTAAATTCCAACAAACAATCTATTTTCTATACGGACTTGTGTGGTGATAAGCTAAATAAAGCTGCCTGAAAACTACTCAGACGAAACTCTGGGGATATAGTACATTGTTTGTTGATATATAATGGATAAACAGAATAATAAAAGCCCCTGCTGAAAATTGACGGAGATTGAAAGTAGTGATTAATTTGGTTAGTTAAAACTTACAAGCCCACAAGACCAATTTGATTAGTTAGAGATCTTCTTCCACCAAGCATCCACTTCCCCACAGGATTTCATGGCAGCCAATTGTATGCGGATCGATCTTCAATTTGCCGTCTCAGAGTATGAAACATGATCCAACATCATCACAGCCTAGCAATATCTAAGTAGGTTTCTCTTTTAACCTTGCATGTTATAAAGATTGAGTATATATAAATAAAATTGTACTCCGAAAATTGGCTCTTGCCCTCAATACGTGTTAATCCATGAGTTAGGTAGAGTTAGTTGGCTTTGTCCTGTTCAGTATTGCTGCCTAGTAGGTGTGGCTTTTAAGCAACAACTTCGGTTTATGACTTTGTATTTGATGAAAAAATTTTGTTACTCTCACCTTTTTTTTTTCCTCCAAATTATTATTTTTAAAGCTTTAAAAATCATATTTATCAATTACTTTCAACTTTTATTTCATTGCAATTGTAACTTAATTTTAAGCCACAACACTAAATGGATCCTCAGCAATTAATGGTCTCTTTAGCCTTGAAATATTAATAACAAAACTACTCACCGTCCGTCACCATGAGCCACCACAAACCACCATCGGCATTCATATTTTGGTGTCTTCTGACATTAATTTTAAACATTAGAATCTTCAAACTTTTGATAATGTAGCAAAAAATGCATTAACGTGGTAATTAGTGTTGTGCAAAATAAGTTTATTTCAATTGATGCTGCACCCACAAAAAATGCATTTCATTTCAATTGCCTATGTGGCAAACATTTCTTTTAGGTGTTGAAATTGGGCAAAAGTTATGCTATAAAAATATTTGATAAACACTTGATATTATAATTTAAAAAATAAGTTGATTTATTAATAAGATATAAAATTTTAAAAAATATTTTTTTTTATAAAATTTTATTTAAAAATCATATTTATTATGAATTACTAATTTTTATATTAATTTAAACAAAATTACGAAGATGCCCAGCCTTTTTACAGAAAATGTTATCTTGTTAATTTTTTAAAATTTTTTACTATTTATTATATAAAATTATTTTTATGAATATTAAGAAAATTACTTTGTTAATATTGATTAAGCATAATAAAATGTTCAAATGATAAACCCAAAAAAGAAAAAAAGAAAAAAAAGAGGGAAACATGAAGAAGTGAGCTCCACTCATCCCGATGCTCGCTATTCGGTTAACGATTCTGCAGCAGCTGTTTAAAACTTGATTTTTTTCTCTTTGAATCTGGTAGTTTTTCAAAATAATTTAGTTTAAGGGTTAGCATTTAGTTTCAATCACAGTTAATTTTATTTATTTATATATTTATTGCTTTTTTGTTTTGTTTAGTAGGATTGTAATTATCCTCGTAAAAGATTTGAATAGGTATCGCATTTGGCTTCACATTTCCCAACTCTTCATGTTTTTGAATGGTGTCTGAGGTCAGGTGAGTCCATTTCTCCCCTTTGCATTTTTTTTCATTTTCCTTTTATTTTATGTTTGTTTGGTTGCTGAGAAAATTGAGGGGAAAAAATAAAAAATAAAAAACAGCAGTTAGACTTGAGTTTAACTTGAGATTGATATATATATATATATATATATATATATATATATATATATATATGGTTTTAAGTTTTCTAAGTTTAATTCAAAATCTACCTCAATTGACTTCAATTCAAGTCATGTGCATCTGTTGGGCATGGTTGAACTGGAGAACAGAAGGGAGTGAAAAATTTTAGGGGCACATGTGTGAAATTTTGCTTATGTACTTCGAGAATTTTTTAATGTTGGAAGATTAATGTGTTGATCATGTTTTGGTTTCCTTATTATTATTATTATTATTATTATTGCAATCCTCAGTAACTATGAAATGAAAGTTGGTAGTAATTATGAAATGAAAAGAAAATATCAAATTATAATCGATAGTTAAAACACAAAAAGTTACCTTTGAACTCTGCTGTAGTCTGGCAGATAATGAAGCAGGGAGAAAGATTCTGATCATTTTCCCTCTAAACATGCATGAAAGTCCCGGTTCTGTAAGATGTATCATTGGTAATTTTCAATTATAAGCTAATATATGATATGTTTTGGGTGGACAAAATAATTCAGGCCCTTAAAATGACTTATAAATTATATTGAAATTAAATTTAAAAATAATTAAAAAATTTTAAAGTTGGAACCCAAAAGAAGAAGAGGAACGATTTACTCATGACAAAAGATAAATAAAGGGTTGTCAGTGTCACCCAAACAAGAGGATCGCACATTCTTAGGGGAAAATATTTGGAGGATTCACCAAAGATGGTACCTGGGTTGTCAGCATAACGATTTGGGTGGTGAGAGGCAAAGAAAGCAGAGGATGTAGGTGATTTAATTAGACAAATAATTAGGATACATCGAACAGAGGAGAAGACAATTGCAAATTCGTTGGAACAGTTGATTTCGATGATTTGTTTAAGAACAGGGGCTGTCGTGGGAACGAATCGGATGGCGCTTTTGTAAATGTAGCTGCGAACTGCAACCCACTATTTGCGGTGTTGAAAGTGTAGGAATTCTTCATGGCCGCAAGTAGAGGGAATAGAGCGTCTGTTTGATTTACTATATGCAGTACGAACCGGATGAAGAAGGTAATTCGTGGGAAAAAAATAATAATGGTTACTTGTGGTTGAAATTTGATGAAACTTATGTTTATTCGAAGGTATTAACTAACATATAATAATTTATTGTTTGAACTCTTGACTCTTGCATAAGAAAATCAATTGGTAGAGAAAATTGTTCATTGCCAATTTTGTAAAATATTTGTTGGTCCCTTGAAAGGTATAAGAAATTTTTGGAGTAAAAAATATTTAAACAGAGTTTAACAATATGGAGTTTACGGAGAGAGCTTTTAAACAAATCTCGCCATGTAATTTTAAATAAGGTTAAAATCGTAAATATGAGATGGGTTTTTAGATGACTTTAGAGTAGCGCCACTTAAATGCAAAGCAACTCTTACTTTACTCGCCACTTGGGCTTGTAGCCCAGTGGTGGACTATTGCCCTCAAAGTTAAGCATGACTTTGAGGGCAATGGTTCGAGTCCCCACGGACTCAACCTCCTCCAATTAAACATAATTGTGTGGAGATTTCTATAAACGTCTTTCTCCCTTGCGAAATGCGAGTGGAGTAGAGACATCCCTCCTCCGTGAGGGGTATTTGGGATGGGCATGTACTTCATAGAATAAAAATGTAATAATATAAGTCCCATGTATATATATCTGATTGTAAATAATATCAGGGGTATTTGGGATGGGCATGTACTTCATAGAATAAAAATGTAATAATATAAGTCCCATGTATATATATCTGATTGTAAATAATATCAGTGTAATGACCTGCTGTCATAGCAGTTGTATATATATCTGTGTAATGCAAACTTAATCAGTTTCAAAAAAAAAAAAAAAAAAAAAAACTCTTACTTTACTCGTCTCTAACGACCTAGGGTTCTTCTTCCACTCTCCATTCTTTTGCTTGCCGACCTGAAAATCCCTTCTCTTGTATTCAAATCTCAAAAAGTGCCATTTCGTCATCGAAAATAAGCAGATCTACACCCTGTGTTTGTATGGTTGCAGTCCGTGTGAAGCCATTGACGTCGATGGATGATGCGGGGTTCTAACTGTCACTTTGAAAACAGTTATGCCTATTCTTCCTTGTACTGTAGAAGGCTCCTCTTGTACTGTAGAAGGCTCCTGTGACCTCAAAGACGTCACCATGGAATGGAATCATGCTGAAGACTTATCCGATGGTTGGCATAGAAGGTGGCAAGTTACTTGTAATAGGCAAGCTGCAGAAGAAAGATGACGTTTTCAAGGTCGCAGGAGCTTTCTACGGTTGGGGAAAATTTTTCCATGCTGAAAAAATAGACCTGTTGAATCCATTCGTACTTCAGCTTGAAATCCCCCGCTCCCCCCCCCCCCCCCCAAAAAAAAAAAAAGAACAAGGCTGCGGTGAGTCCAGTCTTTTTGTGCATATAGACTTTGCAACAAGATTAGCTTTATTTTCCCTTTTATTCTTGAATCAATACAAAACTTCAGTGTAGATATGTATGTGTTGCTACTCAGGCTTTCTGCAATATTTGTATGATTTTTTTATATATCATTTATTAGGAAAATATCCCAACTGCAACAGCAGAGAAGGTGAAAACAGGTATGCTCGAGGACTTCGCCTGCCAGAAGGTTCACTTCAGAAGCCCTTATACTCAAGTCCAATTATTGTAAGACTCCACTGTTTGGGCATTATCTTGTGATTTCATATTTATCGTGTCCTGTTTGAATCCCTGTGACCTACTTGGGCTGTGACTATTTTCTGTTGCTGTAGCTTTAGAATGAGCGGTTGACTTGGACAGCCTTAGCAAGTTATTGTGTGCACTTGTGTGTAAGTCCCTACTTTTACTTTCTTCTGATACTCGTTTTTCAAATGAGATGGAACGTGTGATTGCAATTTATTAAATATTTAAAACAACTTGAGGATTTCATAATTGAGAAAATTCCGGGTTCCCTTATGTTGATTTAGGTATTTATCCTTTTTTGTTTGGGATGTATAGGGGTGCAGCTCTTCCAACTAGTATTCCAAGTATTCAATGTATATCTTTGATCCCTGAGGAAGGGCTGGTATATGTGGTGATTGGCTGTTGGGTTCAAGTTTAGAGTTAGCTGCCTTAAGTGGCATGGCTCCTTGCTGATCATGTAAGCAAGAGTATGAGTTTCTTTTTCCAATTTGGTTTTGTTTTGCACATACAAATGTATATTTCATTATTGATAATTATTATCAAATTAAAAAAAAAAAATCTGCAACACCACCTTTATATCCCTGTATATGGACATTTAAATATAAATTAGTGTATTGGCTTAAATGCAGTTCGAAATATAAGACGAGTTTCAAACATAAGATTAAAGCTTGATTATTCATATATAAATAATGTAATTGTTCTATGTAGATTGCAGATTATTTAGGAAGTGGTGGAGTTGGACCTCAGGTGTTTGCTGTCATTTTACACAATGAGTTTCTGGGTTTAGAGTCCATGGATAAAGAAAAAGTTCAAGCTATCAACTTACCATTTGAATGCAAGCAGGCCATGAAAATTTCTAGAGCTGTCAAGATATGCTTCTATCAACACATTGTTTATGGATTTATTTCACTTGGGTTATTCTCATATATTAATTGTCTTGCTTTTATTACTGGGATAATTTGATTGCAGTCATCGATGAGGGTAATGCTTATTTATTGGTAATTGAAATATTTTGCTATCAACAGTGTCGCATTTGTTCATCATTATATGTCTACACACACACACGCACACAAAAAATATATTTATATATATGTTTATATACCATGACAAGGGCTTTGTGCGTTATCATTCATTGCTTGTAGCCATTGTGACACTTGAGTGTATATGCAACTTAGGCCATCGCAATCCTTTTTGGAATGAAATTTTGATTTGATTATTGCCATTTTTGTGATTGAGTTATTGTGACTTTTGGTTCAAATATCAAAGTTTTTATGCTTTCAAAATTATCCTGCCACCAAAATGGGACTCAACTTGAGTTATTCAAACTTGTGAAACTTGAATTTTGTGTATCTGAGTTGAGTGCTGAGTTGGTCAGCCACATCCATGCAATGATTCGTTGTATTTATTTTGTTTATTTTAATATGCTTTGCTTTATCGAGGGAATCATGGCTTGGGAGGAAGAACGGAAACCAGATTGATAGGTCCTCAACCACTGATATTTGATCATGCTGCTCAATTCTTTACCGTGAATGATTCTTGGTTTGGTGAGTTGGTTGATGGTTGGTTGGATAGAGGTCTGGTGCATCTGTGGAGAGCTTGAAGTGGGTGGTCAATTCACCCCATTTCCTTCTTCACTTCCAAGATACATTGGTATTAATGGGATGTGCCTTCTTGCCGACTCTTGATTAGCCCAGGTGACAATCTACGTTTGCTTTTGTGTTAATTCTTTTATGCTTCTTTGCATAAAAAAATAGGGGAATATTGTTTAATTAAACCACAATGGTAAGCAACTACTATATTGATTTGAAGTTTGCTGGTAGGTAGGGTTGCAACTTGGGTCGATCCTCCCAAGTGCAGTTCTATGCTAATGATTCAAAGTCCCAAAATCATCACAGTTTTGAGGTTTAATTGCACAAGGAAGATCAGAAGCGAATTTTACATTGTCATGTGATTTCAATTGCTTAGGCTGCATGGGTGACATAATGAAATACTGGCTATAAAGATTGTAACTGAGGAAAAGAAAACTAGCACAAACATTTTGCACCACTGTATTATTAATACAATTCCTGCGAAATAACAAGCTTCTATATGCAGCATTAATAGTGAATGGAGTTAGGTGTAAACAACATCTTATCAAGGCATTAGATTATGTAAATCAAGTTCCTTTGTCCTTCAGCTATGTTGTTTATAGTCTAACTCTGTTTTGATATGCTTGTTGCAGACTTCTTCAGTTTAATGTAATGAGACCTTGGTGGATAAGTAATCTTGATCCATTTAATGGGATGTGGCATCGGAAAACCATCTGTTTAAATTTAATAACCAGAGTGGTTTTATAGATCAGCTTTTTATTTTTTTTCCTTTCAGTTTCTTGTCAGATTGTAAGACAATTTAAGGTGTATATACTTTGAAATATTCAGTTTGTTTAATATTTTCTAGCCTTTGCATTATTGAGAGTCAGACCATCTTTTAGTTGTTTTGAAGATTTATGATGCATTTCGTGGGTTCTTAGAGGCTATACTTAAGCTCAATATGGGCTCTTCTTTCTTCATTTGAGGATCCCCTTCCGCTAGACAGTGCCGCGACATTGGAAGGAGCCTGTGTTAAGGAGTTGATTGTGTTTCATGGATGGCGATAACTCAGCAAGGCTTTCAAGTTCGCAGAGTGTTGGCCTTCGTTGTTTGACACCCCCACTTTAATCCAAGCTAAAATAACCTTATTTCTCCCCACTCGTTAAACTCCTTACTGGTGGTGACTTCATTTTCAATACCCATACTTGTATAATGGCTAACCTAACAGATAAAATCATTAGTGGTGGTGAGCGAAGACTAAGATGCCTTCGGCAACTGGTCACTGCTAATAACAATAATCTTGATTCAAATAATGGCGGATCCTTAGCCCGTCTGTCCATGCGTCAAGAGTTATTGGCTGGTAAAAATCACTTTGATGATGTGCTTACTTCCCGATTATTTTAAAACGATTAATTTCAAATATTTCCATTGATTTTAGACCACAAGAAAACCAACCATAGAATCTTCAAAATGGCTTTCTACGCAAATGCTGCTCGGATTACAGTTTCGTTGGGATAAAGTTTTGAGTTTCTTATCATTCTTCAAAGCCCCTGATATGTGGGAGTGAAGAACTTCAGAAATAAATTATGTGTATTAAACTCAAATCTGGTCAAGAATTATGGGAATAGTAATCTATTTACACGAGTTTAGTTGGGATTAGAAATAAAGAAAATTTTGTGACGTTTCCGCCGTAAGAGACCGTAGGATTGGCAAATTTTGACCATGGGGGGCCGAGATTGTGCCACGTCTCCACGCGCACCATATACCTTACTATATGGTTCTTACACACCCAACCATTCTTGTCTTATTAGGGAGCAATCTTGGCCGTTCACTGTGTTCGATCGGACGCCCCACGTCTCTCTTTCTTTCAGCCACCACCGCATCTGAAAGAACCGTCGGATCGTGCATCAACGGTTCCTGAAGGCGTGCTCACCATGCTTATTGTTGAATGGTGACATTACCCATTTTCTCACCCCCATCATAGATCACAGCTCGTTCAACTGAAACCCTTGTCTTGAAGTCATAAATCAAAATGCACTCTGTGTTCTGGGAGGAAGATGAGAACACTGTTCTCTTCAAGTTGCCTCTTGCATCAGGGACGAAGCAAGAGGGTGTAAAGGTTGCGATTGAAGATCATAAGTTGTTCATATCAGAGGAAGCAGGCACCTCTCTCAATCAATACTTTGGTATGTATGTCAACTTGCCAGTAGGTCTCAACCCGGATAGCTTCGAGACCTCAATGGATCAGACGGGGCTCCTTACTGTCCGTTTCAAAAAACTTATGCCCATCAATAGTAAGCTTTCATGTAGTACCGTAAAAAGCTCCTGCGACATGGCCCCCATGGGCTGGCTTGAGCCTGATGATAAAGAAGCCAACGGAGTTATCCACTCCAAAGCGGGTCTTTCAGCAGAAACGAAGAAAGAAGATCTCGTCGTCGGCGTCGTAGATCGACAATTTCTTATAATAGGCCAGCAGCTGAACGAGAAAAAGGAAGGAGGCTCCTGCGAGAGCTTCGTATTGCCGCATGGTGTGAACCCGGATGGGTTTGAGACCTCCATGGATGATCCCGGGGTCCTGACGGTCACGTTCAAGAAGAAGCCATCGAAGGATGGCAAGAAAAAGAAAGAAAAGATATTAAAATCAAGGTTGCTCGGAGGTTTGGCTGAAGCTTGTCTCCTGGCAGGTTGCAAGTTCGCTTGCGATGAGCTTACTGGCGACGACTCCTAACTAATAATTAAGCTGGTGTGTTTGGAATATGGTATTTCCTATATCGTGTTCTCCTTGTTGTGTCGTTTTTGTATGAGTGTTTTGTTTGTCTGTTTGAAAATTGGAAATAAACTCTGGACTAGTACTGGAGAACTCCAGAGCAGATGTTCCAATTTACTATGTTGTACTTCTTCCTTTTATTTTCTTTCTTTGGTTTGTCTGGGAGTTTTGTGTGTAATAATATTAATAATTAAAATAAGACCTTTGTCTATTTCCTTCTTCTTCTTCTTCTTCTTCTTCTTATTATTATTATTATTATTTCTTTTTTTAAGAACCAGTAATTTCAGTTGTGTTAAATGATATTGTGTGCGTTAAATTTTTTTTTTTTCCTTTTTCCAATTTTAAGGATGGACTTTGATTACCTATATAATGACAATCACATAGGTAAACCAAGCAAACTAGAGTAGTTCATCTAATACAATTTTGTATTTGTTTAATGTGAACTCCGCGATTGATGCAACTTACATCACTATTATAACGAATCTCTTATCTTTAAGAATAAGTAACAGAGTATTGGACAGCTGCGCTTAAATCTTAATTGGGTCAGAGTCCCCTAAGGTACTCAATACTCCACTCACATGAAGGTATAGGTGGGGGTACATTCAATAACACTACATAGGTTTTTTTCAATTGTTAGCGTCGAAATTTGTTTGATTATGCTATTCAGTTTTTGATAATCACTATTTCAAAATATAAATGTGCAATTTGGTCATTAGGATACAAATCATAGCAATTTTGATATTATTTGTTAGGTGGAAAAAAGTTGTAGGGTAATTACGTACGCTTAGTATATTATTATTGCTATTTGAATGCCATTGCTACATTAACTGCAATGACATTTGGTTTGTGGCATACTGAATAAAATTTCCTTTGAGCCTACAGGAATAGGACTGTCCTTGTAACCGTCCTATTTCCTTAATGGATGTATCTTTTAAGTCTTGCATTTGGCATATGAAGCTTATTGAAAGAAAGCAAATGGTCAGGAGCTGGTCTTAAAAGCATGTTCTTCGAGGAATACAATACAAACAGTAATAGGATTTGAGACAATTCATAGAGCTTTCCTTGAGTGAAAAATAGTCACATTCCTATTTAAACTGACATGACATGCTCTTCTAGTTTATTCAGAGAATTATGAGAATAACCTCAGGTATGTTAATTGAAAAATGCCCAAACTGGACAAGTCATATTCATACCATGTAACCCAGGTTCGTTAATTTTAAATTCCAATTTAGTGTTCTGATCTGTCTTCATCTATTTTAGCATGTGTTTCATAATTCATGCTTTATTCTTCTTCTACTTTTTTTGCCCCCCTTCTTAGCTTCCATTGGATTATTGATGTGGTGAAAAAGGAAATGTTCTATTTGGATCCCGAAAGGGCAATCCTAATCCTAATTTAGACCAGATCCTTAAAGCATATGTTTCCTTTCCATTCGATACCATTCATATTTTAGGTTTCTTCAATGTATTTTGGAGATACTCTTGTAGTTTTTCATACAACGCCATGACACTGTTCACAATATATATCTAAGATGAGATTTGTGGAGGTAAAATAAATTACCTTACCTGAATGCGGTGTGGCTACTACTTTTACTAACACAAATGTAATTTGTAATTAACTTTTTGGTTTTTAACTGTGAATAGACATAGCAACAACCGGACAACATGGAGTGAGGCTATTATGTCATGAGGTACATGAAGAATATAATAGCATACATTTATTTGGTAAAGAACAATGTGTGTTACTGATAAATAATATCAATAGGTTTGGTTTGTAGCATATATATGTGGCGTTGATTTGGAAGTCCAACAACAATGATTTTGTGGTTAACAGCTCAATGCAAAGGACACCACACTCTAGCTGAAATCAACAAACGACATTCGTTTGGAGTGGGCTAATCTTTTTTCTAAAATCCTTGTTGCATCGTCATACTATAAATGTGAAATTATAGTGCAGGGTGATAGGGAGGGAACTCACAGATGTACACATGGATAAGAAGTCAAATGGAGTTGTACCGAATTCAAATGATGCATCTTGTGATAAAGTTCACGTGGCTCGAAAAATCTCAGAAGACAATGTTGATCTAAAGGACTACAAGGTGAAAGAATGCACTGAAGAAATCTCGTTCAAAAATTGTAATGAGAAACAAGATGAACTTGATGTGGAATGTAAAAATTTTGATGTTGATGTAACTGATGACACAAATGACTAGCCGGAAGTGCAAAAGTCAAACTCTCCATCTAAATCTCGTGGTCCTGCTAATGTGCGTACAAGTCTCACTGTCCTACAGCCCTTTGCTCTGGCAACTGAAAAACGTGCTTCAGGCACAACTAGACATGGTGGGACTGAAACTGCAGCTGATAGCAATAATGCGCAGTCCCCTATGCTAAAGAAGACTTCACAGGTAACTTAAATCCTCAATTGGATAAATTGTGAATGCTGCTATTCTTTATTATTAAGTTGAAGGATCAATGAACTTAACGAGAAACTTGACATTAACTACAGCCAATATAATTGGTGGTCTGAAGAGGCAAAAGAATTCCAACTATTTGTAAGGAGTCGGGCAACTTTACCTAGCAAATAGATAACAAATTCAACCAATGGAGTTTGTACCTTATAAAGTTACCTAAAAATAGTTTTTCTTGCATTAAATTGTAGGTTTCCTTAGATCTGTTCAAGAAAAATTTTTAAAAAAATCTTAATCACTTTACTATATTTTCGTTTTATTTTCGTGTTAGGAATCTTTTCCCACTATATGCCTTCTTGATTCAGTCTGTATGCTTGATTTCATTGGAACTGCTCTACATCATAGCCTTTGTTTTGTTTTGCTTCCCTGGTGCAGCATGGGGAAATCCGTAGCTCATAGATCTGTAATCTTGTTATCCTATTTGCTTTAACTTCAAAAAGAATATCTAGCTAACTGAATAAGCAATTTGTATGGTGCGTGAAGTCTGATGGGAATTCAAAATCATCTTGATCTTGTTTGCAATGATCAATGTTGCACAAATTATGGATTTTAAGTTGTTGCTAGTCTTTGATATTCTGCAATTTCTTTTGGAAACTCACCCCCGAATCACAGAAGCTATCGCAACTTGATAACGAGAAGCTTTTTGATGAATTCGAATCCTTTGTTTCTTATTTTAGTGTGCTTTTAACTATTGTTGGCTTTGATATACATAGAATGGCAGCATCTATACACAAGGTAATTGTTGGAATGGCTCCAAAATTTGGATGTTCTGAACGTGCTAGGAAACAGGAGGAGGTATTTTTCATTTATCAAATAATTAAATATAAAATTTATTTTCAAATGTGTTATCTAAATAATGTTTTTGTATCTTCTTGTCATTTCCATCTTCTAGTTTTGTACTAAATTAGAGCAAAAGCACAAAGCTTTGGAGGAAGAGAGAAGCAACTTTGAAGGTGCATTTTCTTAAGTATCTCTGATGTACTGTGTCTGCAATCGTCGTTTTATCTTATTGCAGACATCTGAAGATGTTTGTGAAATAGTAATGTTTGAGTTGATGTTCTGATGCCATTTTTAGTTCTTACAATAATGGGTTGATGTCCTTATCTGTGTGAATATTTTTTCAGTTCTTACGATAATGCTATTTGATTTCTGATAATTAGTGAGGGGGTACGGAAAGCGAATTAAGGTTCATAAATACATATATGTTTACTTTCATGCACTTTTTAACCAATTGCTGAGAGCACTAGCATGGTAGAATAGATTCACACTTCAGCTTGAAATCCCAAGCTGTTGAAACAGGCCGCAATGAGGTCAGTTTTATGTGCACTTTTTGTCTTGGAAATAATATTAGCTTGATTTTCCGCCTTATATTTTGAATCAATATGATATTTCAATTTTACAGTATAGATTTATATTGCAGTTTAGCTTCAAAAAGAGTGGCCGATTTGGATAGTCTGGTTATGCTCATCTGAAAAACGAAATGGAACATGTGATTCCAATTTCTTAAATATTTGAAATAATTTGAGAGTTTCATTAAAGTTTTCTAAACAATCATGATTAGCCTAGAAATTTATGAAAACTGCGTTCCTTTGCAATGACTTAGTTTGATTTGTCTTTTTTGGGATTGTGTTTTCGGGTGCAGATGCGGCTCTTCCGACTAATACTCCGAGTATGCCATGTATCTTTATCCCCATGGAAGGGATGGTATATTTGGCAATTGGCTGTGGGTTCAAGTTTAGAGCCGGCGAGTCAGCAGCCTTAACTGGCATGGCTCTTGCTGATCATGTAAGAAAATTATATGATTTTCATTAGCTCATTGGCTATACTTATATAGCTTCTAATAAGTCTGGGACTTGACATTCATTTTTCATTGTTCTACAGTGTTATAAACCTGGTTTACAACATTATAAAAGTTTGTTTACAGTTTTGTAAACACATCCTGAACTCTAATACAATCCAAAATTCTTGGATTAGTGTGTGTATGTGTGTGTGTGTGTGTGTATATATATATATATATATAATGAGATCTGATCAGGTAGGCGATCTCGCTCTCCAAGATCCAACATGATCAGCCTCATCTTGAAGAGAGCTGTGCAGCTTTTTGCTTCCTACTGCACGGCTCTCTCTCACACGCTTTTGGAGAGCGAGATATATCGCCCACCTGATCAAAGTCCTATAGCTCTGCGTGTGTGTGTGTGTGTGTGATGATCAACAATTAGTATCAAGTAAAGTGATCTATAACACAACATTTATATTCCTATATGGGGGCATTTAAACATGAACTTTTATACTTGGCATCAATTTAGTTTGAGATATCAGGGAAGGAATTTAAAAAATAAGCTGGAAGCTTGATTATTCATATATAAATAATGTGATCTACATCGATTGCAGATTATTTAGGAAGTGGTGGAGTTCGTACTAAGCAGTTAACATGGACTAAATTGTTGTTTCATCTGACATATTGTTAGCTCAAGCAATAGTAATGAACTTGAGAGTGGCAGTTTTTGAAATCTTTTGTACATGTATACGAGTTGTATCAAGATTCTGTGGACATTCTTTCTTCTAATTTTGATCTACGCATCACAATTTTATGATCCTTGTATCTTAAATCAAACTTTGTTGCTGCAGGTTCAATTTCCAATAAAACACTTATGCCAAATAATTTATAGAACCTAGTAATATCCAACTGAATTCTCCCCTGCAAATAATTAAAATTTTCAAGTTAGTCAATAAGAAAAAACAGCCATCAATCATAATAAGAAGCAACAGCAAATTACACTAAAAAAAGACAAAAAACAAAACAAGTGAAACAACTATTTATCCCAAATGTATATTATATATATTGGACAGCATTGAACTGTTTTTTTTCCCCCTTCAATTGTTACAATTTTCACATATTATAATCTAAAATCTATTCGGTATCTAGGTACATACACTTAGTAGTATAATCAAAAGGTCTGTGGGTCATTAACTTGAAAATATGTTTCTACTAATATTTGGAGAAGTGT
This sequence comes from Citrus x clementina, assembly GCF_000493195.1. Taxonomy (NCBI): domain Eukaryota; kingdom Viridiplantae; phylum Streptophyta; class Magnoliopsida; order Sapindales; family Rutaceae; genus Citrus; species Citrus x clementina. Next base: position 17,453,632 of record NW_006262022.1, read on the forward strand.
ATATTGTATGTGGCATTGAACTTTTCTTTCTATTTCTTTTTTCAAAATTATTACAATTTACACACATATTTCAGTCTAAATTATTTAGTGAAAATAAATTAGATATCAAATTATGTCGTAACAAGATAAATCAGAGAGCAGGGCAGAATCAAGTATAAAACGTAGGATAAGGAACAAGATTATAACGAATAAAACTACCAGTAAATGATGACCACTTTAATTTCCTCTGCACCTTCATCTTCTCTGATTCGTCAACCCCTTAAACGCCCAAAATCCTCAAGACTCTCAAAAGCAAAGACACTAACTTCAACCATTGAAGCAACTTCTTCTCAACCAAAACCCAACAACGCCAATGCTAAAAAACCCACTTCAAGAAACCGCAGAAGATCGTCGTATGGCAGCTCGAGAAGGTCAGCTCGATAAGAAAACATTCGCTCAAGAGCAAGTCACGTTCACTGCACCTGTCTCCAGTGACCCGCGTGTGGGGATTATTGGTGGAGGCATGGCCGGTCTCGCTTGTGCTCTGAGTTGGGATAAGAGAGGTGTCAAGTCCACTGTTTTTGACACGGTTTGTCATTCGTCTGGTTTCTTGGTTTTTTTTTTTCTGTACTTTTGTGTTTCTGATTGGAGAGCTTGAAGTGGGTGGCCAATTCAATTATCTGTTTAATATGGTTAGGTTGTGTTTGTATTTGAGAGCATACGCTCGTGTAATGGTGATTGAAAAATGTGCTGTTAACGGTCTAGCATGTGTTGTTATGCATCGAATTTTGATTATAAGCATGTTTTGGAGTTGAGGTATTGTGACTTTTGATCCGCATTTGTTGACGAATGAAATTAAAACATTAGCTGCTAAATATAAGTGGGGGTTTATCAAATATTTTAGTCAACCACATTTATGTATTCTTAACACCGTGCTTTGCTATATCAGGGGAATCATGGCTTGGGAAGAAGAATGGGAACCAGAATGATAGGTCCTCAACCACTGATATTTGATCATGCTGCTCAATTCTTTACTGTGAATGATTCTCGGTTTCGTGAGTTGGTTGATGGTTGGTTGGAGAGAGGTCTGGTGCAACCATGGAAGGTGTGATTGGAGAGCTTGAAGTGGGTGGCCAATTCACTCCATTTCCTTCTTCACCTCCAAAATACATTGGTGTTAATGGGATGCGCCCTCTTGCAGACTCTTTATTGGCCCAGGTGGCAAATCTTTGTTTTGCTTTTGTTTTCTTTTCTTGCTGATTCTATCATGCTTCTTTGCATTAAAAGGGGAAAATTGTCTAATTAAATCACAATGGTAAAAAAACCGAATTATTGTTTTGAAGAAGGTAGTATTGCTGCCTGGGTATTCAAAGTCCCAAAATCATTATACCGTTGAGGTTCGACCAGAGAACGAAGATAAGAGTATATGAAACTAAAAGCTATAATTACATGGTCACATGATTTTAACTGCTTAGGCTGCATGACTATACTTAATGAAATGTGCCGATAATGATCATAACTGACGAAAAGAATAACCAGCATGAACATTTTGCACCGCTGTATGATGACTACAATTCCTGTGATGTAACAGGCTCCATATATGGATAATGGATTATTCATAGTGAGTTGGAGTTAGTTATATACAACATCTTAAATGGCATACCTTTACTTTTAAATCAAGTAAATAAGTTCCTCTGTCCCTCATGCCTTGGCTTAATTCATTTTGATTCTTGTTGCAGACCTCTATGTTTAGCATAGTGAGACCTTGCTGGATAAGTAATCTTGAGCTATTTAACGGGATGTGGCACTTGAGCGAGAATGTGAAACTACGTGGGCAGTTTGACGTGGTTGTTATTGCTCATAAGGGTGATTCAGTGCTGCTATCCTTTCTCGTTTTCTCTCTCTGTGGATTGTTATAGTCTTACATTTGCATTCCAAAAATGCAGGTTATTGTTTTTTGCAGTTGCATGAATGTGACAATTGGCTTTGCTATTGGAAAAAAATATATCTATATTTCTGATTTTACTCTCTATCATTACAGTGGATTAGGAATGGCAAATAATCTGGTTCATTACAGCGAAGCCCTACCCAAATCCAAACTCCTATGGAAGGGGTCCCTCTCCCTAACCATCCTGGAATACCCTTAGAATGCATTTAGGTAGTGTTTACTTGTTGGAGTGGGAGTGTGGAGTGTGGATTCCTCCCACTCCAGTGTTTACTTACCTTAAAAAAGAGGGGAGTGGGAGTGGGAATCCGTGGGTCCCACTCAATTTTGGAGTGGGGAGTGGGATTCCCACTCCCATGGGGGGAGGTGGGAGTGGGAATCCACTCCCTCCTCTTCCCATTTTATCATTATAATTAAAATTAAAATAAATAAATAATATTTAATAAAATAAATAATATCATATTTATTAAAAATAATAATTATATCATATTTATTTTATTAAATTTAATAAAATAAAAATAAATAAATATTATATTTAAATTAATAATATTAAACATTAATTTTAATAAATATTAATTATTTATTTAATTAATAATAATAAATATTTTATTCTAAAAAAATATTAATTTTGTACTATATTATCAATAATAATATTTCATTTGTGTTGCTATTATTAATAATTTTTATTCACATAATTTAAATTTAAATTAATAAAAAATTATGATTCACATAATTAAGAATATTAGTAATTATTATTAATTTATAAATATAATAAAATTTTTATTTTATTTTCTAAATATATTTTTTATTAATTTTTTAATTACAAATTATGATTCTGTACATAAGGATAAAATTATAATTTAAAATAATTTACTCTCAATCCAAGACAAAGTAAACAATAATTGGGATTCTGATTAACAATCCATACTTTCATTTAGTCTAAGTAAACACCCTACTCCCACTCCCACTCCACACTCCTAATCCAAGGATTCCCACTCCTCAGGATTCTCACTCCAATCCAAAAAGTAAACGCAGCATTAGTGTTACATTATATGACTTTGTAGTTCGCTGAGTTCTTATGTTTTCTGGGATACTAGGACTTCAAAAAGCGCTGAAAACTTCATAGAATTTCATACTGATTTTCACTGTCAATTTGGAGAAAATGATGGCTAGATTAGAAGTAAGATTAAGAGCAACTTGTAAATTTAATCAACTGGAAGACTGGTATTGAATGGCTATTAGTTAGGTTAGAATAAGATGAGCCAGACTTTCAAGCTGTGTCATGCATTCAAGGGCCGTTGAGTATTACGTAGGTTGTTATGGAAGAGTTAAAAAATATCTATATAAATTTAACAACCAGATTAGGTTTCTAGATCCAGAAGTCGAGGTTATGTTTATTTGCTTACTCTTTCGACTGTTGATTGCCTATGTCTTTTCCTGTTTACATTTTGGCTTAGCTTTGTAATAATAGTTCCTTCATGTAATGATAGGAAAATGTGCAAACCGGTTGCTTGGTTCATCTGGCTTACCTCAAATAGCTAGACAAATGAAGGTATATGCATTGAAATATTCAGTTCTTTTAATATTATCTAGCCTATGTTTTATTCAGTATTGGCCAATTCTAATTATTTTGAAGAGTCATAATGCATTTGCCTGGTTTGTAGAGGCTGGAACTAAGTTCTATATGGCCCCTTCTTGCTGCATTTGAGGACCCCCTCCCACTGGGCAGTGCATCAACATTTGAAGGCGCCTTTGTGAAAGGTGTTGATTCTGTCTCGTGGATGGCAAATAGCTCAGCAAAACTTTTGAATTCTCAGAGTGATGCTCCTCACTGTTGGACCTTCTTCAGCACCGCAGCTTACGGAAAACGAAACAAGGTTCCACAGGTCAGTTTGTATATAAATGTGGGTCTTGCTTAAAGTACTTGCTTACACATGATAATATAATAGCATTGGCACACTTTTTAACCAATTGCCTAGACCTCTATTTGAATCAATTCATGCTTCAGCTTGAACTCCAAGCTATAGAAACAAGGCTGCAATAAGTTCTGTCTTTTTGTGCATATTTATGTTCCCTTTTATACTTGAATCAATATGACATTTCAATTTTACACCGAACTTTGGTGCTGTGTAGATACGTATATGTTGCAATTTAGGCTTTCTGCAAGATTTTTAATGATTTTTTTAAATCATTTATTAGGAAAATATCCCAACTGCAACAACAGAGAAGGTGAAAACAGGTATGCTCGAGGGTGTTGAAGCTGCACTTAGCCGACCGAAAGGTTCACTTCAGAAGCCCATTTATTCTCGAGTCCAGTTATGGTAAGACTCCACTTTTAAGGACATGACCTTGTAATTTCATTTTTTTATCATGTCCAATTTGGATCCTTGTAACCTACTTGACCTGTAACTATTTGCTGTTGGTGTTGGTTTAGAATGAGTGGTTGATTTGGACAAGCTTGACAAGTTATTGTGTGGACTTGTGTATGGTCCTAGTTCTATTTTCCTGTTATGCTCATTTGAAAAAAACATGGAACATGTCATTCCAATTTATTAAACATATAAAACAACTTGAGAATTTCATAATTAAGACAATAGTTCCTCTGTGATGAATTAGTTATTTGTTTATTTATATATCTTTTTTTTTTTTTGGGGGGGGGGGGGGGGGGGGGGGGGGGGGGGAATGTGTAGGGTGCAGCTCTACTAATACTCCAAGTATTCCATGTATCTTTGATCCTCATGGAAGGGCCGGTACATGTGGGGATTGGCTGTTGGGTTCAAGCGTAGAGTCAGCTGCATTGAGTGGCATGGCTCTTGCCAATCATGTAAGCAAAAATATGATTTTCATTTGCTTATTTGGTTTTATTTTGTGCATGTAACTATATATTTCATGGTTGATATAAAAAAATAAAATAAATCTAAGACACTTCCGGTACATGTGGGGATTGGCTGTTGGGTTCAAGCGTAGAGTCAGCTGCATTGAGTGGCATGGCTCTTGCCAATCATGTAAGCAAGAATATGATTGTCATTTGCTTACTTGGTTTTATTTTGTGCATGTAACTATATATTTCATGGTTGATATAAAAAAATAAAATAAAATAAATCTAAGACAACCATTCTATCCCTATATGGACATCTATAATTTGTAGATTGGCTTCAATCAGATTGAAATATCAGACAAGTTTCAACAACGTTAGCTTGAAGCTTGATTATTCTTATATAAATAACGTAATTGGTCCATGTAGATTGCAGACTATTTAGGAAGTGGAGTTTGTCCTGAGGAATTTGCTGTCAGTTTACACAAAGACTTTCAGTCGCTCGAAGGACATGATATTGGACAATTTCCAGGTTTGGAGTCCATGGAAAAAGAGCAAGTTCAAGCATATCGGCTTACTTCTTGAATCCCTAAGCAGGCCACCAAAATTTCTAGAGTTTGTCAAGGTATACTTCTATTGATACACTGTTTATGGCTTTCTGTTTCACTTGGGCTACTGTCATGTTAATTCTCTTGGTTTTTATAGCTAGGATTAAGAAGTTTATTCACAAAATGCAGTTATTGACATAGTTACTAAGCAAGCATCCTGAAATTCATTTTGTGATACCATCCATTACGAAACGTAATGAATACAGATGCAAAGGAAAGCGGATTCTTCGGGCAGCTAAATCCTTACAGAAAACTTGTTTTCAGTAGCATAGGTGACAGGAATCGTGATATTTCCCCAGCTTTCATGGAAGAAAAATAAAAAATTTCTAATAACTGTAACCCTTTTGAGTTCTCCACAAATCAGTTTGAATATGAAGCCAAATATCAGATGCAGATTTACTGGCTTCTTCCAGAGCAACAAAGTTCAATGCTATCAGTTGTTTTCGGTTCAAGTGATCAGAGCTTCATCCGGCACAAGCACGCCTAACAGAGTATGAAAAATTTTGAAACCTACAGTTAAAAATTCTCAAGTTCCGTATTTGACCTCTAGTCACATTCAAGTTTATACATGACTACTGATACATGAAATGTCATTTTTATTCAGTTCCTGGAGAGTCAGATGCAGAGGATTTAAGTTTCATATTTATGGAATGGTTTTGAGCTTCATTATTAGATTTTTTTTTAAAATAATTAATGGAGTTAACATTACTTATTACAGGACAAGAAAGAAAGATTAATTCTCCATGGGAAAAGCATTGAAAGAAGCTTCTCATGTGCGTAATCAGCCTCTCAGTTGCTTGCCATGGTATCTTTTCCATACTTTACACGTGTTGATAAAATTCTTTCTTGGTTAAATAATCTGGACAAATAGCTGTTCATTGGCAACACGAGCAACAAAATATCACATACAAATTAATTCCAACAAAAATAATATTTTTACGGATGAGAGACGTGTGTGAGAGAAGAGGGTTAATTAGATGAATACTTTTGAGATCACAAGTATGAGCGAAATGAAAGCAGGGAATTGAACAAGCTATGACAGAGTCTATCCAGAAGAAGAAATTGAAAACTCTTCGGCATTTGTCCGCAAGCTTTAAAGCCGTCCGAAGACCATTGTGCTTCTGCTGAATTAACTTGATAGCCAGCAACAAAAACAGCAAGATTTATTTAAAGGGTCTTTATCTTAGTATGCAATTAATTATTAAACATGATTTTATAATTAGTGATTCATACATTAAGTAAAATAGAAACCTGGATTTGAAAACTACTATGTTGGTAAAATCGCTTGAAGCAGCAGCTTAAAATTATCAGATGGTGTGAAAACGGGAGAAGATCTACAAGAGGGTAATGAAGTTTTCTAAAGTCCAACTGAAATGATTTCAGGATTCACTTCAACAATGCAAAAGCATATTTGATATTTCAAAACTGATGAAATTCATTATCATTATCCTTATCTTGGACGTAACACATCTCAAAATGCATTATTTACTGATGCTAACACTTGAAATAAAAAAAATTAAATGACAACCAATTTAAAGAAGCAAAGTATTTTTATATTACATACTTGGTTGTACCCCAAACCCAATTTGTAAGACATGAAGAAGAAATCTCTTCTATAGAGTTATTTCCAAAATGGCAGAATCTACCATCTTGAATCAAAGTATAGCATTAGAACAAGAAGGAGAATTAAGGACATTCTATTTCGAGAGCTACCTGATAGGGTACTCCATTCTTGACAGAGTACTGGCCTTCGTTGTCATATTGCCACCGAATCTGAACTTCTTTGAGGAAATGAATGCTTTGGTGGAAGAAGACCTTGAGCAAGAAAGAGACCAACATGAAAGAGAGATGAAGAAAATCTCTAATTATGCAGATATGGTCTGATTGGCTTGTGAGATAACTAACCAAACTAATCACTACTTTCAATCTCAATTAAATTCCAACAAACAATCTATTTTCTATACGGACTTGTGTGGTGATCAGCCAAATAAAGTTGCCTGAAAACTGCTCCGACAAAACTCTGGGGATATAGTACATTGTTTGTTGAAATTGAACATGTAAACAGAAATATAAAAGCTCTTGTTGAAATCCGACCGAGATTGAAAGTAGTGATTAATTTGGTTGGTTAACTTACAAGCCCACAAGACCAATTGGATTAGTTATGGGTCTTCTTCCACCAAGCATCCACTTCCCCACAGGATTTCAAGGCAGCAAAATGTATGCGGATCGATCTTCAATTTGCCGTCTCTGAGTATGAAACGTGATCCAGTAGATTGAGTTTATATAAATAAAATTGTACTCCGAAAATTGGCCATCCCTCAATACGTGTTAATCCATGAGTTAGGTAGAGTTGGTTGGCTTTGTCCTGTTTAGTGTTGCTGCCTAGTAGGTGTGGCTTTTAAGCAGCAACCTCGGTTTATGACCTTTTATTTGATGAAAAATCTTTGTTACTCACTATTTTTTTTTTTCAAATTATTATTTTTCAAGCTTTAAAATCATATTTATCAATTATTTTCAACTTTTATTTCGTTGCAATTGTAACTCAATTTTTAAGCCACAGCACTCTAAACTAAATCCTCAACAATTAATGGTCTCTTTAACCTTAAAATATTAATAACAAAATTACCCGCCGTCGGTCACCATGAGCCACCCCGAACCGCCATCGACATTCATATCGTGGTATCTTTTGACATCAATTTCATACCATCAATTTTATACATAGATACAAAACTTTGACCGTAGATTTACGATGAACGGAAGCTCTATTTTTTGGTATTACATTTACTGTTACGAAGCTTCAAGGATAAGGATTCAACTTAGTATCAAAAGTGATGTAAAAATTATATCGATGAAGGTAGATTTCGGTGGCTGGTGAGTGGTGATGGTCAATAATTTTTCCATTCGAATTTATTATTTGATAAACTAATGATAAACAAATTAAATATGTTTTAGTTTGATTAAATAATTTTGTGTTTTAAAAGTCAACAATACGTTGACGGGGAGGGGGAACTGGGCATGGTTTTCATAATGCAGCAAAAAAGGCATTAACTTTGTAATTAGTGTTACTAAAAATAGGTTTGTTTCAATTAATGCTGCACCCATGACTTAGTGCTATGTGATAAACACTTGTCACTATAATTTAAAAATTAAGTTAATTTGATTAATAAGATAAAAATTCAAAACATGTTTTCTTTTTTTTATAAAATTTTATTTAAAAATCATATTTATTATGCATTATTAATTTTTATATCAATTTAAACAAAAATCGAAGATGACCCAGCCTTTTAATAGAAAATTTAATCTTGTTAAATTTTTTTATTTTTTTACTATTTATTGTAGAAAATTATTTTTATGAATATTAAGAAAATTACTTTGTTAATATTGATTAAGCATAATAAAATGTTTAAATGATAAAATAAAAATAAAAGAAAGAAAGAAAGGAAAAAAAGAGGGAAACCATGAGGAAGTGAGCTCCACTCAACCCGATGCTCGCTATTCGTTCAACTTTGCTGCAGCAGCTGTTTAAAACTTGATTTTTTCTCTTTGAATCTCTGGTAGTTTTTCAAAATAATTTAGTTTTAGGGTTAGCATTTAGTTTCAATCACCGTTAATTTATTTATTTATTGCTTTTTTGTTTAGTTTAGTAGGATTGTAATTATCCTCGTAAAAGATTTGAATAGGTATCGCATTTGGCTTCACTTTTCCCAACTCTTCATGCTTTTGAATGGTGTCTGAGGTCAGGTGAGTCCATTTCTCCCCTTTGCATTTGTTTCATTTTCCTTTTATGTTTGTTTGGTTGCTGAGAAAATTTAGGGGAAAAAATAAAACATAAAAAACAGCAGTTAGACTTGAGTTTATCTTGAGATTGATATATATATATATATATAGCAATGCTTTTAAGTTTTCTGAGTTTAATTCAAAATCTACCTCAATTGACTTCAATTCAAGTCATGTGCATCTGTTGGGCATGGTTGAACTGGAGAACAGAAGAGAGTGAAAACTTTTACGGGCACATATGTGAAATTTTGCTTACGTACTTTGAGAATTTTCTAATGTTGGAAGATTACTGTGTTGATCATGTTTTGGTTTCCTTATTATTATTATTATTATTTGCAATCCTCAGTGACTATGAAATGAAAGTTGGTTGTAATTATGAAATGAAAAGAAAATATCGAACAATGAAAACTGATTACAGCTTGAAGGGTTGAGGATTATGAGTTTTGTGTTGTAACTATCAATGATAATTTGAGGAGTAACAGTTGTATGTGCATCCTTGTGGTCTACTGTAGTATTGAGAATTGTTTCGAGTTATGATGAAAAGGTTGATTGATTTATTTTGGTTTATTGTTATGATAAAAACAAAATACTGATTACTTGTATTTTCTTGTTATCATTACTTGGATGTTATGTGCTTTAATTTGTTGCCACTGTTACTACTACCAATTCCAATACTCGAAATGCTTGCTTTTATGTCTGAACCTGTTATTTTTATTGTATATGACAAAATGTTACCTTTGCACTCTGCTGTAGTCTAATGAAGCAGGGAGAAGGATTCTTATCATTTTCCCTCAAAACATGCATGAAAGTCCCAGTTCTGTAAGATGTATCATTGGTAATTTTCAATTATAAACTAATATATGATGTTTTTAGGGTGGACAAAATAATTCAGGCCGTTAAAATGACTTATAAATTATATTGAAATTAAATTTAAAAATAATTAAAAAATTTAAAGTTAAAAGATAAATCCCTAAATTCTAAAATCAGAATCTGTAATTATTTCTCTATCCACACCCCCTTTCTATTCCCAAATCTCAAATCTGCAAAGGGCAAATGGCTGTTACTTCCTTCTGATTCTTATACGGGGTCGATTCCTTGCCATTGGCTTGGCTTCCTTCTGCAATCTCTTGGTCAAAGTTTCCTCTTAAATCTTCTTTTTCCCTTTTCAATTTCACTGTTTCTTGTAGTCTTTCTCTTAATATAATAAGAACACTAATCATAGCTTTGACCATTCATACGTAAATAGATAATTAATTTAAGCAAAGGCTTTATTTGAAGGGACTGTCTTTTTCTACTATGATTTTATTTTAACTGTTTGAGCATTAGCATTCAGTTTAGTATCATCCTGTCTCATGATGACCGTCACTTTCACTTGGCCCTCGAGAATATATGTAAAAGCAATTTTAAGTTTGTAACTGAGATTCTTCCTTGTTTTGTCATAAATGGTTGTGGAATTCTTCACACTTTTAATAGTAGTAGAAAATTTTGACTGCCCTTTTAGTGTGCTTTGCTCATGTTTCAGTGATTTTAGAAGCTGAAGAAGTGGATGCAATGCTTATTTGACTAAGAAATTTGATAAACCAAACAAGAACCTCCTTTCTAAATTATGAAGTGAATTACACAGAGAATGTGGATATTAATTGTTATTTGTTCATTTGTATTACTGACTTGATTTGATCTATATGTGTGGCTTAAATTAATAAATCGTCTTACTAATTGACTTGTTAAAGGTGAAGCTTACTCAGGCATTGCCCATCTTATATCTCCTCTTATATTGTGTTGTTATGGTCATTGCCATCATCCTAATTAGTAACCGTACGCCATAGCAGTCAGTCAGTCTGTCTTGATAGCACTGCCGTTAAGTTTTTCATGAACTTTGTGCCCTGGGATTTTAGTGACTGTAAAAGAATCTGTGCAGATCCAATTGGTGAATGTTTAATGAATGAGCTTGAAATGTCTTGCTAATATGTTGCTTTTCTTTGTAATGTGTGCTTTGGGTATAGACAGTTACTAGTTGGAATATCTTATGACCATTTTTGTTGTCTTTAAAAAAAAAAAAAAGAAGAATAAGAAGAAGAATCTTATGCTATTATGCTTTGTTTTTTATCCTAAATTAATTTTATTTTCTAATGATTATTATATAATGTAGGTCATAAATCATAATAACTGACTGGAGAGAATCTCAAGCAAATTTTCCTGTTTTACCCTATAGCATGAAGGATGAGCCTGAGGATGTTCCAGAGGTTGAAGTAGAATATGGCAACAACAGAAACGGAGAGATGTTGCACAATTCAAGTAATAAGAGATCAAGAACAACCTCAGATTGTTGGGATCACTTCACAAAGATAACCGTTCTTGGGATAAAGAAGGCAAAATGCATACATTGTGGAGCCGAGCTGACGGCTGGGTCTGGAACATCTCACTTGAATAGACACGTGAGGTCATGTTTATCTAGAACTCAACAGAAAGATCAAGTAGATGATTGTCTTGAGAAAAAAGAGGTGACGAAAGATGATGGAACGTGTGGTGTTGCACTTCAATCATTTGATCCGATCGTTGCCAGTCACAAACTTGCGACATTGATTGTGAAGCATGAGCTTCCACTTAGGTTTGTGGAGTATGATGCATTTAAGGATTTGATGAGTTATTGCAACCCATTGGCCAAAAATATGTGCAGAAGCACTTTAAAGATTGAGATCTTTAAATTGTATAATTCTGAAAAGGCCAAAACAATGAAGTTGCTGGAGAATAATGACAGTAGGGTGGCAATTACTACAGACTTGCGGACCACTAGCAATCAAAAGAAGGGTTATATGGTTGTTACAGGACATTTTATTGACAACTCTTGGCGTTTGCAAAGTCGAATCTTAAGGTAAATTTCTTGTGATTGGAATTTGAAAAGCTTTAGTTTTTACATTATTTTTATTACTTCCCACATATATTTTTTCCAATGAATAGGTTCATAAATGTGCCAGCTCCACATACTGTTGAGTGTCTTTCCCAAGTATTGGTGAAGTGTTTGTGGGATTGGAATGTGGATAAGAAGTTATCCACCATTACTTTGGATAGTTGTACAACTAATGAAGCCATGGTTGATAGAGTTAAGGGAATGATTCCAACTGAATCAATGGTTTTGAATGGTAAATTTTTTCATATGAGGTGTGCAGCTCATATTTTAAACCTAATTGTGAAGGATGGGTTGAAAGTGATTGAGGGTGGTATTGGAAAGATTAGGGAGAGTGTGTCTTATTGGAGTTCATCACCAAAAAGATTGAAAACTTTTGAGATGACTGCACATCAATTGCAGATTGTGTGTGAGAGAAAGTTGGTGCTTGATTGTCCAACTAGATGGAATTCCACCTTTGATATGCTTGATGTTGCAGTGATGTATAAAAATGTCTTTTCTCGACTGCAGCATTGTGAGTCACATTATAAGTGTCTGCCTTCTGATAAGGAATGGGAGTTGGCAGAAAAGATGTTAGATTATTTAAGACCATTTTACTCATTGACGGATGTATTTTCGGGTACAGCATACCCCACCGCTATTATGTTTTTTCCAGTGATTTGCAAAATGAGGAAATCATTAATGGAGTGGCAAATGTCTCCTATTCCTGAAGTTAAATTAATGGCTGATGGTATGATTGAAAAATTTCTGAAATATTGGCAAGAGATTCATATGGTGTTGGTGATGGCTGTTATTCTTGACCCAAGGTTCAAGATGTTGATGATTGAATTCTATTTTCCAAAGATTTATGCTGTTGGTGTTGCAGAGCAGATTAAGAGAGTGCGTGATCTTTGTGAGGAAATATTTAATTATTATGAGGTTACGTCTACGGCTCTGACATGTGGGGCTGTTGCTGAATCTTCTTTAGCTGTTGGTCATTCCCTCAAAGGTCAGAGACAACTTGGTTTTTTAAATTGGGCTGCTTTTGAAGCATTTGCAAGCCAAAACACAAAACTGACAAAATCACAGTCCGAACTTGAGAGGTACTTAGAGGAGCCTCTAGTTGAAAGAACTGCAGACTTTGATGTTTTAACTTGGTGGAAGATGAACAAAGACAGATATCCTGTTTTGGCTGAGATTGCTAAGGATATCTTAGCCATACCTGTGACGACTGTTGCCTCGAAGTCTGCTTTTAATGTGGAGGGTAGAAGCTTGAGCCCACATCGTAGCAGACTTCATCCTGACACATTGGAAGCGATCATGTGCGCTCAACATTGGTTATGGGCTGCCGATCGTGGTATACAAAATTTCTTTTCAATTTAGAAAATACATAAATAATGGTTTTTGTTGTACTTTTATTGTTTTAATACTTTGTCTTTTTGGTTAGGTGCAATTCCTGAAGAAGAAATTTTTACGGGAGACGAATTGAATGATGATGAAGACAATGGCCCGCAAATTTTGAATTAGTTCATTTTATTTGTTTGTTTGTAGAATTATGGATGTCAGGATGTGGTTGTGGTGGAACTCTATGTTTAGACTTTTGCAAGCATCTGCGTGTTTCGGATAACTTATTTAGACTTATGCACGCATTTGCGTCTTTTGGATAATTTGTGTTTTTGTGACAAGACACAATAATGAACTTATGATGTTAATAGTGTTTAGTGAAGTCCTGTTTGTAGAAAGCGGAATATGAATTTTGCTTTCATATGCTTGTTTATGATGTTACTTGTTGCTAGTGTTTTGTTGAATTTTGTGTTCTACAGGATGTAAAATTTTATAAATTCATCTAAAGGGAGGAGATTGTCTCTCTTTTTCCTTTTTTTTTTTTCCTTTTAATTAGAACAATTTATTTGTTTATTTATTTCTTAAAAATTTCAAGATAGTTTTGTTGATTCAGTTGTCCCGTTCTCAACCATCCTTGCAGGCAACTTCATTTTAATCTGGTTTTGGCAGGTCAAGCAGATTGTTTCTTTATGAGTCTGAAATGAAGTTGGCTGATGATGAAACCATTGAAATTATATTTGACAAGGGGAGCAACCACTGTTGAATCTCATAATTACCTGAAAACTTAGATGTTTCTTCCAAAATAAAAACCATTATATATACACATATATAACAAATTGACCTATGAGTTAAAGCAGAAACTTAGAAGAAGGACAGATATAACAGAAAAATTGTCAGGGTTTTAGCGAGTAGAAACTTTGTCACAATTAACATGAACTAGCTTAAGCATCAACATCGTCAGAGTCTGAACTACAAACTATCTATAGCATGATTAAATTCACAGTTATAGATAAAACTAGAGCTAATATTGGTTGAATTAGGCTAGATGGAATCGGAAGCTGTCTTTTCTTTCTTCATGTATGGGCAGATTGTGAAGACTGCATGATCCTCGAATGATTGTGCTCACCTTCATAAGTGACAATTAACATTGAAGGCTCTTCTGGGCATCTCTCCACATGCTTTCTTGCTGGGCATCCTCTCACACTGCTGCACTTATAGTATCCCCTGCGTTTCAAAACATTTTATCAGTCACATTCAATGGTCATTATAATCATGATCATCATCAAACATATCTTGAAGAAATTACACTAGGTGTACCCACAATAACATCAAAGTACCAAATATATGTTTCGACTCAGTTGACTAATTACTTTTACACATATATGTCCAAAGGCTCTATAAAAAAAAATAAAAATTCACTATTTAAAATCAAATATTTAGTCGACTTATTTCTTGACTAGTCTTACTCAATCGGACTTACTCGATTTAGGCACCGTTTGATACAGCTTTTGAAATTGAGCTTATTTAAGTGAAGTTTATTTTAGGGGAGTTTTTACTAGTAGAAATTTTACAAAAAAAAAATTAATTGTTTTATTGTCAATAAAAATTTATATTAAAAATTGTAAAATTATTTTAATGGACAATTTTTTTTTTAAAGTGATGTTATGAAAAGAATGAAATAAGATTAACAAATAAATAAAAGATACTTTACACATTTTAACATTTAAAAAAAAAATTTACATCCACTTCAAAAGCCGAGAATTTAAGCTTTTGTTAGTAAAAATAAAATAGTTTATTTAGTTTCCAAAATCTCTATTAAAAAAAATTCAAACAACAGTGAAAGATTTAAAAATAACTTATTAAATTAAATGAGCATTTATGCTAATTGGATAAGCTATATTAGACTGGCATTTACTACTCCGGTTATGTTCATATTTAATATCAAATTGTTTCCCCACTTACAGCTTACACTTGACTTATTCGACCAACCTCACTTGACTTACACAATGAAGAAAGGTGAGGTTGTTGGTGTTCTAGGGGGCATACGGATGTAACATGGTGAGTGAACTATAAATTTGGCATCTTGATGAGATTGGGGTATATTTAATTCAAAAAATAAAAATAAACATCTTGTAATATTGTTTAGTGACTATAGTCTAATGTTTACTTAAAGAGCTGCATAAGCCCGGCCCAATCTTAATTTGGAGAAATAAAATAATTCTGATTATGAAAATGAAAATAAATGTAAACCAACCTTGGATGAGGGGAGCCCTTAATTGGTTTCTGCCCATATTTTCTCCAAGTATACTCGTCTGGAGGAATATCAGCAACTTTGTTGCTAATGGCAGGCACTTTAATGGATCTCTTCACCCTGTGTTTCCTGTAAACAAATCCAAAACAAGGCAGTAATTAATTAATTAAATTAAAATAAAACAAATGAAACATTTATTAATTTAACTTTAAACATAAAAAAGGGGGAAAAAAAAAAGTTAACCTCCTCTTAGAGCAATGGCACTTGCCACTAGTGCTACATTTGAGAGTCCCATCTTCTGCTCTGCTGCTAAAGCACCTCTTCTTGGAATGTTGAGAGATCTGGCTTGAGTGCTGCGGCACACCAATCAAATGGAAAGAATTATTTGAACCCCCATCCAAGCTCAAAGATGAAATGAGTGATTTTGTTGATGACATAGTCATATTGCTTGGTGTGCAACAACTAGTAGACCCATCAAATTTCAGATTTATGCCACCGTTGTTGCCACCAGAGGAATACATCATCATGCCCATGTGTTGCTGTTGAAACTGCAGCCTTTGTATCTGCTGTTGATACAAGAACTGCTGCAAGCTTTGTGATGGAGTTGCCATTTGGAGAGCAGGGGACCTGTTATTATTATTATTGTTGTTATTATTGTTAAAAGTTGACAACTTTTCTCTTCTTATTGATGATGATGATGGGGTGGTTTCAAAGAAATCATGAGGTGGGATTACTTGGAGCGGCTTTGGTGATAAAACCGGCTTACTGAGATTAGTATTAGGACTATCCAAGAAGATGTTCTGAGGCAAATTCGAAGGTGTTGTTGGTTTCAGGTAGTTTTTTCTCAACTTTCTGACTCTTGTTGTTCCATGGCTTAAAAGTGACACAACCCTTTTGAACTTAAACACAACCTCATCAGTTTCCAAAGCCAAGTTCCTGTATTGATGATGAACTTGAAGAGGATCTTTATTATGTTGAGACAGAAGATTTAGAACTCTGTAGCAGCTCTCAACGGCTATCTTGTTTGCTTCTTCAACCTCCTCCATAAGACTCAAAAGTACAGAAGGAACCAAAAAAAAAATTAAAAAAATTAAAACAGAAACAAAAAAACAAAAACAAAAACAATCTTTAATGAGCAAAACAAGCCAAACCCATCTGCATATGTAGGTAGGATTTACTGAGATGGGGTACTGATCAAAATGCTCCTTTATGTGATATCATCATCATCTTGAGATCATGAAAAGACTTCTCAGAAGGAAAAATTGAGATTAAACAATTAGCCATTATTTAACGGCTAAATGTTGAGGGAAAAAAAAAAAAAGGAAAAGGTAGTGATGATGATGAAAGAACAAGGAGAAGACAAAATATAAAGAAAAAAAAAAGTTTTGATTTGATTAAAATTGTGAGATTGGATTATTGGGATGCTGTTGAAATTATTACTCAGCTTGAATAGAAAGATGTGAAAGAAGACTTTAATCACTTTATGGAAGTTGGTTAAAATGACACAAAAGAAAAACAAAGAGGCTCTTTTTTTTTGTTTTTTTAATTAGAATCAAAATCATTGGTATTATTTATTTATTTATTATTATTATTAAAAAAAAAAAAGAAATCATGATGCCATGGGAGAAGGAGTGCTCTGGTCTGCTCTGTCCAATGCAGTGATAATTAAAACAGAAAGAAACTGCAGTCTCTGCCAAAGATCCTGCTTTGGGTCCCGCTATTTTCACTCTTTATTCTTTTCTTTTATTTATTTATTTTTTAAATTTTCTTTATCCAATAATTCCCTCAAAATAATGTTGTATTTTGACATTTACTAAGTGAAAGTGATGATGAACTTCTACAGGCTACAAGTTAATTTCTTACAATTTTTTTTTGTCTGGTGGATGAATTGAAGGTTGATAATAAATAAAAGATACCGATTAAGGATTTATATAAGGATAGAATGGTTAGAAAAAAATAGAGATAAAATGGTATTGTTTTAGTATTAATTCAATTAGCTCATGTTAGATTGTGTCTCCTTATTATTTTTCAAATAATTTTTATATGATTTTTCATAAAACTTAGAATGTGTAGTATTACTATTCATAAAACCTTGATCGATTAAGGGTGAGTATAATCAAGAATAAAATGGCATCATTTTATCACAGGGAAAAAAAAATAGAGGTAAAACAGTATTGTTTTACTGTTGATTCAATTAGCTCATTTTAGGATATCCTTCCTTATTATTTTTAAGATGATTTTCACACAATTTCTCATAAAACTTAGAATGTGTAATATTATTCATAATTGTAATGTTCATTAGGAGCATCATTTTATATATTAATCTTTACTAGAAACTTGCTTCAAAATTTTATATACAACTTTAAACTTAGAAGATTATTGTTTTAATTGTTATTATAATTATATGAAATTAATTGTTTAATTTGACGTAGGGTCAGAAGGTACCGTCAATAAGTAGGGCCCACTAGTCCACTGCGGTCATCTCGACTTAACTGTTGGACAGAACGGACGGCGGCGATCGTTACAAGTGGAGGCAGCCTGTCAAATAAGGTCAGTAACCTAATTTCTCACATTTTCTCAAATAGATCACCATTTTCTTATTTTCATCAGATAGGTCCTCTTCCAGTATTTCACAAGGGTTGGTCTCAGCTGTCGACAATCCAGGGATTGCGATTTGTCATCCCCAATCCAAACAAGAAACCAGAGAAAATTATGTCTCGAATGATATATGTCTTACAGTTCAGATGAATTACGTAATCTTTAATTAAAGAATAATAATTAACCGAAAATTGTCATTTTTAGTTTGATTAAGGGTTAGTTTGGGAATACTATAACTTCTAAAATAATTATTGGTAGTTGTGTGATAAAAATCAGTTAAGTATTTGGTATAGTTTATTTTCAAAAGTATTGTGATTTTTAAAAGCAGTTATGAACGTTTAATAAATTTTACTGTTAAACTGTTGAGAGAAAATAAATGATTAAAATTTATATAATGTAGAATAAAATTTACTTATACATATAAAAACATGTACATATAATTTTTAATTGTGTATTATAATAATCTTTACTAAAAATAAAATTTATAATATATTGAATTTTTTATTTTTTCTTAAAACAATTGATAATTAAAGTTATAATATAGTGAAACAAATTTAATAATAATTCGACCAACAAATTGATATTAATAAATTGATATTAATGAATTATAATAAAATTTTATTAAAATATTGATTTTGTTTCTAATTTGAATAAGGATAATTTTGAGTTTAGATAATAATTTTAAGAATATTTATGGAATTGTATTAAAAGATAAAATATATTCTCAAAATTAGAATCTAAAAACTACTCATTCTTTACTTTTCAAAATCAACTGTACGATGTGCTGATTTTAACAAAAGTTATTTTAATTTTTTTACCAAACACTAAAATTAACTTCTAAATTTTGAAAATCACTTTTAAGTCTTACATAACTCAAGAATTGATTATGATACCTCAAAGTAAAATCCAGTAACAAAACTCAGTCGATGGGAATATTTTTACTGTCAGGTGGTTCCATTATTTTTAATTTTTACTAAGGATAGATCAAAGAGGAACCTATGTGATACAAATAAATAAAATATGTCATAATTTGAGAGATCATAAAACAAGAAGGATCCAGATGTTAACTAGTTCTCCGTTCAATAAAAGTTTTGTTGTCTGTCAGTAAAGTGAGGTTAAGTGGGACCAAAAGTCAGCAAAGTCAGACGGACAACAGTTGGCCTGACAGAGATTATCTCTGATTGTCCTCAATCCAACGATCATAAATTAAGCATTCAATTCTTTTTGTTTTTTTTTTTAATTTCTTAAAACAATAATAAATTAATAATTATTCACTTCTTTTTTTTCCCCCCAATAAATTCTTCCCTTCATTACATTATTAATATCATGCAACTTCAAGAGAAATGATCAAATTGATCGAATGGAATTTTCTAAAAGTTTGAAGTTGGATATATCATGTAAAGGATTAAAATATATTCGCTGATGAAGAACAATGGACCACAAATTGTGGTCCTTAGAGAACAGTATCATGAAAGAAAAATTTTGATAAAAAAAATAAAATAAAAAGAGGTGTTGTAACATATCGAAGCAAAATCGAGTTTATTTAATCAAAATCAAGGAATTTGAGCTCTCAAATCAATTTAGTGGATGGTATTATTAACTACTACAATAAAATGGTATTTTACTACAAAAATTTTAGTTATTGAAGATAAGAAATTAATCTCTTTCTATTGTTTATGACATAAAACAAATTATCACCCATTAATCGCGAAAGTGCAGCATGAAAAAATATATTTTGTGACTAGATAATTTACCTCAAATTTAAATTCAATCATTAATGGTATCAAAATAGTCAATTTAAATATTTAAAAGTGTAATTAGTGACACTATATTTTTATCACTGCAGGAAATTTATAGTGACTAAAATATTTTTTTAAAGGGTAAGTAAAAATAGTCGTAAATGATTTTATAAATAGACACTTTTGATGGTTCGAAAATACAATCAATGATAATAAATATTTTGTTTTCACTTAATGCTAGCTATCAAGATATAATTTTTTTTAATCTCCAAAAGGTGTCATTTACAACAATTTTAATTTGTAGATGTAATTGGTAATTAATTTTGTCTCAACTTCACTTTTATTACAATGTATTGTGTTATGTCACGACTACTTACATTGTCTAGAAAATGTTTAGGTGACTATTTTCTATTGTCAATATAAGCAAGCATCAATAAAGACATATTTTAGTCACATAAATTGATATGTTTGATTTTAAAAAATGTTATTCTATGAACAATGTCATTTTTTGGCTTAATAGACCTTCAAATTCGAAGATAAAAAAAATGCAAAGAATTTTTTTAAAAACAATTCCTATAAACAAAATGTAATAGTAGATAAAATATACAAATAACAAATGAGACCGTAAATGTAAATGCACTTGCAAAATGTAGTTAAAAATCTAACGAAGCATTTTTATGTTTGATTTATATGAAGCAAAAAATTGCTAACTTGACTAATGTAAATAATTATGCTTAGTTGCACATATTTAAGTATCTGCAGACTACAATGTACTAAATCTTATCAAAAAAAAAAAAAACGAATTAAAAATAAAATTACTATGGATGTTATAGTGTGAATTTAAGTAATTCAAACCTGTTAATTGCCAATTGTGTCATTTTTGTTATAATTATTTTGCACTAGAATGTGATTGATTGTATATTTTATCAATTTTATAATTAGCATTATCCACCTAGAACCCATTGAGCAGGCTAATGGTGGAGCTGCTGGTGCAGCAAAAACATATACCTTGATTGGTTGATAATGATTGTTGGGAAAACTAGCCTGTAAATGATGATGATTGACCTCATCTCAATAATTAATTAAATTATCATAAATATAATTAAAGTGAGCATCATTAGTAGAGCCTCCGGATGGCTGCACTTGGTTTGCTGCCTTGAAGTCTAGGATTTGATTGATTAGCTCCGTGATACCTTTTTAAGGAATAAAAAAATTTATTCATTCTTTACTCAATAATATTAGAATTATTTGAGATTGAATCTTGGTGAATACACGACTAAACATTAGTCGCCTAAGAATAACATATGTTTGAATGTATAATGTTCTGATGGTTCAATTATTTTAATTTGATCTTGAAAGGTTAAAAAATAGATATTGTATTAGACCGTGTTATTTTGTCTTTCAATTTTATCCATATATTTTTTTATAATTCAAATGTCACACCAATTTTTTTTTTTTTTTTTTGGTTCTGTTTATATATATCTATATATATGGCCTATAGATATGAACATTAAACTCATTCATCCAATATTTAAGGGAATTTTACCAAATTAGCCATTAAAATTTTGCATTTTTCAATTTTTGCCACCCAAACTTTTTTCAATCAAAATTAGCCAAACATTAATTTTGAAGACCAAACTACCCCTCTCATTCTCACCCTCCTCTCTCCCTCAAATCCTCCCCATCTCACCGAAAACTTCTCACCGGAATCGCTTATCTATCGCAGCGGCGTAGAGCGGCACCAGAGTCCATCATTGGCGGCTGAAATCACCTCTCACGTTCAAAATCATCCAAGATCTCCAAAATCAATTGTAAAAATTCAAAACCCTAGGTGAGTTCTTACTTCTTTTTTATTTGGGTTGTGATTTTGTGGTGTTGTTGTGCTTTGTTGTTGTTGTTGTGGTGTTGGGTTGGTGCGGTTGTGATGGTTTGATTATTTGCAGTTGTTGATGGCGGTGGTGGGTTGGTGTGTTGCAAGCGGGATAGGAGAGTTGGATGTTGTTTATGGGTGTTGGATGGCTGCTGCTGCCCATTGGATGGAATTTGCAGCAGCCATCGTGCGACGAGCACAACACATCGCGCACGAGTCTCGCGCAACAGGCACAGCCCATCGCACCAAATCTGGTGTGATGGCCAGGCCATCGCATGAGACTCGCGTGCGATGGGCTGTGCTTTTGTGTGACGACCTGCCCGTTGCACAAAAACTTGTGCGACGGATGCCCATCGCACAAAAATACAGAGCATGTATTTTGCACACATGCTGTGTTTTTGTGCGACAATAGCACATGCTGTGTATTTTTGCACAAGTTTTTGTGCGATCGGATGAGTGTCACACAAAAAAATAGTGCTTGTGTACAGAATATTGAATTTTTTTTGTTTGATTATATGTCTGTCACACAAAATTATACCATGTCGCCAACGGGCTCTACTAGTTGTGCATCCGTAATTTACCACATCAGAGGCCATATGTAACACAACATTGACTATTTCATCGTTAAATATGTCCATAGGCAGTGAACATGTACGATATACTGTATTACTAGACCTCAAAGTTGTCTTCATGGTGATATTGTGTTCATTACGATTTATCTGTAACACATCATAACTCTTGCTAAAAACTGATCAAACATACAATCTTGCCGAATTAGAAAAGCTGTATTATTGCCATTCACGCACTCCATACACTCATCCGCCAACGTCTCCCACCAACCGTCGTAACACAATTGAAGCACAACTGAATCCATTAAACTTAAAAAATATATTAAAAAAAACATAACAAATGTGGTTACACACTACAAAATCGTATAAAGTGCATATACGACATTTTATATTGATTTTGCTAAAACTGTCATAACAGCTGCCTGTCATACATAATTTGAGGCAAATTTTTTGTTTGGTCATAAGAGAGACTCGAAAAAAAAAATTGTGGGTTTGATTCGTTTCGTTGCAAATTTCAAAATGGTATATTATACCAAAAAAAAAAATTGGATGAATTTGGCCTAAATTATGACTTCCAGAAAATAGCCTAACTTTTGTGTAATTTGATTTTTTTGTATGACAGATAATCTGTCGCACAAAATTTGGTGCGACGGGAACCTGTTGCACAAATTTTCAGATTGTGTAATCTAATTTTTTGTGTGACGCTTGCTTGTCACATAAAATTTGGTGCAACGGGCACCTGTCGTACAAAAATTTTAAATTTTCACGAATTGGTCAGCACCCATTACAACATATTGCCGCCAACACAGTCCGACAATACATGAAGACCACCAACAACCACCACCACCACCATCACAACAACACACAACCACAACACAAT
The DNA here is from genome assembly GCF_000493195.1 of Citrus x clementina. NCBI lineage: Eukaryota > Viridiplantae > Streptophyta > Magnoliopsida > Sapindales > Rutaceae > Citrus > Citrus x clementina. Next base: position 17,476,891 of record NW_006262022.1, read on the forward strand.
ACAAGAACAATATAAAGCATATGTTTGAAATTGCTAACTTAGGGTTTTTGAATTTCAACCGTTGATCTTGGAGATCTTGATTGCTATTAGACGTGATTTTGGTGGAATTGGTGTTGTTGAACGTGATTCCGGTGAGATTGCCGCCGATGATGGTCTCCGATTTGGCTCTCTATGGTGCTGGCGTTTGGTGAGAAGCTTGGGTGAGTTACAGATTTTGGTAAGTTTTGGGTGAGATTGACAGGGGTATTGTGGTCCAAAAATTTGTTATTTAGCTAGTTTTGATATAAAAAAACTTGTGTGGTTAATTTTATAATTACCTAAAGTATTAGGGCTAATTTAGTAAATTTTCCAATATTTAATTGGGCATGTTATTATTATTTATGAAAAATTGAATTTGTGTTAAGGTATAAGGATTTTCAAACCTTGAAGAGCACACTTCCTTAGTGCTACACCCATTTAACCATAAAGAAATAAACAATCATTGCTTGTTTAATGATTTCTAAGAAAGATTAAAGTGACATGGCGTACACTCAAAAGATTGAATTGGAATCTTTAATAGTAGTACATGTTTTCTAATTTTAAGTTTTTTTTTTGACAATAGTAGTTTAATATTAATGGAATTAGATTTTCACAATTAGTTTTTAAATTTTTGGATTATCTTATATATATATAGAGAGAGAGAGAGAGAGTTCTTCGGATGACACTGACGTATTTAGTTGTTATTGAGATCGTTATCCAAAAAGATTTACAGTTACTAAATGTGTATTATCACTTATTTATATTCACCAGATCAAAATCCTATATATTTATATATTTAAAGTTCTGGTATACTTGAGATTTTAATATATTTATATATTATAACCATTAAAAAAAGGAGAAAAATCATTTGTATGTACATGTTATGATTTTATAAATTTAAAATGTAACACTTGTGACTTTAGATAGACCTTTTTACTCTAGGTTGTAAATTTCAAGGGTTCACACTTGTAAAAATGTTGACTAATACTTAATTAAATGGTGATTGCCGAATCCTTGAGTATATTTATGAAAGTGGGTCTTTGAACCAAATTGTTTCTGGCCAATTGGAATAAACAAATTTGGCAGCGTACGTATGCAACATATGATGATACTCCACTAAACGAAGACAAAACTTGATGATAAGTTTTACAAGGCATGCTTACAAGACTTCCATTAACTACATATTTTATTTGGTTAATTTGGAATAGTTTTGTCAAATAATTGACTAATTGTGAGATTGTGTGTTCACTTTTCTTTTTGACAATAATATATATTAATTATATTTAGGCGAGTTATTATCTAATAAGAGATTGGTTATTTTAATAGGATAAGGGATAAGTTAAAAAAAATAAAAAATTACAGATTTTAATGTAGTATATGACAAATTAAGTGTGTGTTTTTCTTACTTTATTAAAATAAAAGATCTCTTATTAAAAAATTGCTCTAGGTACACTTTACCCATAAGTAAAATTTGTTCCAATAATTTAACATGGGTATTCACCTAACTTTATGGTTATGTTGTTTAGAAATTTGTTAATTAATTGAACAAATACATGTGAGTGCCAAATCGATAAGATGGTAAAATCTTTTGTGTTGAAAAGCAAGAGGTTTGTGGCTTGAATTCCGGTCATATGAGTTAGGAAGGGATTGAATTGTCATTAGGTTAAATAATAAAAAATGACAATAATTACATAATTACAAAAACCTCAATTCAAAGAGGGAAAAAAAGACTAAAAAATCATATAACTAATTTGATTTTTTGTTTTTATCAATATATTTCTATACTTTTCCATGATATATAAAAAATATGATATAGTTGTGATGTGTGTTGTTTAATTCTCACACTATTTAACTCAAAAACTTAAGTTGTCAGATAAGAACTCAAAAATGATATTGATAGTGTAAGAGTTAGATTTTATCTCAAATAATATGATATTTTAAATAATAGCATCCCATGTTAGAAGTTTGTGAAAGCTAGGCTCAATATCTTAGGTTAGAAACTTGGTAACAAGCTTAATACATAATCACAACATATCAATGTCTCACATTGAAAACTTAGAGCATCTCTAAAAGGTTTTATTAATTTTATTCTTCAAATATCTATTTGCTTACCTACATGACAAAAAAAGAGTGAAAAAATATGTTACTTTCTAAAAAACTCTTCAAATAAAAATAAGTTAATATTATTTTAATCAAATAAATATTTTTTCAACGGAAAAATAAATGGTAATTAAATCACTTCTCTCTCCCCAATAAAAAGTAAAAAAAATATAAATTGAAGAGGGAGAAAGTAATTTTACAAAATTGAAGAGAGAAAATTATTTTTTATTTAAAGAATTTTAATTGAAGTGTTTTTTAGAGTTTTAAAAATTAATATAACTTTTCAAGTAAGTAATAAAATTTTATTTAAAATTTTTTTTAGAGAGATGCTCTTACGAGGATAACTAGTTTAATTATTAAAGTGAAGCCATGCGCAAGACCAATTGAGTGGATTTCTCTCTCATATCCTGTTTAACTCAAAAGCTTAAGCGAGTAAATAAGAGTTATATATATTAACAATCTTAATTATTTCAAAGTATACCAGCAAATATTATTCTATATTTCTTACTTCTATTGATCATGTCACCAAGTAATTATTATATTAATGAGATACAATGAATTAAGAGTGTACTTGTGTATCCACGTACATTAACTAATCCAATAATCATGGCTGATTGAATCAAACCAAATTAAGTAATTAACCATTTGTCGAGCTTCTAGAAAATAGAAATGGATCAATCAATGATCTACCGTGTACTCAATACGCAACTGACTTTTATTTCATGATCTCAGTTGTCAAAGCAACGTTGAATAAATATTTTTTCAATAAACAAATTAAAGCATTAATCAGAGATAAGTTTTTTAACAGAATCAAAATATGGGTCCCCCCCCCCCCCAATTTGCTTACAATCTATTCTAAGGCCACGAATTAGGACTAGTTTTTGTGATATTTTTAAAACCGAATCCTCAGCCTGTATTTTAATATGATTTACAAACTATATTATAAACCCCACTAGCTAATAGGTGAATTTAAAATCGGCAAGAACTTGTCTCCATTTATCATAGTTGAAGTCGAGTTGAAATCAACTTGCAAATGAGAGAAAACCTATTTCGACAACAGGTAGGAAGATTAAAATCCTCAACCTTATTAACCAATTAAAAATATGTCTGCAAATTCTAAATTATCGAGGGAGCCTCGCTCCACTAAACCATACACGCATTGCTCTTATCCCAAAAATAAAAAAGCCGAGAGATGTAGCTGACTATAAACCTATTAGCTTGTGCAATGTCATTTATAGAATCATAGCAAAATGCATAGCTAATAGGTTAAAGTAAATTCTGCATGATGTAATATCCCCAAATCAAAGTGCATTCATCCCAAATAGACTCATCACAGACAACATTATTATAGGATATGAATGTCTTCACAAAAATATGATCACCACTTGACTTGACTAATGAGTAATTTGCTAGTAAGGTAAATTTAAGGAAATTGGAACTTCGCTGCATATCATTATCTAGCAATTAGAGATTTTAGAAGCATTAGCATGAATTGCATCAATTGAAGAAAAAAAAAACTAAAATTGTAATTAAGATTGTGTTTTTCTGTTGAATCACATTCAATACACAAAGTGAAGAAGAAGGATCTAACAAAAATGAATTCAAGTTCTATCTATGCACATACATACAATTATTTTATATAATTATATTGAAAACATAACTTAAAGACCATAAAGAATACCAGGCATGTTTTAACATGCTTCCTTTTCTTTTTTGGGTCTGAATTCCTGGCATTGTGAGTACAAATTGCTATAGATTTTTACACTAGAACAGAAGAAGTACAAACCATACAAGCATTGAAGCCAATCTCACTTTAAATTCATATGCTACAGTTCCATGGCTTTTGATCATTGATTTTATGCCCATCTCAATGGCATTGGCAATGCAATCATAAGCAGCTTATGAACAGCATTTTTCTCATCTCCCTGTTGGGTTCACCATCTGTGAGAAAATTGCACTATCTTGATCTGAACTTTCATTTGATCCATGGTCACTTCCTATGCTGCAGTTTCTAGCATTATCATCTTCAGCACCATCAATGCTACTTCCTCGCGAACGATTTGACGAAGCCTCTGTGCTTTCAACCAACTGAAGAACAAACTCTAGATTCCACAGCACATCTCCCATTGAAGGCCTATCAATTCCTGAATCAGCTAAGCACTTTTCAGCTGTATCCGCGAACTTCTTTAAGCACTCAGGGCTGATTTTATCCTTGAGGAGAGGATCAATAATGTCGTCAAGTATCCCTTTTCGTTTGCAATGCAGTGCCCAATCGGCAAGACTGACTTGCTCCTTCGGAAGGCTAGGATTCAGAGCAGGCCTTGCACACAAAACCTCGAAAAGGACTACTCCAAATGAGTAGATATCAGATTTTTCAGTTAATTGTTGCCTTTTGAAGTATTCAGGATCTAAGTAACCAAAGCTGCCCTTCACCACAGTACTAACATGGCCATTTTCCATGTTAGGACCAGTTTTCGATAGCCCAAAATCCGAAACCTTGGCAACCCAATTCTCGTCAAGCAGAATGTTTGTTGTCTTGACGTCTCTGTGAATGATTGTGTACTTAGCCCCTGTGTGAAGATAGTGAAGTCCTCTAGCTGCTCCAATGCAAATCTCCAGCCTTTGCTTCCATGAGAGAGCCTTCTTGGTATTATAAATATGCTCCCTTAGAGTTCCCAGAGCCATGTAGTCATAAACCAAGCACATTTCGTTACCCTCCTCACAGAAACCAATCAGAGATACCAAATGCTTGTGTCTTAGCTTTGAAAGCATCTCAATTTCGGTCACGAATTCGTTCACTCCTTGTTCTGAAGATGGGTTTGATCTTTTGATAGCCACTTTCAACTTATCCTCTATAACACCTTTATACACCTTACCAAAACCTCCAACTCCAATGACGTAAGACTCATCAAAACTCTTGGTAGCATGTTTAATCTCTGCCAATGAGAAGCGGCGACAAAGACCCTGAGCAATTGCTGAAAGATGGCTACTAGCATTGCTTTTGCCTGAGATTGTTGATTTGCTTTGTGTTGTTTGAGAATGCCCGTAAATGGGCAGCCAGCTGGACGTGTGTGATTCTGTTCCAGGGATTCTCTGCTTTCTTTGGTACACAACAAAACACAGGGCAGCTACGAGGCCAAAGGCAGCAGCTCCTCCAGCAGCACCTCCTATCACATGGATATTGGACTTGGATTTATTAGTAAAACCCTTTGTGCTGTTACCTTCAGACTTAGCAGGCAATGCTGATGGCTCAGGATTGGGGCCTGCTAAGTTTTTAGCTGTTTCTATCTTGAATATCTCCAATCCATTAAGAAGTGCGTCAAGATATTCAGGTTGATATTTCAGTGATGGTGACATTGCCACAAAAATCTGATCATCACCAGGCAAATCCTCGACATATACCGCGTAATCTTTATAAATTGGTACTCCTTGCCCATGTGTCCAAGCAATCACATCAGCATCTGCCTGTGCTGTTTGATTGTTGATGTAAATATTGAAAACTCTTTGATTGATTTTGTTTATATCTGGTTTAAACTCACAGAAATGCAACCTTACATAGTAAGTAAAATTGGCATCAACCCGGAAAATCCATGTGAGATTGAATTCCATGTTGGTATGCGCATCAACTCCCATATATCTTGCAGTCATGTAAACATCAGGAGGAGCAGAATAGTCTGGCAAAGATTTGTAATCAATTTGAACCTCATCAGCCTTCATAGGGATCCCATATCCAGCTCCGAACAAATAAGGCTCATCATTCTGCCAACTCCTCATAAGACCACCGGAATCATTTTTCGGAGAAATGAATTGCCCTGCAACATTCAATCTAAACATTGTCTGCATATTCGCCGTCATCCCATCAATAGTTTCGCCCAAACCAACGATAATGGCCTGTTCAAACAAGTCTGGAGATGGAACCAACTCTATCCCATTAATAAAGGCAAAAGTTCCGGGATGCTTATCAGAAGGCCTAAAGGTAATTTTCAGGATATCAGAATCCATCGGAGCCAGTGAAAACTCTTTAATAAGATAAGCTTGCGCAACAGCTTGTGCTGTTAGTGAAGCACTAAAATTGCTCAAAAGGGTAACATCATTGGCAACAACAGAGAAATAAGAATTCGCAACATTGAGCTCAGGATAGGTAGATGGATAGAAATGGAATCTAACCCAATAACGAGATTGTAATCTTATGGGAAGCTCATAACTCATTTCTTGCTTGAATACTCTGGCATCCATGTACGGAACCTTAGAGACAAGTGAAGAGTCTTGGTATGTAGCTCTCGTTGGTTTTGATTCTCCTTTGCTCAAATACTTATCATCCGGTTCCCAACTGCGTCCATCTGCATCAATGCCGCCGTCTTTTGAGCCACAGCTCAAAGTTAAAGCTCCAGGGCCGTCCCCCCCTCCACTTCCACCTCCACCTCCACCACCTCCTACATCTCCAGAGTCTTGTGCATATAGAGTACTCGGGATGGAGCTAAATATACAAACAACAAAAACCAAGACAGGGGAAATGCTATACATCATGGCCCAATTGGCGTACAGGAAAATCACCAAAAAAAAATAATAATAAAAGACTGGTTAAGCTGATCAAAGAAGAAAGAGGAAAGTGAAAAAAAGATGTTTTCCTGTACGCGGAAATCACAATGTTAAATGATTTTGTTGTTGGTGATGGTGCAATAGGGGGCCAAGCCTAAATCAGAAGCTAAGGAGTGATCCATGGGAACTCTATCATTATTCTAACAAGCTTGCCTGGAATAAAGGACCAAACCAGGCAAGAAGAAATGGTGAAGGTTTTTTTAGGCTTATTTCTTTGTATTTGGCCTCCAATTTTTTGTCTGGGGATTTTGGTTCAAAAAGTCTGTTTCAGAGTTTGGGAGCGGCTTGTTGGAGAATCAGTGAACGAGAGCAACAATCGTTATTGCATGATTTGTTTGATTGGTTCTCAATGCTTTGAAAGCTTAATTTAGCTTTCTTTCCCTTTTTTTCCTAAAATTCCTGAGACCTCAATTTTTTTTTTTCCCGCACGCATAGTTTATTGGGTTGTCATATGCTGTCATTTGCATGATTTGCAATGCATCCAAATATTTAACGTCATGGCATTTTATTAGTAAATTACGAAATAAGTGACCACCCCGTAGTCAGAGAGACATAACGAATTTTATTCTTCAAACAATTAATATATAGTTCATGAAATAGAAGCTACAAGAGAAACTAAGGATGAAATAATGAATTACATCTTGTGATTTCATTAGTAATAAACTAATGTTATTATATAAATATTTCTTTATGGCGTTAGTAGCAGCGGTTTTAGATAAATTTGTGTGAAAAATGTATTTAATTTTGAGAAAGCAATAAGATACACGACCCTAATTTGAAAAATGAAAATAAAAATTGAACCATATTAGTTCAAATAATTAAATACCATCATTATAACTATCAGTTAGTTCAACTGGTAAAATCTCATAATCATATAAGAGGTTAAAGTTTCGAACTAGCAGTGGAAACTTTGACCTCTTCGTTTAAAATGAAGGTCATAATGGAGAAATAATAAACTTAAAGAGGCCATAAAACAATAATATAAATCTAAGGGAGTCAAAACATAAATTTTACAAAAAATCTTCATAAGGATTTTTTTTCTTAAGAGCTGCTGTTTGTTAGGAGTTCCATTGAAATGGAGCCATGAAACCTAGGAAGCAAATATTTTGATGGTTAAACAAAAACAGACTTAATGTTTACACTTGTAATTAAGATTGGTTTTAAGTAACAATAAAATCAGTCCTAATTGAACAAAACACAACATGGGGGAAGGAAGCCACGGGCCACTCGTTATTCCATGGTTGTTGTTAATTAATTTAAGTCAAGTATATATACTTCATAACAAAAATTATGCATAATTTATTAAAACCAGTTACATTAGTTAGTTTGTTTTTTATTTATCCTAATTATCATTATGATTAATGGTTCTTGAAATAGATACATGGATACGACAATTTTATTAGATATACATGCATATAAATGATATGTCTGTATCACCGAACATCTTCTCAAAACAAAAAAAAAAAAAAAAAAAACAACAACAATGAATAATAGCAACTTATAGTTCACCATCATATCCTTAATTAGCCAACAAGGTTTTTATAGATACACACACACACACATGCAAGCTGTTGAACTACTTACACCATAGAACATAATTTACGGTAATAAGGATGTCATTTTTCATAGGTGACAGGTTTCGAATTAATTTTAAGAGGCTTATGTAACAAATTTTTAAAATTTGAGGGAGGCTTTCCATAAATTTCAAATCCACACATGTATATTTACGTGCTTGTATCTTGAGGAAGCTAGCTAATCAAATGTGCCCAAATTAGCAAATTAATGAAAGAGACTGTGAGAACTCCTGATTTTGTAGAAACCCTAGATATACGCATCTCAAATTTAGGTATCGACAGAGAATAGGAAAATCTAGCATTACTCTAGTTAAAATTTAGCAGCCAGCACCCACCAAAAACAAACAAAACAGCTGCCAACAGAGAAATACAAGGAAAATATTTGTTACCGTACACCAAATTTAACTTCTGCAAATCGCCACTTTATCGTTAGAAATGAATGGCGATAACATTAAACCATTCAACTTCATCAATGGATGCCCGACGTCTGCGATTCACCTACTGACTCTTATTTCTCTCATTAAAGCCCTCCAAATCATCTCCTGCATCATTCGGTCGGGTTGGTGTCGTTGCAATAAACAGAATATATATCTATATATTTTTGTAACAATTTCTTTTTTTTTTTTTGGGGTTCAGATTTTTTATATATATTTATATTATATATATAGAAAATATATATAAATAATCAAATTCTTTCAAAAACAAACCAGAACAAAAACCAAAAAAAAAAAGGCACCCCCGCCCACAGAAACTCTAAAAGACCTTTCTGTATTAGGCTGGCTGGCCGCACCAGCTGACGCTGCTGCGGCTGCCGCTATCTCAGATTAAACTCAGGTGATCAAATTTATAATTTTTCTAAAAAAAAATGGATAAAAACAAAGCAAGTCTTTCACAATCGGTTTCGTCGTCGTCGTCGTCTTCGCCGCCGTCGTCAATGCTGACATCTTCGGACACAGAGGAGCTGAGGCGGATGCCACTGGCTCCAACATCGTTGAACAAGAACAAGAAGCGGTTGTCGAAGCAGCTGTCGATGTGCGAGACCCCACGTGATATTGCATGGGAGAAGAGGCGGCGGCAGATGCTGAGGCAAGAGCGGAGGAAGAATGGGATTCATGATTCTGATCAAGATTTGTTGACTGATGAGGATTTGCACGAGCTCAAGGGCTGCATTGAGCTTGGCTTTGGGTTTAACGAGGAAGAAGGGCAGCAGTTATGCAACACCTTGCCGGCTTTGGACCTTTACTTCGCCGTCAACCGTCAGCTTTCCACCAGTCCGGTGTCCACGCCTCAGAGCCGTGCCTCCACCTCGTCCTTGGGCGGCCGCTCTTCGTCGTTTGGGAGCCCCAGAAGTGACTCGGATGCATGGAAGATTTGTAATCCAGGTAATCAGGATTTTCTCATGAACTCATGAACTTTTACAGATTTTTATGTCTCGTGTGCATTACTGATAGCATACGGTTAAGATTTAACTGCTCTCATAATCCTATCTTTTAGACACCAATTACCAACGTAAAATAAGTAACAAAATATGCTCTCTCTCTCTCTCTCTCTCTCTCTCTCTATATATATATATATAGATATATGATGTAATGATCTTTATGATTGGTTATTTCAGCAGAAACTGTGATTGATTTTTTATGATGGAATTGTTTTGCTTGTTGTATTGGGTTGGCGCAGGGGACAATCCTCAGCAAGTGAAGACCAAGTTAAGGCATTGGGCGCAAGCTGTTGCATGTTCTGTAATGCAATCCTTCTAAGAGAATGGATGGAGATCCATGATATTCAAATTCAACATTCAAATGTCTTTGTACAGAAAAGTGAAAAAAAAAAAAAAGAAAGAAATGAGAAAGGTTGTCAAAAATTAGGATTTTTTTCTTCGTAAGCCTTGGCATCGATGCTTCACTTCCAACAAGGAAAAAAGGAGCAGCATGCAGCCAGCAGTCCTGAGTTTTTCGATGTTAAGGCCAATTTATTATGAGGTCATGATGATCGATGATGGGTTTTTTTTTTTTTTAATTTCTTTTAATTGAAAGTCTTGTTTTTTGGCAAAATTCAGAACATGTACTCAGATTTAGTGTCATATGTATCTCATGCTGTATGGGATTTAACAGCATCCATTTGTAGGCATTTTGAGCCTCTTTCCATGGTGAAAAGGAGTGAGGAAATTCTTGTAATGTTTCAACATTACTATTAATGTGAAAGTGAATTTGATTAGATAAATTAAACGTGGTTGACGGATTATATACATATATTTTTTGAATTTAACAAACAAACTCGATCTTTTTATTCATAGAATGAATTTTCCTTTAATTTGTGCCAAATTGGTAAAGAAATGGTTTGCATTTTCTCGGTTACTGGAGGAATTATTTCATTCAACAAATACATGTGATGATGACATGATAGCAAATGAAGAGCTTGGGGATACATTGTTCCAATTTTAAATTGTTAACAATTATGTGATTGATCGTTATAAACTCAGGATCCGATTCTCTCTTGACCCAAAATTTTCTAAATTTTGTTGAATATTTTTAAACATGTCGTTTAAGCAATTACATGGCTAGGATTTAATGTACCATTCGCTAGTTTTCCTTAGCAAACAGGTCGACAAATTTAAAAAACGTACCCCTCGCGTTGTTTAGAGAAAGAATTTTTATTGTTCATGTTCAAAAAATTCAAGTTCACAATAATCCTTCAAATTTATGTTTTAAAGATTAATGACCATAATTCAAGGTGTTGAAAGTTATAAGTTCAAAGTCTAATGAGGATGAGGTGATTCTTTCTCTTTCCCACGATGCCTATATAAAGGAGGGGGAAGTAGCTTCAATGGGACAACTAATTATTTCTGTTGGGGGTAAAATTTGGCCGGAGTAATAAGGGCATGACACGTGTATCAAAACCACAATTGCCGATATGCCCTTCATAAACCACGAAATTAAGGGGAGTTCAATGGTAGAATGAAAAAAAACCTCCAAAAGTAGACAGCAGGCACCCTAAAGTAAGGTCGGAAAATATTCTTCATGATGGTCTAAAATCGCCATATGTCTTCAAAACACCACCGGGCACCAGATTTGGGAAGGTACCACTTAGACCATCTCAACAATTATCTAAAATATCACCCTCACAGTTATAAAATCGTGAAGAGAGTACCACAGTTGAATATGAGTAGTACTAGTAGCAACAAATGCAGGTATTCTCTTGATCTCCTTGGCTATTCAAAAAGAGCCAATAAAGAAGAGCCACCCACTATACTGAAAGGACAGTCAGTGCGTTGTTCAAATGCTGAATAATCTTGAAGAAATGACTAATGAATACTCGCCGCTTGTTTCGTCCATCAAAGAGCTTATACACAGGAATTGGCACATTTCTGTGAACCATGTTTACAGAGAGGCAAATTTTGCTGCAGACTCAATTGCGAATTACGCTTCGGACCTTCCAATTGGCCTTCACAATTTGAGTAGTCCCCCGGATTGTGTCATTCATTTTCTTCTTCATGATATGTATGGGGTGGTTCACCCCCGAATAGTGTCCTTGTAGCTCTTTTAACAGAGCCCCTATTGAATAAAAAAAATATATATTGAGGATTATGAAATCATCCCTAGCTGAAGAGGGGAACAGCCATACGTATCCTGTCATATGTCTAAAAAGACACAAGGACATTCTCTGGGGCACTCCCCATACATAAGGTGAGGTAGACTCTAAAGTCATGTTTGGTTTGAAGAAAAGGGAGGAGAGGAAAACAGTGGAATTGAGAGGAAGGGAGAAGAAATGAATGGAGAAGAGTAGTGAAATTAAATTTTGTTATTTGGTTTGATAAGGAAATGAATTATAATTTTTTTCTTTATACAAATTTATCATTTATCTTAAATATTAAACTATTTATATTAGTAATAATATATATATATAATAAAATGGCGGTTCAGTGGCCGGCGGCGGAGGTCCGGTGATATTCCGGCGAGGTCCGACAGTGGTCCGGCGACTTTCCGACGGTGGTCCATTTATAATATTAAATCAATAAAATAAAAATTATAAATAATAATTATTAATGGCATTAAATAAGTTTAAAAGATGAAAGGTAATTTTGGAAACTTTATTTTCTAATAGAAGAGGAATTTAAATTGTACATTATGATGGATATTAAATTCTAATGGAAATTAAATTCTTATACATTTTGTCAAACCAAACAATGGAAATAAAAAGAGAATTTAAATTACTTTCCTCTCCTATATTCTCTCCTCCCAACCAAATATGACCTAAAGGAAAGATCTGCACAAACACAAAAAATGCTCATCTTCAACCTTGTTTTACGATTTCTAAGAAACCCAATGTTCCTCTAACATTTTGTTGACTTAAGTATCGGAGTGCCAGTGCTGCGTCTAAGGCCACCTTCCCTTTTTTACAAGTCTACATTGAGTCTTTCCTATCAAATCTTATACAAAAATTAATGAATTTGCCTCCTTATCTCCATCTTTACATGCTCTCATAATATCTTTCGACCATCCTAAAATTAGACTGAAATAATTTCTAAAGACTCTCACGAATTAAGAACTAATTAAAATGGTTAATTTTCATATATTAATTAAATAATACTATATATAACTGATAAATCATACTTTTTTAGTGGTTGCTGCTAAAGCGGATCGTATTGAAGTTACGTCATTATTATTGTTGATTGGTTGATAATCATAAGATTGGAAAATCCTCCAAACTTGCGAAATAAGTACCATCCTCTTATTATCTTGCACCCTCATTTTCTTTAGGGAGATTGCTAATTTTCCCCCTACAGTAATCAACATATACCATTTTCCCCCCTGCTATTTTTATAATGGCCAAAAATCCCCCTGATAGTATAAGTTTACAATATTACCCTTATTTTCAACTACTCTTTTATTTACATTTATTATAAATTAAATAAATCACATGAATAGAAACTATATAAAAAATTAAGCATTAAAAACAAGAAATATATGTTTTGATATGAGCAAAAAAATTAATAATAAAATTTTTTTCTTGTACTTATTTATTTTGTGAAAATTTTCTTATAATAAATATATAAGAAAATTATTATAAAATGATAAAAAAATATTATAAGAAAACTTGAATGACAAATAAAAATTTATTTTAAGATAAATAATAAAATATTTTGCCTATACTTTTTGCATTTAATTTTAAAATATTACGAAATGTTTATTATAAGAAAATGTTCACAAAATAAATCATTATAAGAAAAAAATTTATTATTAATTTTTTTGCTCATATCAAAACATATATTTCTTGTTTCTAATACTTAATTTTTTTATTTAGTTTCTATTCATGTAAGTTATTTAATTTATAATAAATGTAAATAAAAAAGTAGTTGAAAATAAAGGTAATATTGTAAACTTGTACTATTAGGGGAGTTTTTGGACATTATAAAAATAATAGGGAGGTAAATGATATATGTTGATTACTGTAGGAGAGAAAGTGACAATCCCTCTTTTTTTTATGTTTCTTTGTATTTTTCCAAGGTAATAATATTAACTATAGCTTTTGAATTCAAAACTAAAAGTAACATCTCTATATTTGTTATGTTGGGCTCGAGCCACTCCATTATGGACGCTTAATTCTAAAAATTATTTTTAAATATATAAAATATATTTACCAAGATGGTTTAGATCAATGTAGTGTATATTTGAAATTGCATTCGGAGAGGTAAAGAACTGAGGCTCTATTTGGTATGCCATTTTAAATAAAGATTTTGTTAGTAGAGCTTTTATAAATATAGTTTTTACCTAAAAAATTTTAATTGTTTAGTTATCAATGACAGTTTTTATTAAAAATTATAAAATTACTTTAATAAATAAGTTTTTATGTTACGAAAAGAATAAAATAAGATTGTTGAATAAGTAGATGATATTTTAAATATTTTAATATTAAAAAAATTTCTTACCTCAACTCCCAAAAACCCAAAATTTAAGTTTTTTCTAATAGAGGTAAAATCGTTTATTTAATCTTCAAAAACTCTACTAAAAAAATAACTAAACAATAACAAAAATTTTGATAGGAGTTTATGAGATTAAATAAGTACTTATGACCATTAGATAAGTTATACCAAAGAGGTACTAAAATAATTAATTTAAACTTAGTACACGACTCTATTTTTTCAAATATATGCACATATTTAAAGGTGTGACTAAAAAGATCACATAAATGTTTTTTTAGATAATTATACTTTGATTATAATAACTAAATTTATATAAAAAATAAGACTCTATGATAATTTTATAAAATAAAGTGTTGTAAATATGAACTCTCACCATTTTGAACTCAAATCCCACATTGGAAAAGCAATTCCCCATCCTAGCTTTTGTTGCTTATATATATATTATGCATATGGGTAATTGTTGTGTAACAAAAATTGGCTTAATAATAAGATTGATAATAAGGTACTAAGTGTACTTTGTTTAGTTCATAAATTTTCTATTTTCTATATACTTTATAACACGCTATTAACATGATGGCTAATTTAACATGGGCAGTTTAATTTTTACTGTTTGTGTTTATTTATGCTTATTTCTTTTATGATTTATCATTATTATGTTTTTATATTGTTAGTTTATTGTGTTATTAACTTAATAATTTATTGTTTATAATAGTTTTAATGGCTGATTTTACTGTCTATATTGTTATTATCTTGTTACTATGTTATTATTATGTTAATATGGTTTGTTTAATTAATTAATTAATTTATATGGCTAGTTTAACTACCTATC
This sequence comes from Citrus x clementina, assembly GCF_000493195.1. Lineage (NCBI taxonomy): Eukaryota > Viridiplantae > Streptophyta > Magnoliopsida > Sapindales > Rutaceae > Citrus > Citrus x clementina. Next base: position 17,491,931 of record NW_006262022.1, read on the forward strand.
TTGTTTAATTTATTTACTTATGATTGGTTAAACTGACTATCAAGTTATTTTAATTTCAATAAATTATGATTTGTCCTAGCATATATTTGTCTTCGAATATTGTTGTTGTAACCTAAGTTTACAACACAAATAAGATGGTGAGAACCTAAAGTTCTAACATCATTAAAATCAGAACCTGAAGTTCTAAGTTATGATTTTAAGTTAGAACCTGAAGTTCTAAATACATGCATGAGGTTTCTACATATTTTATAGTTCTTGTTTTTGTTTATATCTAAATATTTCATATATATATATATATATATATATATATATATATATATATCACGATACTTATTTCTATTTTCTTTTTTATTAGTAATAAAAAAGTTTTTCTTGGAAAATGACAAGCCTCATGAATCTAAAAATCTACGCTCTTGAAGTTTTCGGAAGAAACTACTTTTCTTGGGTATTGGATTCCAAAATGCATTTGCAAGTTATGGACCTAGAAGGCACTACAATAGAAGAAAATGAGGCATCTTTGTAGAAAAAATCGAAGGCTATGATTTTCCTCCGCCTCCATATACATGAGAGCATGAAAACTCAATTTCTAATGATGGAGGGTCCACTAAATTTGTAGAGTAATGTCAAGGAAAAATTTGACCACCAGAGGGATATTTTTCTTCCAAATGCCAAACACGAGTAGTTAAACTTAAGGTTTTAGGATTACACAAGTGTCTCTGATTATAATTCTGCTCTATTCCATGTCATCACAGAACTGTAATTGTGTGGAGTAGAAATTACTGATAGAGACATGCTTAAAAAGACACCACTTTTCATGCATCAAATATTGTCCTGCAACAAGAATATGGGGAGCATCAATACAGAAAAATACTCTGAGCTAATAACATCTTTTTTAATTGCTGATAAAAAAAATGAGCTCCTCATGAAAAACCATGAATTACATCCAATTGGCTCTCAACTATTTCTTGAAGCGAATGCAAATATATATATTAATAGTGGACGTAATCGAGAAGGCAACAAAGGTTATGGTTACTACCATTGTGGTGGCCATAAGCACATAAGATTGTAGAATAACAGAAATGGACGCCACTGGAAATAGAATATCTATGAGAGACAGAGTAAAGAAAATGGCATAGAAAGAAAAAAGTTAGATATGATACTGAAAAAAATTGCTATCGGTGTGAAGGAAAAGGTCATTGGTCACATACATGTAGTATGGACAAACATTTGGTAGACCTCTACCAAGCATCCAAGAAAAGAAAGAGAAAGATTGAGACTAATTTAGTCGATAACTTAGATCTTGAAGATCTAACTCATCTTGATGTCTTTAATTTCTTTGAAAACACATAATGGAAAAATGATCACTGTACTGGTGATGGAAATATCCACATTAATTTAATTCTCGTTATTGTGCCATAATTATTAAGTTACTAATATATTAACTTTGTATGTTTTGTAGTTTCAACAGATATACTTAATGTTTATATCTAATCCTACTATCTAACGTGGACTTTTGTTTAATGTATGATTATGGATTTTAGAAACAAATTATCTATTTCGAAATCAAAAGTTGAGGGTGTTTGGTTGGTTGACAGTGCAACCACACACACTATTCTTCAAGATAAAAATTGTTTTTGGAAATAAAATAACGTGAAGAAAAAGTGAATATTATATCTAGTCTTGCAAACTCGATAAAAGACTTCAGAAGAGCTATATTATTGTTAGTAAGCATAACAAAACTAGAAATCTAGAATGCTTTATATTCAGTAAAATCTAAAAGAAATCCACTGAGCTTTAAAAATATCCGCCGAAATAGATATCATAATGAGACTTTAAGTGAAAATAAGGCATATTATCTATACATTATTAAAAATGTTTCGGGAAAAAAAATTATATTAGAAAAGTTCAAAGCATTCTCATCAAGATTGTATTACACAATCACAAATTCGATTGAAAGCTATGAAATGATGAACTAGAAGTTCATAAATCAAAAAATATTCATATTGTGGCATGATCACCTTTGACATTTTGGATCTACAATGATGTGTAGAATTATTGAGAATTCTCATGGATACCCATTAAAGAACCAGAAGATTGTACCGTCCAATGAGATTGTTTGTATCACTTGCTCACAAGGAAAAATTTGTGGTTGGACCATCCTCTTCTAAGATTGTTCGTGAATCTCCATCGTTTTTGCAAAGAGTTCAAGGATATGTATGTCAACCAATCCATCTACCTAGTAGACCATTTCGCTACTATATAGTTTTGATTGATGCATCTGCATGTGGTCACATGTTTGTTTATTGTCCACTCGTAACATTGCATTTGCAGATATTTTGCCCAAATTATGAGATTAAAAGCACAATTTGCTGATTATCCAATTAAAACCATACGTTTGGATAATGTTGATGAATTTACATATAAGACATTTGATAACTATTGTACATCAATCGATGTCGATGTTGAGCATCCAGTTCCAAATGTACACGTACAAAATGGACTAGAGGAATCATTGATTAAACAATTGCATATAATTACACGAACCTTACTTATGCATGCAAAATTACTAATATCTGCATGGGGTCATGTTATTTTACATGTTGTAGTAGTAGTTCATCTTAGACCTACGGCTTATCATCAATATTCTCCAACAAAGATTGTACGTAGTCAGCAACCTAACATTTCCTATCTACGTATTTTTTGTTGTGTTGTGTATGTTCCTATATTACCCCCTCATTGAATGAAGATGAGTCTTCAACGTCGTTTGAGGATTTATGTTAGTTTTAACTCATCTTTAATTATCAGATATTTTGAACCCTTGACGGGTGATCTTTTCACCATATGTTTTGCAAATTGTTACATTGATGAGTTAATTTTTCTATCATTGGGAAATGGAAAGCCTCTTAAAGGAAGGTATGAATTTTCTTGAAAAGTTTCTACTTTATCTCATTTAGATCTTCATACCAATTTATGAGAAAATAAAGTATGAAAGATAGTATATTTACAGCAAATTGCAAATTAACTACTAGAAGCATTTACAAATGCAGCAAAGTTAACCAAGTCACGTGTTCTTGTTGCTCATACATCAGTCCAGGTGGTTGTTCTTGTAGAACAATCAAGTGTAAAAGCAGCTAATGAGTTATCTTTTACACGTAAAAAATGTGGCAGACCACTTAGTTCCAAAGAGAGTTCTCCTCGGAGAGGAGAATGAAAAATCAAGATCTTGTTAAAAATAATGCTCGAGTTATTAATGTGCCCACATTATTTGAATCATCAGTTCCAGAAGAACTGATAGTCTTTGAAAAGACATAAGTCCCTGAGGAGACAATAACCTTTGAAGAGTTACGAAAACCAAAAAACGAGAAAAAATCTATAAATTATACTTCTACAAAGGAAATGAGGGATCTTGGTGAAATGAACATCGACAGTGTATTTTCGTTCAAAGTAGCTATTGAAATTTTAAATGATTTTCAGCATAAAACTGTTTATAAATGTACACAAAGACATAATTAGCATGAATGAAAAGAAGCAATTCAAGCAAAATTGACTTCGTTAGCTAAACATGAAAGTTTTTGGACCTACAGTCCAGACACCTAAAGATTTTAAGCTTGTTAAATGCAAATGGTTATTTGTACGAAACATAATGAGCATAATGAAATCACTAGATACAAAGTGCGATTAGTTGCATAAGATTTCTCTCAGAGACATGATATTGATTATGAGGATATTTATTCTCCAGTGATGGATGCTATTATGTTTAAATTTTTAATCATCATAATAGTCTCAGAAAGACTTGACATGCATCTCATGGATGTAGTGGTTGCATACCTATATGGGTCACTTGGCGTTAATATTTATATGAAAATCCCTAAACGATTTAAAATACCTAAGCATTTAAATTAACAGATTGGAATGTGTTCAATCAAATAGCAACAATCCTTATATGGATTGAAATAATCTAGACACATGTGATACAATCGTTTGAGTGAATATTTAATTAAAAAAAGATACAAAAATGATCTTACTTGCCCATGCATAGTCATTAGAAAATTCGAGTCTAGATTTGCAATTGTAGCAGTTTATATTAGGGGTGGGCACTATTCAGTTTGGTTCGGTTCAGGGGCTGAACCGAACCGAACCAAATTAATTTGGTTCAGTTCTATAATTTTGTTCGGTTTAGTTCAGTTCGGTTCCATTTGATTTTATCCTTTATATTCATTATTCAATAAAAAAAATATAATATAATAATACACTATTAATACAACAATAATCTTGAGTCTATAAATTAGCAAACAATAAACAACATAATAAAATTTAACAATAGTAAATTAACACAATAAATTCCAAAAACAATCTAGAAATCCATAAATAATAACCAATATAATTAAATCTAACAATAATAAATTAAAATAACAAAGTTCAACAATAAAATAAAGTGTATGCTATGATATATATAATATCATGTATTAATTAACAAACAAAAATAAAAAAGATAAATTATGAACTATTTTTTTAATTTTAATTTTAATTTTTTCTTGAACCATTTGGTTTTTTACTCCGAACCAAACCGAACCAAATGCCTACCCCTAGTTTATATTGATGACATGAACTTAATAAAAACTCCTAAATAACTCCTGAATATTTAAAAACAGATTTTGAAATAAAAAATTTGGGGAAAACGAAATATTGCCTCGGTTTGCAGATCTAGTATAAAACAAATGGAGTGCTTATTCATCAATTAGCTTATGTTGAACAAATCTTAATACAGTTCACTATGAATCATGCTCATTCCCTAAGCACTCTTATGGTTGTTTGGTCTCTCAACCCTAAAAATAATCTATTCCGACCTAAAAAGGATAACAAAGAGATACTTAATCCAGAAGTACCATATCTAAATAAAATTAATGTTTTGTTGTATATAACTCAATGTGCCAGATTGGAAATTGCATTCATTGTGTATTTGTGGGTGAGATTTAACTCAACACCAACACGCTGACATTGGAATGATGTTAAGCATATCTTCTAATTTTTGCGCAGAACAATAAACTTGGGGTTATTTTATTAAAGTCAACCAATGGAGAATCCTGATCGTATCAGTTATGCAGACGTAGGCTACCTCTCTAACCCTTACAAAGCCCGTTCACAAAGAAAATATGCTTCCACGTACAATGGCACAACAATTTCATAGCGATCTACTAAGCAGACCTTTGTTGTCGCCTCCTCTAATCACTTGGAGATCCTCGAGTCACATGAAGCAAGCAGGGAGTGTATTTGGTTGTAGTCTATTATCTATCATATTCAAAGCACCTACAATTTGACGTCTGTAACTGATATTCCAACAATTATATATAAAGACAATGCTGCTTGTATTGCTTACATTAGAGGAGAATACGTCAAGGGAGATAAAACTATAACAAATTTCGCCAATATTTTTTTATACTCATGAGCTACAGCAGGATAAGAAAATTAATGTTAAACATATATGCTCCACTAATAATTTTGCTAATCTTTTTATTAAAACTTTGCCTACATCAACGTTTGAAAAGTTAATCCACAGTATTGGCATGTATCGACTCAACAAATTATCGAATTGATACATGATATCTGAGGAAATATTTCTTCAGTAGAGTATTTTAAAGATAAGAGTTTATGCAGCTGTATTAGATAAATGTGCACTATAATTTTTTTTTCTTCGATTAGATTTTATCCCACTACGTTTTGCAGACAAGGTTTTAATAAGAAAATATTAAGCTAGTTAAGTGCCTAAATAATGAAATTCACGGGGGACTGTTGTACATATGAACTCTCACCATTTTGAACTCAAATCTCACATCGGAAAAACAATTCTCCATTGTAGCTTTTGTTGCCTCTATATATATGATGCATATGTGTAATTGTTTGGTGTAACAAAATTTTTTTATTTATATTTATTTTCTATTTATTCTGTAACATAAAGGAGTATTTGTGACCTTTTTACAATATAAAAAAGGGAGAAGAGTTGCGATTTGTGTACCCGAGTCTTCTAATTTCTCTTCGAGTTTCAACTCGACAAAACCGCAGTTCTTACCTAAACCATAAACCCCAGAATCTTCTGAGACACAGAGACAAGTGTATAACTACTTTTTTAAGTTGTAACTTAAACTACATAGTTTAAGATTCTCCCTTCTTTCTCTCAGTCACAGCAAACAGCAATGGCCCCTGATGCTTCTCACGCTCTTGCAGGTTCTTTATCTTAATTTATTGTTTTGAGTAATTTGGCCATCTGGGTTGTATTCATATCTTTGTGGGGCATTAATTTTCTGTTGTGTTCTGAAGCATAAAGCAGATGTCTATTTATCTTTGAGCTCATAGTAATGTGTTTTATTATTAAATTTACTGGTGCATAAGTTTATTTTCCTTTTGTTGCTGCTTGAGTAGTTTGGTAATCTGCAATGAGCTTTAGATTCATGTGAGGCTTGAATTCTTATTGGTTTTGAAGCATGATTCTGTATGAATGCTTATGTAGATTGCTTGGTGCATAAACAGTAAACCTTCTTCTGAAGTCGTTGTTGCTCTGTTGAATGTAGTTAGGGAAAGGGTTCAACAGTTTCTGAATGCTGCTTGTACTGGGAATCTTGACCTTCTCAAGAGTAAGTTTGGCATACAGATTAATGGCAGTTTAGGCACTTGTTTATAAATTTAATTTATAGTTGCAATTTTCTTTTAAATCTGAGATGTTTTGGAATCGAATTTTACTGTTAGAGATTGCGAAGCAATTGGATGATCAGGGGAAAGGATTGTCGAAAACTGTAGCAGACATAAAGGATGCCAACAAACGAGGTGCACTGCATTTTGCAGCTAGAGAGGGCAAGACTGATGTGTGCAAGTATTTGTTGGAGGAATTGAAGCTTGATGTGGATACACAAGATGAAGATGGTTTGTTCTTAATGTTCTTGCTGTGCATTCTTAGATTTGTTGTTTTAATCTTTGTGCATGAATTGGTGATTGCACTAGAAATCATACTCGTGTGGTTTCTCCTACGTGGTTCCCTTTTGTTTTTGATAGTTGTTTCGAGACCTATGTTGTTTTTTGAATGTTATCATGGGCTAATACACTCACAATTGCAGCAGATACATTTTTATCTAGTTTTAGTTTTGCGTCCCCTTATAAGTATGAAAACTTAGACATGGTGGTTGTAGTGTTACAACTATGACTATGAAGTTATTTCGTCTGATCTTCTAGAATTTCAAATATGCAGGTGAAACTCCTCTTCTTCATGCTGCTCGTCAAGGCCATACTGAAACCGCGAAGTACCTTTTTGAGCATGGTGCTAATCCTGCCATTCCAAGTAACTTAGGAGCCACGGCTTTGCATCATTCTGCCGGAATAGGTGTGCTATTTTTTTTTTTTTTTTTTCACGTGATAATCTGGGTAGTGTGTCATAGAATTATGAAAATCGACTGCTTCATTTGTTTAGTTGATGCTGGTTATGTGTTGGTATTTAAAGGTTATGTTAAAGGTCCCCATCGTTTTAGGAAGTGTCAAATTGTGAGTAAATGATGAAATGAAAATTTTTGTCAGTTAACATATAGCTTCCTTTCCTTTTTTCAGACACAAATTTTCCTATAGAAGGTAGACTGGTTTTAGAACTAAGTGGCCCTTTTAATCTTTTTCTTGATAAAATAATTGAAATTTGCTTCTCTTCAATGAGTTTTTGTACTATCTGTGCAAGAAGAAGTACTTAATGTTTGGTATTGTCAAATAATAATAAAATCTCTTAATGGTATCACAGCCTGATGTTGCTTGTTGTTTGCTGTCTTCATTTAAAGCAAAAATTTTATGCAGCATGTTTTGCTAGAGTGAATGGATCCGGTGTTTTTAACTTGTTGAGATTTAAATTTGAAAGTGTTTTGCATTGTTGAACTAAAAGTTACAATTTCTAGGCTCTTAATGTAAAATCTAGTATTGAGGTTCATTTTAGCCGTTGTGCCAATTTATTCTCTAGATTTATTTAGTTTCACTTGGTTACAGATTCATTTGAGCCTGACTGACTCAATTGATTTGTATTCTTACAATCAGTTCATGCTTCATTGCAGGAAATATTGAGTTGCTGACATATTTACTTTCCAAAGGCGCTGAGGTTGATTCAGAAAGTGATGCTGGTACTCCTTTAATCTGGGCAGCTGGTCATGGCCAACAAGAAGTTGTGAAAGTTTTGTTAGAGCACCATGCTAATGTATGTTTTATTCATCATTGTTCTTTCTTTGTTATATTATGCTAAAACATTCTGTTTCTTTTAGGTCTTTTGCTTATTTATTCATTTTATCAAAGCCTATTTATGCCAAAATCAATACAAAAAACTTTTAGTCATTTACCTGGAATGTGGGTCTAGTGCATGTTATGTGCATATTATATTGTTTTTCTTATGTTGTTGTCAATTGGTGTTGTTTGCAGCCTAATGCTGAAACAGAAGATAACATCACTCCTCTATTGTCAGCTGTAGCTGCGGGTTCACTAACATGCTTAGACTTGCTTATTCAGGTTTCCTATCTTCATTAGTCCCCTAAACTGTCAAATATTGATATGGATTTGTTAAGGCGTGTCTAGAGTTTGTGCTTAGATGTGGTCTCTGGATTTTAAGAGGAATGTTTGCATTTACTCATATGCAGGCAGGTGCTAATGCAAATATTGTTGCTGGTGGAGCAACCCCATTGCACATCGCTGCTGATATTGGGAGTACAGAAATCATAAAATGCTTATTGAAAGCTGGAGCTGATTCCAATGTCACCGATGAGGTTCTGGCCATTAGAGCATTCGTTAGGTCATGATATTGTTTCTCTATCACACTTTTGTTGCTTGTTTGTTGTGTGTGTTTATTTCCTTAAGTCTTTTAAACCCTTGGTTTGATGCTCATATTTTTGTCTCTGCAGTTGAAGATTGTATAGAACTTTTGTTATCAATACCAAAATTTTTTGAAAGTCTAGTTTCCTTATCAATGTATTATAGTTAGAGTTTTTCCTTTCATGCTGCTAGGCTATTTATTTATGTATTGATATGAGTTTGTTGTTCAAAATGGGCAAAGCCTCTTACCTTGCAAAGTATACGAAGACCTCCTGATGGATGATGTTGGCTGCCTTTAATCACAGTAATCTTCCATAAAGGATACTGAGTTCCATCTATCTAGTGACCTTGCTTTCACTATAAGACATCTAATCCCTGAACTTGCTAGAATTTTTTTTGAGATTGACCTTTGCTATCCTTTACCTTCAAGTTGGTTATAATCAAATATCCCTTTTCAAGTAGTTGTTCTTTTGAGTTCACTCCACAAGGAAATATAAGCAGAAATCTTTTGGGTCCATATAATTCTTATGAGCTTACTATATTGACATCTCGTACATAGAGTTTGCCCAACTTCATCACCGTTTCAAGTCCCTCTGCAAATTAAGGAGTTGAAGTATATTCAAATTTATAGAAGTATGATTTTATGTATGTTGATAATGGTAGTCGGTTTCAAGGTAGTATTAGTTGATTCCAAGTCTTACATGGAATAACTTAATGACTTTTCTTTGCATCACAGGATGGCCAGAAACCCATACAAGTTGCAGCTGCAAGAGGCAATCGTGAGGCTGTTGAGATCCTTTTTCCCTTGACATCAGAAGATCCCTCCATTCCCAAATGGACGGTTGACGGAATTCTTGAATACATGCAATCTGAATCGGGGAAACAATTGGTAATCCATTCATTCTTGAATTTGATTTTAGGAGAGTGGTGGAAGGTCTGTGACTTGTGTAATGCTAAAATTGTAAATGATCTTAATCAATTTTCCCTTTTCAGTTGTGGACTTGTGTAATGGCCATCCCTCATAAACATTATACTTGCTAAATTTCAAACTGCAAAACCTAGGACTTTTCAAGGAGTTTTTTTGTTCATTTCAGAAATTTTTTTTTTTTTGGGTCAAATTAAGTGCTTGAGTAGAAAGATGGAAAGAATATGTAGATGAGAGGAAGGGATATCTCTAAGCTAAGAGAGAAAGAAAGAATATGTAGAACAAAGTTTCGATTTAACACTCAGAAGTAGATAGACAAACTGATGTGCCCTTACGATTACCTAGGTTAGCTATATACTCTAAGATACTGTACTCACATTTAGTGTGAATAATTGCAATCTAATACTATTATACTTATATACACTAAAATGTTATTTTTCATAGAATGTTCTAAAGTTGAACTTTTGCAGGAAGAAACAAGAAACCTGAAGGAAAATAATGCACCAAAAGACAAGGCTCCAATGAAGGAGCTCCCTGAGGTACTATTTTTTCTCTGCAATTCAACTTTTCCTTTCGGTTATGCATTGCTTTTGTGCAGATTATTTTATCAAGGTACTTTGTTTTCTTCAATTTTTTTTTTTATATATATAAACTTCGTTGAGTGTTGCTGAATATTTTGTAAGTTCAAATGATGTACAACTGTTTTTAGTTTGTTTTTGCTTCATAGTGAATGATTATCTGTCCAATGAGATGAAGGAAGAATTTTAATTCTTTTATGGTTGGTGGGCAATTTGGTTTTTGCAATATTAGGAAATAATGATCAAACCAAAACTTTTAATGTTTGATGTAGAAAATTTAATGAATAGTAGTTGGGAGAACTTCATATTGTATCATTTGGTCTATTGTAGTATTTTCTAGTTATTGATATGTAGTAAAAGCTAATCTTATGGGATTGGTTTCTTTACATACTCTATTTTTTATTCATTCAATTTGTTTCTTTGAAGTTACTCTTTTGTTGATAATGTGAAAGAAATTGGACAATACCACTTCCCTGGGGGATTGTCCTTTTCAAATAATTTTCCTTTTTATTATATAACTCTTATGGATTTATCATAACTTAAAATTTTTTTTCTTTGTTTGTATGTTATCTTTTATTCAAAATTTGAGTAAATTCTGTGGAAGCATCTTATTTCTGTTGTCCAAATTTCTATTATGTTGTCTTGTTCCCCTGTTTTAAATTTTTATTACTTATTCAGGTGCGGCCTGAAATAAAGAAGAAAGCTGCAGAAGCAAAAGCAAGAGGAGATGAGGCTTTCAAACAAAAGGATTATCTTATGGCTGTTGATGCATATACACAAGTATGTTATTCATCTGTCCTCTGCCATTTTGATGCGATATTCCTTCTTATTCTGTTACAAATGGAGGGATCTTTTTGATGCTCTTGTTTATCAGTGAATGGTGGAGAATTCAGTTCTGTATACATAATGTTCTTGGCATTCAACTTTGTTAGATTTGAACAATTGAAATGACCTATGTATTTGACTCTGTTGCATTCTTCTAATGTGGAGGTTCTCAAAAATTGTCTCTGGGAATAACATTTTTGAAAAAAGCTAAACCTTTGTATATAAGAGTATTCAGAAATAGCTGTTATATGGTGCTCCTGCTGCTTCCCAATATCATGGGGACAATTCATGTATTACCTTATGACAGCAAGAACTAGTGGTTAATTTGGCCACCTAAATGGAAGAGCTTTCTGAATTTCATTTAAAATACTTACTAGATGATGTTTTTCAGGCAATTGATTTCGACCCCAGCGATGCCACATTACTTTCCAACAGAAGCCTTTGTTGGATACGTCTTGGACAAGCAGAGCATGCCTTAGCCGATGCAAAGGCTTGTAGAGCATTAAGACCAGACTGGCCGAAAGCTTGCTATCGGGAGGGTGCAGCATTGCGTTTATTGGAGGCATGCTTTCATCTTCACTCTTATTGAATTTTAAGGTTATATCCGTCTCACATTATTTGACATTTTTATTTTTGCTCTATTTTCTAGAAATTTGATGAGGCAGCCAATGCTTTTTATGAGGGCGTGACGCTTGATCCTGAGAATAAGGAGCTTGTATTTGCTTTTAGGTTTGTGACTGCCCACTTCATGTCTTCCCGATTTTGGTGGCTTAAAATTTTGCTTGGCATTTTTAATTCTCTAAAGTTGGTGCCAAGCAGACTGTTAGAAGCAGGATTTTATTCTAGAACAGTGTACAACATACACTTTTCTTTTCCCATCTTTTGCAGGGAGGCCGTTGAAGCTGGGAGGAAGTTTCATGGGACAGACAAGAAGTAATAGTTTGTTCCAATTCCAAAATACGGAGACAAGAAACCAAAAAACCACTTGCACTAATGAGTTATCGGTGCGACAGGCTTATTGTTATTTTTGAGTCATGCCGCAAGAAATGATTCAGGTGGGAGTATGGATAGAACCCATATTTTAAGATGCTATTAACAGCTGTTTTTGAATTTAGTTTCATAGTATCTTGTGCGAGTTCAATAGGGGTTCAAGGGCTAGTTGTGGCCCTCTGTGTGTGTGCTGCGCGCGTGTGTTTTTTTTTTTTTAGTTGAATTATTCCTTCTTTCCATCACAAAATTTTGTAACACAAGACATGAGACTTCACAAAACTGCTGTATCTTGTTAATCATTGATGAGCAGTTACGTACTCTTTTACCATCCATATTCTGAAGTTGCACATTTTGAATGAAATGTGGGGAAAACATTTGGCTGAATGAAATGGTCAAAGCTAGAACTCGAGGGATTTCTTGTGATATTTTGTCAAAGACAAGAGAAGTCTTGGAATCATCATCTTTTCCTCTTCCATTTTTTATTTTGTGGTTTTCTCTCTTATGAATAATTTATATAACTTTTTTTCAAAAGAAATTAATTAACGTAATAACTTGTTTATCATAGTGCGATATTTTTGATGGGATAGTATGAGGACTGATATTCTTCAGAATTCTCATCTATATCTATATATATATATATATAAAGTTAGGATTTGAGGAAGTGATGTGGCATCACCATTTTGCTTTTTTGTATATTCTCTATTATTTAATAAATAGAGATTTTTTTTTTAGATTTAACTTTTCATCTTCTCATAATTAATTTGATTATATTTAACTCATTTAATAAATAGTAACTTTATTAATATATATCATTCCTCATCTTTTTATATTTTCTATTATTTAAAATATCTAAAATATTGGTGAATATTCTTTGTAATTTTTTTCTTTTTCTATTTAAATTCAATAATATGTAATCATTAATAATATTAATTATAAGTCTTTTGAAACATTTATTTATTTTATTATGCTAGCAATTAAACTTTAGTGGCATAAAATACATGAATTTTATATATATATATAAAGTTGGGACTACAAGAGGTGATGTTGCATCACTATTTCTCATCATTTCATATTCTCTATTATCTAATAAATTGGTTGAAATTAAAAAATAATTACATTACAAAATATTAAAATAGAAAATAATTATTATATTATAAATGATTACATGTCTTTTCCTCTTTCTATTTAAATTCAACAATATGTAACCATTAATAATAATTAATTATAAGTCTTAAACATTCATTTATTTTATTATGCCAACAATTAAATTTTAGTGGCTTAAAATACATTAATTAATTAATATAGGAAGGAAGTTTCCTTCATCTTCCCTCAACAATGTCATTAGAGCCTAATTTTAATGTCATAATCTCATATTTAATTATTCAATCTTTTGTTTAGTGCCTTTTGGCTTCTTCAAACTCCATAAACATTAAATATTTAAGATTTGTGGCATTATTATTTCTCATCTTTTTTTATTCTCTATTATCTAATATATTGGTTGAGATTAAAAAATAATTACATTACAAAATATTAAAAATCTATATATATATATATAAAGTTGGGACTAGACGAGGTGATGTGACATCACTATTTCTCATCTTCTTGTATTCTCTATTATCTAATAAATTGGTTGATATTAAAAAAATAATTACATTATAAAATATTAAAAATAAAAATAATTATTAGATTATAAAAGATTACATGTCTCTTCCTCTTTCTATTTAAATTCAATAATATGTAACCATTAATAATAATTAATTATAAATATTGAAACATTTATTTATCTTATTATGCCAACAATTAAATTTTAGTGGCTTAAATATATCAATTAATTAATATAGGAAGGAATGTTCCTTCATCTTCCCTCAATAATGCCATTAGGGTCTAATTTTAATGTCATAATCTCATATTTAATTATGCAACCTTTTGTTTAGTACCTTTTGACTTCTTCAAACTCTATAAATATTAAGTAGTTAAGATTTGTGGTATTATTATTTCTCATCTTTTTATATTATCTATTATCTAATATATTGGTTGAGATTAAAAAATAATTACATTACAAAATATTAAAAATATAAAATAATTAATAGATTACAAAAGATTACATGTCTCTTCCTCTTTCTATTTAAATTCAACAATATATAACCATTAATAATAAATTAATTATAAGTTTTGAAACATTCATTTATTTTATTAAGCCAACAAATAAACTTTAGTGGTTTAAAATACATCAACTAATTAATATAGGAAGGAATGTTCCTTGCTCTTCCCTCACCAATGCCCTATGACCTAATTTTAATGTCATAATCTTATATTTAATTATGCAACATTTTATTTAGTATCTTTTGCCTTCTTCAAGCTCTATAAATATTAAGCATTTAAGATTTGTTATATTTGAGTGTTTTTTTTTATTTAACCAACATCCTCTTTAGAAATGTTTTTGTGTTTTTATTTTTTGACTTATTTAAATTTTTAGTATTGTATGCTTCATGAAGTACTATTTTCTTCATGAGTTAAACAATGATAAAGATAGTTGGATAATAAAGGTTAGACTTTATAAAATGTGAGAGTCTGTTAATACTAAAAAAAATGGAGAGTTGATTAGTGTGAACATAATTTTTATTGATGAAAAGGTTGTGTACACTTAACTATACACATTAATATATATTTTTAATGTTAACAAAAAAATAATTAACTTTCATAAATAACATTAGTTTTATAAGACTGCGTCATCTTTAAAAAAAATAATTCATATTTTTTATTAGTTTCATCAATTGTAAAGTAATAAAAAAATAATACTAATTTTTTTTAAAGCCGCGCGAAGTGCGGTTCTATTTTCTAATTTATTAATAATTATCAAACTTACATAAAAGAAGTAAATCACCTTTAGTATTGAATGGTGATCGAGTCTTTTGATGTATTTTATGAGTACTTTTTTATTTTCAATTTTAAGTGTCAATAACATACAAGACGACTTTTAACGTTAAATCTAAAAAATAAGATAAAATAAAGTCAGTCAATAAAAGTGATTTTTTAATAATTATTAAAAAAATTTTTAAAAAAACTCTACAATTAATTTTTTAAGTTATTGTTGTCAAAAGAAGTTATAGTTTGTTATTTAAAAAAAAATTATAGTTTGTTAGTATTTTTATAGATTGCTATTTTAAAAAAAAATATTTTGATGACTTTTTTTTTTCTTGGGGGGGGGGGGGGGGGGGCGCGGGGCTCATTGTGATCATTGTATCCACGATTGCACGTTCACCCTTTAAATAAAAACAATTCATTTCTATTAAAATAAAATTAAAAAAATTAAAAATTAAAAAACTTTGAGAAAATATTCTTATTTTCTCTTTCAAGTCCTCGCATCAACGCCACAGCAGAAGCCCCTGAAACATACCAACACCGTTCCGGGGTGTCTCGCTCTGTCGCTGTCTCTCTAAAATTTTCAGATCCCAATCATGTCCCTAAAACCACCAACAAATTACGGCTCTGCCACCACCACTACCAACCCAACAACAACAACATCCCTCTCCTTCTTCTCACGCGCCGAGTCTCTAACGGCCACGCGCCGCCCATGGCGCGAATTCTTCAACACGTCGGCCCTCTCCCTCCCCGCCGACTACAACGACGCAATCTCCCGTGCCCGCCGGAACGCGAGCTACTTCCGCGTAAACTACGCAATGGTAATGCTCTTCATCCTCTTCCTCAGCTTGCTCTGGCACCCGGTATCGATGATGGTTTTCATTGTTGTTTTCGTCTTGTGGCTGTTCTTTTACTTCGCTCGGGACGACCCAGTTGTCGTTTTTAACCAAACGTTGGATGATAAGTTCGTGTTGGGTTGTTTGACTTTGGTTACTGTCCTTGCTTTGATTTTGACTGATGTAGGGACCAATGTGTTGGTGGGTTTGATTGTTGGCGTTGTTTTAGTTGGTTTGCATGCGAGTTTTAGGGCTACTGATGATTTGTTTTTGGATGAGGAGAGTGCCGCTGAAGGTGGGTTGGTTTCGGTTTTGGGAGGGACTCAGCCCGTTAGGTTGACTGGTTATACGCGAATTTGAGGGATTTGGGTTTGTTTTGAGATGGTGTTTGAAAATGGTGTTGTGACATTCTATATAGATTCTTTAGATTAGTGTTTTGGACAAGCATACTGCAGTTGAAGGTAGTTTGGTTTTACCCATTATATTGACTGGCGATATGGGAATTTGAGGGTTTTCAGTTTGTTTTGAGTGTGTTCTTGGTGATTTTGTTTGATAATGGTGGTGTGAGATTCTTCAGATTGGTGTTTTTGGATGAGGAGATTGCCGCTGAATGTGGTTTGATTTGAGTTGCGGGAGGGAGTCAGCCTGTCTGATTGACTGGTTACATGCGAATTTGAGATATTTCAGTTAGATTAGTGTTTTTGGATGAGGAGAGTGGTTGAAGGTGGGTTTTGGTTGTGGGTGGGAGTCAAGCAGTTATGTTGACTGGCATATGCAAATTTGATGGATTTGCATTTGTTTTGATAGTGTATTTTTGGTTTTGTGAGATTCTTTAGATTAGTGTTTTTAGTTCATGGTGATGAAGTGAAGTTCAAGGACGGTTTGGTTTTGTAGTTATTCTGATTGTTGTTTTTTGGATTTTTGTGGTGATAATTGCGTTTTATTGTTTGCTTAAGGTGATGGAATTTGGTGTGATTGGTTAGCTTTATCTTTTCGGGGAAGCTTGCAAGAAAATGGAAGAGATTGTTTGCTACTGTTGTTTGGATTGAAGTGCGGATCATGTGTGACTTGATTTCATATGGCCATTTCACCATTGTTTGTCATTTGTATTTTATTTGTGGAAACGAAGTCAGTGTTGCGGCTGTAGAGATTAAATCAGCAAGCGTTCTGTTGTGGCATCAGGGGAGGTGATTTTAGAGTTTTTTTTTTTTTTTTGTGGAATCACTAATTTGGAACAATTACTTTATTTTCTTCACTCAATTCTGATCACTAATTTGTGACGTTTCCTTTGTTTAGCAAAATTGGAACAGTTTGAAATGTTCAGTCGATTACAAAATTCTTTTTCCTTGTAGCTAGTATCTTGATGCATGGTTGTGAATGGTCTTAATACAAGATGATCAGTAGTAATGGTTCTTTTTCTTTGGTACAGTCATTTGTTTGGTACTTGTGAACAAAATAATATTGATCCTCAGAAATTGTTAGTTGATCATTCAGTACAATTATCTATGGTTCTATTGAAAACTTGAAATGATGAATTGGGCTAGTGGCAAGGACCATAGGCTAATAGCAAATGAACTCAATTGATTGAAATGGCTTCAGATGGCAATGAAGATTCTTCATTTGATCTCCTATCTGTTTTTTATTTATTTATTTTTCCCGTTTACCATAATTCTCATGAATCTTCTTGCGGAACTGGTAAATAAAGAAACTTGGCTGTGAACTATTAGGCAATCTGACATCACTGTATTGTCTATACTTAATGCTCAACAGCCATTTTGATCCAGACACTGCGGGCTAATAGTAAATTCTTAGTGTAGAAAGTTATCTAGGAGTACATGGTCTTCGATGTTTCTTTTGATTGGAACGCGCGCACTCTCTTTTTGAAATGCCCAAAAGCAGAAGAGCATATCTCGATCATTCTAGTGGCCTTGGTTTGTATGTGGGAAGGGATCTCTGTGTTTATAAGCAGTGCATTTCTATTTAGATTGCTTGTTTGTACCCCGCTATGTTTTAGTGGCCATTCCTTAGTAACTGATAGGCCATGATATGGGCTTTGGAGACCAGTCTGTGAGGAAGTGATGATGCATAAGTGCCTTGTAAATATCTTCATGTATGTTCAAGAAAATCAAGTTTAGTCTATTTTGAGCAATATAACCATTAGCCAACTCATATACTGGAAACATTTGTTCTGCAAATATTTCTTCTGAGATTGGCGATATCACAGGGGCAACTATTACACATTCATTTTCCAGCCAACTTCATTCCTGTTAATATCAAGTTGGACAGTTCTAAAACTGGAACCAAAAAAAAAAAAAAACCAATTTGTAGTAAATAAAATCGGCACTGACTTCACTCAGGATACTCAATTGCAAGTTGAAGATTGGAGTAAAGTCATCCCTAATATTTAAATCAAAAGTGAGAGGCAACCAAATTACAGAGAAATGACAGTCATGGTGTATTAATCCTCCTCTAAGTTGATAGAGTCCCTGAACTTCCCGTATAGAATCTTCTTCAATTCATTCATTTGGGCCAGAACAGTTTCCTTCTCTTTCTCAAGTTTTTCCAGAGTTTTGCTATTCACCTCTTTCATCTCTTCTATTCTGGTCTCCACTTCTTCCCTTGGCACATGAGCAAAGACTTCGCCTATTTGGAAGCGAACTATGTCTTCATCAGTGAGAATCAATTCATTGCCTGCATCCTCCAGATTATCGTTTGTTTCCTAGTGAAAAAACACACCAGTAAGTTAGAGAAGAAAAGGGAAACCAGGACGAATCAAAGAAAGGCGATGGAATGTGATTAAAGTAGATGAGACAATAAAAGCAGCAAAAAGGAATTCAACGAACATTGCTTCCTATCCGTCCTGAGGAGAAACGAAAGATGTTGAAAAATTAAAAAAATAAGCCAAACACCACACCAAGGCAACTTGGGAATGAAAACTCTTGCACATCATAAAGAGCCAAAGATCTTGAAAAGAGCCAGAAAGGCAGAAACATCAAAGAAGTAATAAATAAATCTGCCAGCCAACTCCAGAGATTTCTTAAAAAGGAGCAATGCACAAACAAATAATCTCTCTACATTAGATGTAGAAAGCCTACAAATGAAGACAGCCTGGCTTCTTTTGAACTCAAATTGGAATCAGAACACTGACAGAGGCACACGACTACTGAAAATGTTTTATTCCTAAGAAATACTTCCATATTGAAGTCCAAACATAATACTATATGAACCACAACCTCTTTAATGCCCCGACATACTCTGAATGATGATCGTGTATACAAAAATGTATCTGCGTTCCGTTAACAACTTGATATGCACCAAATCTGATGTATGTTCTCAGTTTACATTGCTTCCATTGATGTGAGTTTGCATAAATTTAAACATAGAAAAAACATGTTAAGATGCCTGTGGAAATTCTCTAACACAATAGCCAAACAATTAGTATATTTGTCTATCATTTTGATGCCATTAGGATCATTAAGCTCATTGACTATCTTTTTCAACTTTTTAGACATCCCTAGAGAGTTGGAAATGTCTCCACTTTGATGTGAGCTAAATGCCTGGGCACAACAATAGGTCAGGATATTTCTCCAACATATGCATTACATTTACACGCCTATCTCAACTATGTAGAGGCAGCATGAAAGATCGCAAATTTGATATTACAATTTTCATTAGTCTTCTAGTCTTTCCATTCACAAGCTACTCGTCCGAAATCAAATGAACAAAATCAGTCAGGGTCAAACTTGATCAACCCCGGCATCTTGAATGAGCTTGCAAGACAGCTTTTTTTTTCTTTTTTCTTTTTTTTCCTTGATCCTAATGTTTACCTATATTCTAAAATCCACCTCCTTCGTAAAGATCTTGAGAGACTCAAAAACTCCCAAGACATATACAACAATGAAATTCCTCAATACATCAGATAAAATAGCAGACATGCAAACACACATACGCAGTGCAGATTACACTAATACCTATCATGACACTCGAAACCAGAGCTGGGGTCTTTCATATTACAATAAAAATCCATTATCTTGCAGCAAAAACAAGAAATAGAACTGGGTTTTCTCTTTTTTACCCAAAACACATCTCATATGTACAACAAAAATTAAAATCTTCACAATCCAAAGTCCTGAAATAACCAAAAATAAAACAAACCCAGACGAAATCGAAAGCGAAAGAAAGAAGAACAAACCTTGGCAAACTTGATTTCATCTTCAAGCTCGTGGAATCTGTTGTTTAATTTGGAAAATTTGTTAATGTTTTGTTGATCTTCCCATGTCACCACCGTATCAGATTTCTCAGCCTTTACATAAATATAATTTTTAAATCATTAAACACCATATCAAAATATGAGAGAGAGAAAAAAAGAAAAAAGAAAAAAGAAAAACATACAACGGTTTTAAGAGGATTTCGGTTACCTGTTCATGTTGCATCGTGAATTTCGAGTGCTGTCTGCGGAGAAACAGTAGAGCGGGTATTGTGTTTAAGAGCAATCTAGTCAAGTGAGGGGATCTATTTGTTGTTTGATAATTTATACGCAGTTGGATGACTCGTCGTTTAAAATAGAAATATTTGTTTGGGTTGTCGGAGTCCAATGACTTACTGTCAGTCATTGAGAAAAGTAATGGACGACTTGCCGTCTGGAAACAAAATATAAAGATGACTTCAACTTGCCGTCTACTAATAATGTATTGCCTTCCCCACCATTCCACACGCCAAATAATGGAAATGAACTGATGGTGTATTTATTTTATGAAATGAGAATGAGGTGGAATAGAAATTGATTGGGAATAAGAATAAAGTGGAATAAGAATTGATTGGGAATGAGAATGAAATTTTAATGTTTATTTAGCATAAATAAATGAGAATGAGAATCAATTTATCAAAATACCCATATATTAAATAATGTAATTTTCATTAACTAGATATATGTATAAATATTATTAAAATGATATTAATTAAAAAAATAAAATTAATAATAATAATAATAAAATTTAATACTGATAATATTAATAAAAATAACAATAATTAATAATAACTAAAATAAAAATTTAATAATAATAATATTTAAAATAATAAAATTAATTGTGATTTGAACGAGGGTAATTTGAAAAATATGAAAAAATTATAAGGATACAAAAGTCCATTCAGGGAATGGGAATCCACATTCTCAACCCTCTATGGGAATGAAATTCCTATTCCTTATTCTCAAATTGTGTGAAACCCACACATTTTATTTACATTTCCAAATTATATTGTACCAAGTAAATATATATTTCATTCTCATTCTTTCATTCTCATTTTCTAAACCCTCAAATAAACACAACATTAAAGAAATATACTAATATAGTGACTACCCATAATAAGAGACGTGATCTAGATGAGCCACAGATCACATGTCCAACTCTTATTGGGAAAGCTGTGGATCATCATAACACAATTCCTCTAATGAGAGTTGGACACATGCACAATCACTCTTTTGATCAGAGCCCCATAATAATAACCTTCTTTTTTCCCATTAAAAGAAATCAAATTCTAATTCTTTTTTTTTAATATTAGATGAATATAACCTCTTGGAAATGGGGAAAGATTTGATACCAAAAAAATATGATCTAAAGTTGATTTGGAATAGTTCATGACATTAAAATTTGACGCATAACATAACCAATCAAATAAAAAAATTTCAATAACTTTATAAGTGTGACAAGGAGCAGTGGGATGCATTTTACAACCACCAATGATCAAACCATCTCATAGTGTGTATGTAGTCCATATAATTGCTATAAATTCTACAACATAAGATTACCAAAGGTATAACCGAGGTGGTAAGAAAATTTTGTAAGGGAGTTTCAAGAGGCTTGAACTTTTCGACAATATGACAAGACCATCACGAAGTCCTTAGCTGATGAGCCCACGGAGGCTGGCACCTTTTTCGATGTTGATGCTGTACAGAACCAGAGGTCTACAAGGTTGTGAAGCTGCAATGTCGGAAGCACTGGCTGACCTCGGCAAAATAACTCCACCTGGACAATAATTTCACTAAGTTTTAGTTGGGAAATGGGAACTTTTCATGGCTTTTGTTGCCGAGAAAAAAAGATGAACTCACCTCAGTTTCATTGGTGAGATTAAGTTTCTTTGCTAGGTACTTCTGGATAAATGAGACAGGCATTCGACCATCCCTATGATCATGTAAATAAGAGAGAAAGAAAATGAAGAATAAGATGTGGCAATATGCTGCATCATTCGAAATAATACAAGCCAGAGATTTAGGAAACTTGCCTAGGAGCAAGAATACTGAAATAATCGATACATGGTTTGGTTACAGGCAATAAATATAATACTCATCAAGAGAAAGGACTAATGTTGTAAGGAAGAAAATTTCCTGTGCACACTACCCTTACTAGCTGTACAAAAATATTTCATTTGCAACCATTCCATAATATAAACACATCTTCAAAACGAAAAGATAAAAAAGAAAATATAAACTCCGGCCTAAACAAATCATATGCAATTCTTTCTAACCTTTGTTCATTTTTTTTTTTTTTGGCTTCCACCTAAAATTTTACCTGACCCTTAGCTTTAAGAGTTTTATACAACTTGCCATGAGCTTAACAATAGTATCGGCAAAAACAATTTCATGATTTAATATCAGCTAGTAAATGTTTACAAATTTTCAACAGACTTCAAATGTTGACTTGAACCACAAGTGTGAAACAATAAGCTACTAAGCATAATCATATGGTCAGTATTGGGATAAAATAAACTCACTTTATCCTCAGGTAACATGTGGAGATTTGAGGCAAGGAACCATCGCCTTTCCTGAAGCCATTTATCAGACAATTGGAGACTTAAGCAATTTGCAAATAATACATGCTATATACCCTTGAGATAAATCAAGTATATAATAAATGTTGTGTAATATCAGAAATTCAAAGTAACATCTTACTGATCTTCGGAAGCAACTAATGAGAACCAAATTGGAGTGTTCCTTCTTTTGTACTTAGCTCCTGCAGCGTCTAGCATGGCTTGCGCTGCTGCACACGACTCCTCAGTTCCGACTTCCCTTTTTTTAGCTGCTGCACGCCTTCTACGCTTCATTGGTCCTGGATGCAAACCAATTCCATTCTTGTCATTTTGGTATTTTGTCTTCACTCCATGCTCTTTCATTTTGGTTTTAGACGAACATATTTCACCACCAGGAGAGTTTGGTAATTCTACTTTGACCTTGGTTTCAGGCATAAATACTTCTGAATCAGGGAAATTATGCAGATCTGTTTTGGCAAGAGATGGCCCCTGTGAATTTGACTTGGAGGACTTGGTTCTGTTGGCAGCTTCAACAAGACAGTTTAAGGGTGTCCAGAGATCAGCTTTTGCTTCTGTTATTTCACCCACCTTATTAGGCCCTTGCTCGCTAGATGGCTCCGCCTTGTAAGACTCCTAAAACATTTTTAAAAGGATGAATAGCGGCAAAAATAGTAAATCCTGCAACACGACTGGATCTGATCTAGATTCAAATAAAGTCAAAGCATCAATCATTATTCAGCCTCTTTTACCTGCCTTCTGTTTTGAGCATTTTTGTTTAATGAATCAGGTGAGCTTGAGCTCATTGGATGATCTTCAATAGAAGATTCCTTCTTATCCTCAAGCATAAATCCACATCCTCGTAAAGCAGCAGCCTTCCTTGTACTTCCTTTTGTCCTCTTTCCAGTCAAGCCAGTGTGCTGTGGTACTTTAGGGGTGCTGACCACCAATGATGATAGTGATCTTTCCTTCCTCTTTGCTGGAAGAGAAATAGAAGGCATTACTTCAGGAGCCTGAACCTTCCTTCTTTTAAAAGGGAAAATCTTGGCCCTTATATCTTGCAAATTGTGGTCTGGCCTGCACATATTCCATAAGCACCAAAAAAAGCCTAAGCACATTTACTACAGTAGTCACACTCCAAGCTAAATTGTCTAAAAGAATGATAAACCTAACCTATTAAACAAGATTAATCGTTGATACTACTACCAGCAAAGGACGCAAATAATAAGGAAATGACTTTAAACAAGAAGTCAAAAAAGTAATAAATCAATATGATTAGGGATAATAAATCAATATGATTAGGGATTTTGTGACCTTGAACTGCTTTAAATATTAGCATACTACTATCAGAAGTGCCTGGCCAACCAGCAGATTTCTGTAGAATGACAATCCCAAATTTTCAAATCCACATAAGATACTTTTAAGAATATCAAAGTTTAGAGTTCTTCTCTAGCGCGGACACCCTCATTTTTTTTTTCATGCAGACATACTTTTAAACCGTGGGGTTTAAAAGAGTTAGTTTTTAACTCTCTTAAACCACAAGGTTTAAGAGCATGTCCACATTAAAAAAAATGAGGGCACCTGCATTTAAGAATGATTATTAAAGTTCATACATTTTAATAGAACGTCCACATCTTTGCTTGCATAAAAGCTTAACAATCTTTTATAAAAACTTGTCAGACCTAGTACTTTTTCCACTACAAATTTTACAGAAACAACCAATCACTTGTATAGGCACGACATCCTGTGAAAGACCTTGGTTCCTAACATTTAGACGAAAGCAAACTAAATCAAACAGAAGTGCAAAGCAAAGGTCTTTTCTAATGTGGATTTAGCTAATCCTAGACGTAGAAAGAGAAAGGCCAGCTGCCAGCACAAGTTAATTTGCAAGTGGTGAAGAAAACTGGAGGAAGCCAACATTTATGCATGACAGCTACTGATGCAATAATAAAACTTATGTACCGCGATGATGAAAAGAAAAAAGACTTGGACAAAATGAAGGAGATCATTCAGTAAGAAACCAAAAATAATAGGAAAAGAAAAATAATGCAAAAAAAGGGAAAAACCATGATAGGCCAATAAGATGATAAAGGTGACTACAGAATAATAGATGTTAAAAAAAAAAAAAAAACTCCTAGCAACCACGTCAAAACCTAAGTTAATCATGCCTGGAGGACAAAGAGAGGCAGAACAAAGAATCCAAGAGGAAGAGGGGGTTTGGTGGTAAGCTTAAAATCCAATTGCACTTAAGGCATTAGTCCCTAACTCATGACTCTTGTCAAATTTAGTTAAACCAATATTGAAAACAACAAGACCAGGAAGTCTCCAGCCAAGAACTACCCAGCACTATCACTACACAGTTATGTTGCTCCATGACTAGTGCACTGCATATTAGTTATATAATTCAGGTTTCAGACATAAACGTACACATTTCAAAATTGCTACAATAAGCTCTAAGAAACAACTACTTCATGAATCAACCTACAATACTTGTCTAGAAGTATATAAAAGATAAAAAGAATGTTGATTCTGACTACAAAAGAAAATGAAGAGATACGACTTAGATATAAATAAGGCACCGGTACTAGCCTGAGTTTCTCCACAGGAAGACAGCCCAGATCAATATTGCATACTGGACAGCAATCCGCCTCCTCATCCGAAAGCTTCTCGTAAATGCACTTCCTGCAGACTGGTTTCAATTCCAAAATTTAGTGCATGAGAAACAATTCATTCAGAGGGGAGATGAAAACCTACAAGGTGTGCTATCTATTTTCTATAATATAACAACATATGGTTCTAGAAGGTCAATCCTTATAAAATAATTTTAAAAAATAGCTTTCAGAGAATAATCAATAACGTATTTCTATATTTGCGAAAATATTGCACTCGTTCTACCATATCAAGCCTAAAAGAACACCCACATTTGGTCTTTCTTCAATAACACATGCTGGAAGCACAAGCCATCATGATTCTACAGGGTCGATGAGTACAAATACATATAATCTCACCAATATCCATCCAAATTGCAACCTTCAAACATGACTCAACAACAAAAAGATTGAAACTATGAACTAGACCACCTAGAAATTCTGAAACTAACATACAATGTTAATAGAACCCAGTTCACAAAATTTCGAAAAAAAGAACAACCCGAAATTGAATTCGAAGAAAACCAAAGTTTAAAAGGACAACAGATTCAGCAAACATCGACACATATTATTAAAATTTCTAAACTGTGAACAAACATAAACACACACACACACACAGAAGTAACACAGCTCAAGAGTGCTGAGAGAAGAGCAAACAATCTCCAGTGTAAAAGAACCAACAAATTCCCAGATCAAAACCATCAACAATACAACAGAAACATGAAATAAAATAAAGTAGCTTACATGTATGAAGACACAAAGAAATAGTGGTAGCTTCTCTTAAGAGGCTGTTACAAAGAGGACATGTCATGCAAGCCTCTAATGTCTCCCTCTTCACTTTCACAACATGCCGTGCCGTCGTTCTCACTGTATCCATCTATTTATCACACACGTGTATGTGTATGTATGTACGTATGTATGTATGTACCTATACGTAATATATATAATCCAAAAGCAATGCAATGGATCTGAAGATGTGAAGAAAACGGCGAAAATTGGAGATGGGTATGAATTTTAAGCAAGAAAATAACGTGGGGTGGGTTGGATTTATTGGGACATGAAGTGGGGGTAAAGGGTTTATCAGTTTTTGAGTTTCGATGAAATTAATAATAACAATAGCATGAAAGGTGGAAGAAGAAAGACCGAACAGAACAGAAGAGAAGCTTGTTTCTGTTTGTTGTAGTGTGGACACAACACGCAGGGTTCGTGTCCCACACTCCCCATGCTACTTCGAGGTCAAGGTCTCAAGAAATGGGAACTTTTACATAAAACACCCAGAATTTTGATTAATTTATAAAATTAGCTTTTTGTTTTTTTTTTAACTTTTGTTGACGGAAAAGAGTTGGTTTCGGATTACTCCATAATAAAATAATGAGTGATGATATTTTCACCCCATAATTTTTTGTAAGTTCACCATATTTTTAAAAAATAATTATAAAAGTTACACATTATTTTAAAAATTTTTGAATTAAGAAGAATTTTAGAAAATTAATTAATTAAATCTATCTTAGTTGACTTTTTTTGTGACTTACATTTTTTTAGGATATTTGATTATAAAGATTGTTTTGACGTAAGTTTAAATTGACTATTTTAACCTTATAAAATAAAATTATCAAGAATTTACTTTAACTTCAATATTTTTTTCTAATTTGTACTAAACTCATTGTTTCTAATATTACTTTTTATTAGTATGATTATTATTTTTTAATTAAATTAACATAGTATTTTTATGGCATAATTCTCATATAAATTATTAGACTGTCAAATTTATGTTATTTACATGTAAGGGTAGTAAAATAAAAATTAGGTTTCATTTAAAAATATTAGATTATAAGTCGCAAAATTAAATACCTAAATTATTAGATACAATAACTCATGTTTTATTAGGGTAATTTTGTTTTTTTATATCATAAGAATAAAATAGTAAAATAAAATTTATATTAAAATTTATGATCAAAGATGGTTGAAAAACATAATAAAAAAATTAATAGAATGATTTAATTGATTGACTATATAAAACTTTTATTAATTTATATTTTTTAAGAATATTATGAACTTATCATAATTATTTTCTAAAAGTGGGGTGAATTTACAAACATAGTGGGTGAAAATATCCTCATCCTAAAATAATAATCTTTAGAAGTATCTTTAAATTATTATAAACCTTAATATATTCTATTTTTGTTAAAAAGGCAAAAAAAAAAGTTCATCAACCACCTCAAATTTTTCCTTATGTTTTGAAACAAAAAAGTAAGTTGAATTTTATAATAATTTAGAAAATATTTTAAAAATTATTATTTCATGTGAGAATAGTTTGAAAATTATTCAATCAAAAAAAATATTTTAAAATAATAATAGTGCTTCAAAGCATATAATTGTATGTCTACTATTCGTTGATGGTTGTTGAATGAACGGCAAATCGGCGATGACCACCGGTATATTATTATCCAATTTTTTTTTTTACAAAAGTAGGAAGTTCTAAATTTAAATTATTTTTAATAAATTAGTAAAAGTTTTGGGTTGTTTATATTTTAAAATATTTACGTGAAACAATGAATTTTTTTTTTTTAAAGATAGCAATTAGTAAAGTTTAAAATAACTTTTCAGCCTTGTATCTTCTTAAAATTCGAACTTTAGTGGCCAAATAAAAGCTACTTGAAGAATAAAAAACTACTAGATAGAGGCTAACAAAACAAATAATGAAAATAAATTTTTTTTATTATTTAGACAGATGAAAATATAGTTAATACACAAAGTTAGAGAAATTAAAAAAACAAATAAGAGAACTTATATTCTTGTCATCATTTTTTTTCTTTTAAAAGAGATGAAAAATAGTGTTCGAATTCCATATTTAATTAAAAATGATTCTTAAGGGTAAATTTATTATTATTTATTTATTTATTTATTTGGTTTTGCAATTATATATATATCTTTGTTGACAAAAGAGTCCCCAGAAAGTTAAGTCACGGCTGCAATTAGTATGGTTTGGACTTTGGAGAAGTGGGTGGGCCTGTCCCAGCTTAATTGATGTGAGTTGGTGCTGTAACATAGCATTTGGCTTGGTCAACTTGTCCACTTTTTAACTTAAAGGATGAGAAACCCAACCAAAACAGCCCATGCATTGAAGCCTAAACATCCTTTTTTTAGGTCAATTTAGAAACATAAAGAAAGGGTATATATGTGTGTTTAAATTAATAACTTACCAATGTTTTAATAGATTTTCTTAAGTTACATTTATTGTAAGGAAAATTTACACTCATCCACTTGTTTATTTTGTCTTTTTCAAAAATATACAAACACTTTTTTTTTTCAGCTCGCCACCGGAAGTTTATTTTTTGTTACATTCGTCAACTTCCGTCTAATTTCCATTAGTGGATTTAACGGAATGTTAACGAAATGACTTTTTTACCCCTCAAAATTACAATTAAACCAAAATAAATAGAAATTAGAGATAAATTGGATGGATTTAATTTTGTTCAAAGGTGGATGCTAGAAATTGGAGGAAAATAGTGTTTGTTGTTTGCTAAATTTAGAAAATTTGTATTTATTTTTTTGAAAGAGAAAAAATAAAGACAAAATTTCTAAATCTAGTAAGTCAACAAACATTATTTTCTTCA
>NW_006262022.1:17520932-17526085 GCF_000493195.1 Citrus x clementina
GTGGGTGAATCTTGTTTGACTGTAAATTATATTAAATATAACTTAAAAGACCCCTATTTTAATTTATATAAAAACAGACACACAAACTTCCCAATATATTTTCTAACTGAGATAGAATTCACTGACATTGGAGAGAAACAATTGCATAGGCACTTGTTTGATTGGTTGCATACCAACTGTGAGTTAGCATACAACAGTCTGCATTTGCCAACTGACTAGTAATGTCAAGGAGTTTCATAGCATTAATAGATTGGTTAATTACAAGAAAAACAAATCAGAATGCAATTTAGTGAACTTCGAGGAAGAGACACTAATGTGACTAATTGCTATCTTTGATAACGAATCAAAGTGTGTTGTAAAGCTACATTTGGAGCAGATGCAGATTGAATCATTATACAGGATAGTTTGCATATGAAGTTTCTCTGCCCTTCTAGTGCTAGTTTTCCCTTTCGAGTGTCCCTTTAAAATCCAGATAAATGGGCGTGCAAAAATGAAAAGAGCCATTGCCGCTCCACCTTTGCACACTGATCAAACCCCAAACACAAATTTTATTACAATCCCCAAATTGTTCCCATTCCATAGCCGGGGGGTTCTCATCTCTGGCAAGCTAAGGAAAGTTGTTGAACACTACATGATCAACTCTAGCACAAGTTTATCAGAAGCTCCATTCCGTCCCTTCTTCTTCCCATAGCCGGACCTCAACAACATTTAGAATACTCCATCTGTCAGTCGACCTCATAGAAAGTTATGTGATACAAGGAAGCTGAAGTAGGGCATCCTCATCAGGATCCACAAACTTATATGAAGATAGATAAATAAAAAGATTAACAATAACTAGAATTTGTTAAAATATTTAGGAGGTGAAACCAGTTACCTTATGACATATTTTAAAAGGATATACATTAAGGTGGTATATGATTTGGAGAAATGTAAAGAAATGAGAGGAAAGTATAAGAAAACAGAGAAAATGAGAGGAGGATATAAAGAAATTCTTTTATAATGTTTGGTTTATTATAAAATACTGGAGTTATTTGAACTCATTAATTTTCTCTCTAAAAGCTCTTCTTTAATTAAGAATTTTATTATCTAAATAATTTTTAAAAATTTATTTAATTAACCCTTTTTTTTTATTTCTCTTCTTAATTTCACAAATTCTCATTAATTCATTCAAATATATTATTTTAGCTGCAATAGTTGGTATCATAATTAAGAGGAATAAAAACCAACCAATTAGAAATGAACATAAGTAAGTTTTTATTAGCCATAAAATTTAATTAATATCAACAAATTAATTTTTACCAAATACAAAAGGAAAAAATATCAAGAAAAAAAACTTATATATATAAAGCATGAAATAGAGATCATGAAATATTATGAAAGGTGTAAAAAAAATGAATTCAAAGAGAGTGAAATTGAGTGTTCAGTTTCCAGGATATTAGAGTAGAGAGAGAATATACAATTGTAAGGTAGAGAGAGAAAGAGATTAGTGAAGGGTATTTTTGAGATTTTTAAATTTTAAATGTTTAACAATGAATTTATTTTTCAAATGGGTGTAGAGAGGAATTTGATAGTTTCAAATAGCCCCATCCCTTATAGAATATTAGATGGAAAATAAATTTCTTTTTTTTTATTTGACAATTTTTTGCTTTAGTAATAAATTTTCAAATGTTTATCATATAATTCAAAAAATTAAACAGTAAAATTATTTAATATATTACATAAATAACAAATAAACATTATTTTAAATAATTTACTTACACTTATAATGAAATTTTATTTGAAATTTTTTTATTAACATAATTTTATTTTATAATTTATTTATTTAACCATTTTCAATAAATTTGTTTCCACATAAACTATAATATAAATAAAGTTAATTTATTACAATTTTAAAATTTTATTTAAAAAACCAGAAATAGGAAATGAAGTTGCAGCCGGCCACCACCGACCATCACCGTACCCATCGTCGACCGTCTCATTTCAATCATAAATAGCATCAAAATAATCAAAAATTGACAATCTCCACAATGGAACAATTTATTTGGCCGAAAAAATTGATAATTGTCAGGATTTGTGGGAGTTGAAAAGTTTCCAAACTTTTTGAACCAGATTTGAACAAAACACATCCACTCTTTTTTTTAATTACCTCAATGACGACGTAATGATGTTGTTCGTTGTTTAGCGAGTCTTGGTACCAGCAGTGACATTCCACATGCCATCAGCGGCTACAGTGTCGACAATCCGGCAATGGTTCAACGGGAATCCAATGAACCGGTGAATTCATATTTCTATTTTTTTAAATTAGTTTAATAAATAAAATTATTTTATTATGTTGATTAAATCAATACTTACTTTAAATTTAATTAATATAACATTTAATCATCTATAGCATTAAACAAGTTAATGAAATATTGAAGGATAATTGAAAATTCTGATTTTTAATAGAAGAAGAATTTAAATTCTTCACTCTTTAGTATATAATTTAAATTTTATATTATGATGGGGGAGCTATTATTTTACGTTAAACGTAAGATATAATTTTTTTTTTAATAATAAGTTCTATTAAAATTTATTTCTTAACTATGTGAGAAGATTATACCTTACTTTAAACATAAGGTAGGCGGACCCTTATCATAAATATTTAATTATAATAAAAATTAAATTCTTAAAATCACTTTCCTAACTCCCACCACTCTTTTGCAACCAAACAACACTCAAAAGGATATATATTGGAGCTTGTCATAATCAAGCATAGACACGAACAACCGAAAACGCGAGGAACACGTGGAAGAGAATGAGTGGTTTTCAAGATATTAAATGGATATGAAACGCTTGGCTGCAATTTATCCATCCAATTTCAGTGGTGCACTTAGCATATTCTTTTATTTATACAATATATATTTCTATTTCTCCCCCTACTTATTATCAATTTCTGCTTCTTTGATTAACCTGCAGGGCAAAAAACAAAAAAAAATGGCATCAATTTCATCAACCAACTTTCCTGCATTGCTCCCAAGATCAGGTTTTGTGCCCAAGGGCTTAACTCACGCATCACCAGTCTGTGGTAAGCTAGCTCTCTAATTCTATGATCACTGTATATATTTTATATTTAGGCTGCTTTTCTTCAAAGTGATGTTTAATACCCAAAGTACTTTTATTTTCTTCAAATTTGGTCATATATATGATGATATACCACACACACAACTTTGTGGAGGCCTAAGTTGACCAAAAAAGAAAAAAGAAGGTAAATTAAGGGATTGAACTGAAACTTTATCATTTTCTATTTTTTATGTTAAAACCTATTCAAATTTATGGTTTCTTCACTGTAGTCCTACGAGAACTCGCCATTGGTCCTGCCAATTTTACTGATTTTATCTTATAGTTTAATTAAGTTTATATTTTCTGCATCATGACCTTCTTCAAACCGAAATTCTGGTTCCATCATTGCTATGTGTTGAATCAATTTGTAGCTAAATATATGGTAAATTAAATTCTTTGTTTAATTTCAAACTTGCATTTTTCTGCATGATTATAGAAAATTTTAGCAAAAATAAAAGTCCTAATTGAAATTTAAGTCAGTTGAACCGAAGTTCTACTTCTACCATCTAATGAATATCATGGCTTTGTAGGCCTGCCTGCAATGGCAACAACAAGGGGACGTGTGAGATGCAGCTTAGATGAAAAGGCACCAGCTGCTGCCAGCAGCAAGAGCTCAAGAGCAAGCATGGTTGCATCACTTATGGCAGCCGCCGCAGCCCTGAGTACGGCCGCAGGGTCAGCCATGGCGTTGGTGGATGAGAGAATGACCACAGAAGGAACAGGGCTTCCATTTGGACTAAGCAACAACACTCTTGGGTGGATTCTCTTTGGTGTGTTTGGATTGATTTGGGCTCTCTATTTTATTTACACTGGCGATCTTGAAGAAGATGAAGAGTCTGGCTTGTCCCTTTGAATTAAGGGTTATTTAAACTTAGCTTGTTGAATTAATTAATGCCCTCTTGGTAAAGAACTGGAAACCTTTAAATCAACCAAAGAAAAGCTTTTGGCTCTTGAATTTTGTGTATGTTTAGATGTTTGGTGTATCTTTATTTGTTCAATCATTCTTTTTTTTTTTCAATCTATTTGGCTCAATCCCACAGCTATATATTATTTTGTTAATTCATCCTAGATGAGGTGATACAGTCATTCAGAAACTATGAGAAAGCATTCACCACTTGTAGGAGTCATATACATAACATGCCACTCTCATTTGATGAAATGATGATCAAGATTTTTATTTTTTTTATTTTTATGAGAAAGTAAATCTTTCCATAGGTTAAAACTGGAGAAAAACATCAACAGTGGAAACTGGAAAATTTCCTATCCAAAAGACAGGATCTTCACGATCTGGAGCTACCTCTGCCAAGTTATGAGCAATGACATTACACCTTCTTGGAACAAATTGTATGGTTGCCGTGCTCTGGCCTTTTAAACAATCCTGAATTTCTTCTATGTTCCGAGATATTTCGGCTAAGCTGTTCTTTCTTTTCAGAACAAGCTCCACAACTTCTTTAGAGTCTGATTCAATAACAAAATGGACACAATTTGCTTCCCTCGCTACTTGGATGCCAGGAAGCACAGCTTCAGCCTCCGTGTCTGCAACATTTCCTTTAAGAGTAGTTCTCTGAGCTGCTGCAGCTACAATTTCCCCACTTGAATCTCTGACCACTGCTCCAAGTCCTCCCCATTGCTTTGATAAATTTGTAGCCGCATCTACATTTACTTTAAACCAACCAGGTGGAGGGGCCTTCCAATCTTGCTGCCCATTTTGCTGATGCCCAGCCGAAACATTATTTTTCACCGATTTTATCCTCCTATATGACTCCACAATGGCTACTGCTCTTGTAGCTGAACCCAGAGGATCCTCCTTCTTGCCTTCAATGACGAAACAATTCCTCGAGTACCATATTGCCTAGCAATTATTTGTTCTATGTCTTTCTTCCTTCTCTTCATAGCTAACTCTTGCAGCACACTCAACATATCCTGATGAGCCATCAGCTTAATCTCCTCATAGAATTTTGTCATCTTCCAGACCTTTCAAGCTAACTTACACCCCACCAGAGCATGGAACACATCTTCACTCATACTACGGCATCTCTGGCATACCGGATCCC
>NW_006262022.1:17526185-17553670 GCF_000493195.1 Citrus x clementina
TACAATTTTCCTCTTCCATAGATTTTCCACCGTTGGTAACATATTTTGAGCAGCCCTCCATATAAAAATCTTCACCTTCTCTGGAATGTCATTTGCACAAATTACCTTCCACATTGTTTTGGAGCTGTCTGAGCAGCTTGGCTTATCTGGGAATTTTAGGTTCACGGCCAACTTCTACCCACTCTTGACAGAATAAATTCCATGTTTATCAAAGTGCCATACCAGCTTATCTGGTCTTGGAGTTTTTGGCAGTGGAGTTCTCAATATTCTTTCTGCAGCCTCCTTTGAAAAAGACTGTACAATCAAATCTTCCCTCCACTTGTTGCTCTCGTCAATCAACTCAGCCACCGTCGCCTCCATTGGTAAGCTGGGCTGTGAGTTTGCTCTAGGTATCTCAAAATTTTTTACCCAATTGTTGCCAGAAATTTTCACATGTTTCCCATTTCCTATCCTCCATCTTAGGCCTTTATGCAACACTTGCCTACCCCACAAAATACTCCTCCACACAAACGATGGATTGGACCCCAACTTTACTTCCATAAAGCTAGATTGCTTGAAATATTTTGCCTTCAAAATCTGGGGCATTAATGAATCAGGATTATGCAGGATTCTCCACCCCTGCTTTGCAATGAGGGCTTGGTTGAAGCATGAAAAATCTCTGAAGCCTATTCCCCCTCTTATCTTGGCATGGCATAGTCTTTCCCATCTAACCCAATGTATGCTTCTGTGAGTATCAGAGGATCCCCACCAAAATCTTGAAATGGCTTTCTCAATATCCTCGCAAAGGCCTTGGGGGATTTTGAAAACACTCATTGCATAGGCCGCGATTGCTTGCACGACAGTTTTGACTAACACTTCTTTGCCACCGCAGGAAAAATTCTTGCTTTGCCAGCTGGAAAGCTTGCTTAAAACCCTTAACTTTATCTCATTAAAGAAATTAATCTTCCTTCTCCCCACCATAGATGGAAGGCCAAGGTATTTCTCATGCTTTGTAACCACATTCAGCCCAAAAATATTCTTGTATTCCTCCCTTTGAATCTGACTTATACTAGAACTGAAGAACATAGAAGATTTTTCGAAGTTAAAGACCTGTCCCGAAGCTGCTGCATAGCAATCAAAAATGCCCTTCAAATTTCTACAATCATTGCTGGACGCCCTTGCAAACACCAAACTATCATCAGCAAATAAGATGTGTGTGACTGATAAGCTCCTGTTGAAATTCAACCCCCGGATGAGACTTCGCTTTTCTGCCTGCACCAACAAATTTGAGAGCACCTCCGCACATATAATGAAAATGTAAGGTGAGAGAGGACATCCCTGCCTTAAACCTCTTTGTGGGATGATCAGTCCTTTTGGCACTCTATTGATTAGAACTGAGAAACTAGCTGTAGATATGCAATTCATGACCAAGCTCACCCATTTTTCAGAAAACCCCAACTTTTGTATTGGGTGCTTTACAAAATTCCATTCTATCCTATCATATGCTTTACTAATGTCAAGCTTTAAAGCAACCAGCCCCCTCTTTTTACTTCTGTTCTGCCTTATTTTATTCAAACACTCATATCCAATGATTATATTATCAGTGATGAGTCTACCGGGAACAAAAGCACTTCGGGTGAAGAAGATGATATCATTTAAAATCCTTTTGAGTCTATTAGCCATTGTTTTCGCAATGATTCTATATATTACATTACAAAGACTAATAGGCCTAAACTCAGTCACTTTTTTTATTTTTAACTTGCGATTATTGCATATTGAAATTGCTCTACTTAGTGAGAAAGTCTCAGACATTCTTAATAAACTTTTCATCGCATATGTATCTTTTAATCAGTCATGTAATATAAATATACATTTACGAGAAATTAGCATATGAGAAAGCGCATGCATATTGGAAGTACTCAAAAGTTTATCACAGAAGGACTTTAGTAGAGAACTACACTGTAATTAAAGGTCCATGCACGCAGTCTTTGCATGAACAATACATTCATGATCACAAATTATTGTGAATTCTTATTCTATAATCATAAGGTTGATTTATATATGATCAACACACCATAATTATTATTCTTATTATGTTGGTTTTTTTTTTTTTTTTTTTAATATTCAAATGTTTCAATCTCCGCAGTTAACAAACTGGTAATTCACCATGAGGTGACCTTGAGCATTGCCTTTTCCATCAGTATCCAGCTTCCGGAAAACACCGACATCCAAATCTAGACCGCCATTGCTGCACTGATCAACAATTCTCACCGTTGCTTGAGCTCCTGTCCCTCTATTAGTCACCTGCATGCACAAGAGATTTCAATGAGCCCATCTAATTTCTCCCTAAGTAAACATATAAAGTGAATTAAAAATGGTAGTATGCTTATGTTACGCACCCTTAAGCACTTGCCACAAGCAGCTTGTCCACGAGGTCCAACAGGGCCACAGAAGGCAGTCCATCCATACTTCCGACGCCAAGCCAAGGGCTTGTTTGCATCCCAAGTTGAGCAATAAGCACTTGCAGCATTCAAGTCCCATCCAATTCTTTCAGGATTGTATAAGTGATAAGTTGCCCTCACATTAGAAGCACTCTGGGCTGCAGCAATAGCAAGTGAACAAAGAAACAACAGCAAGCATAGGCTTAATTTACCCATTTTTCTCTTGTGTAGTGTTTTGGTTGATTAATTGCAAAGAGTTGTGTTGGAATTTATAGGGCCAGAGAATTGAGAAAGATGGTGTTTTGGTTGACTAAAATACCAAAGGGTTGAATGGATAAAGCATGATCACAGGGTAAGTCCTCACCTTTACTTCAAGTCTTCTCTAAGCCGTCTCTATATTTGAAAATTTTAGATGGGTGCATAAATATTAGACAGATAAGTTCGTCGTACAAATATTTTTTTTCTTTTTTTTATCAACATTTTTTTTCTTTAATCGGAGTATTAAAAGAGGAAATATATTGAGTCTCTAAATTTAATATAACACGCATAAAACATGCACGAACTTGAATTAACACTCTTAAGTATGTGGCGAGAAAGAATATAAGATTGTGACATTAGTTTGTAAATGTAGTATTATTATTCATTTTAAATTAATAATGTTTTATTATTCTTTTTCCATATCGAAGTCTATGAAAAAAATAAACAAATAAAAGAGAGATATTGGGAAAATGGGTAAGAGAAAGTTGCTGGTCAAATTGGGCGACCGAATTGTGTCATCATGATTCAGCTTCTGGTGGTCCTAAAATGTGCCTCATCCCTGGCTAATTCTTATCTGAAGAACTATGTAATAATTATCATTGAGTACTGGTTGGATAACCTTTTAAACGTGGGTTGGTAACAAATATTTGTTGGTTCCTTTTTAGATTAAACAGAGAAACAAAAATCTCATTTGTAATTATTATTGCGAATAGAATAAATTAATTAAAGAGTTATGTATGATAAATTTTGTATTACACCCACCACTTCGACGAGCTCGAAGGAGTCACATAGAGGGTCAGTTAGAATGTTCGAAAAATCTAACTATTTGATCATGCAATAGTTGAAAGAGTTTATTAAAAAGCCAAAGGAAAGGAAATAATTTGTATTCATCATTTACCGTCTATTTTACAATAATATAAATACACAAGCTATTGTAACAATTACAAGAGGAAGTCCGACGAAAATAAATGAAGGAGGCTAATAGTTGTCTGATAGGAGAAAAATAAATGAAGGAGGATAGTAGTTGTCTGATGAGGTTAGTGTCAATTATTATATCTATTTTAAAAATCATCGTTGCATGTCAAAAGTCATCATTGCATGTCATCATTGCATTTTTACACGTGCTTTGTAATTTTTATGCTTGCCTGCCAATAGATTTATTGACAACATTGCTTCCAATTCCTGTAATCGTTGGTGCAAATATCACATTATTACAAATTAATAATAAGTACTTAATTTCATTCTCATATTGACTTAAAATGTATTGTGTCCGGCCTTTCATAACATTGAAATAATGGAACTATTTGCGCCCCTCTAATACTCTTTCGAACCCCTTTACTAGATAGCCCATTAATAACTTTAATAATGAATAATTCCGTAATCGCACCCCTTCGCCACAAATCCCCCTAACCCCTTCGTTTTTCTTGGTAAACCTACGTGTTAATCTATCTCTGTTACGTACATTCTAGTTGATTTGGTAGGAGAATATATGACTATATATATTATGACAATTGATGTTTACCACTGTTTATCCAAGGGTTTCAAAAATCTGTCTTTTTCGAACTTTTTTTAAAAGAAGGGGAAAAAAGACAGATGGGTTATTTTATTAGTTGAAACTCCAAATAATTTTTCTGGGGTTGAAAGAGTTTAAATTCAACTACGACTCTGCACGTACGATTGTGTTTAAACTAATATGTCCATTTACAAAGGTGATTCGCAAAGAAAAAGTTAAAATTCTTGGGGTTTTTAATTTGAACTGGATTACTGAATGTATTGTTACGCAAGTTGATTTGACGATTCAAATATTAATAAAAGAATTATTAGTGGTTTTAATAGATTTTTAGAGGGGTGCCAATAGCACCACTGACAGTTAATGATTCTGATATTTCCCTGAAAGATTTCACGAGTTCAAAACGACGTGCAGCTATTAAGGATTTAGCAATAGCTCTACACAATTATCAATTATTTATTGTTATTTATACCTTTCAATTAGGAGAAATTTTACAATGCGTTAGAATTAATACAATTAATTAATATATGTATGACATGTGTATTTATATAGAGTTTTTTAAAATAAATAAACACACGTTATATTTATTAGTTGTATAACTGATATGACATTTCTAATATATTCTAAAATTTCTCATCAATCAATCATATAATAATAAATGTACGCGTACTGACAACTTAGCAAATGAGAGATTATACATCGAGAACACTTAATAACATTTCCCACAACGATTTTGGTGGAGAACTACAATATAATTAATGATCCATGCAATATGTCCCTGCGTGAATGATACAATCATGTATTTGTCAAAATTAACTCATTGTGAATTCTTATTCTTTCGTCATAAAGTTGGCTTGTGCCTTGTATATAATTAATCAACACTCTTATTATTCAAGAAAAACTTCCACAATTATTGTACTTACAATGTTGGTCTATTTGATATATAACACAGCTTCATCAATCTCCACAGTTAACAAACTGGTAGTTCACTATAAGCTGGTTTTGAGAATTGCCTCTTCCAACCAGCTGCCGGAAAACACTGGCATCCAAATCTAGACCTCCATTGCTGCACTGATCAACAATTCTCACTGTTACTTGAGCTCCTGTCCCGCTATTAGTCACCTGCATGCACAAAAAATTTTCAATAAGGCCATCTAATTTGCATCTTCAAGCAACCATATATAAAGTGAATTTAAAAAGGATAGTATCTAATATCTCACACCCGTAAGCACTTGCCACAAGCTGCTTGTCCACGAGGTCCAACAGGGCCACAGAAGGCAGTCCATCCATATTTGCGACGCCAGGCCAAGGGCTTGTTTGCATCCCACGTTGAGCAATAAGCACCTACAGCATTCAAGTCCCATCCATGTTGTTCAGGATTGTAGGAGTGGGAAGTTGCTCTCACATTAGAAGCACTCTGGGCATCGGCAATGGCAAGTGAACAAAGAAACAGCAGCGCACATAGGCTTAATTTACCCATTTTGTGTGTAGTGCTTTGGTCAATTGCCAGTTGTGTTGGAATTTATAGGGCCGGAGAAAGATAGTGTTTTGGTTTATTAAAATATATGGCAATATCCGAAATGGAAAAAGCATTACCCGATATGTCTCGCCTTGACATGACCTCACGCCTTTATTATCATAATTTCTAGATTTGTTGGACTTTCGAGCATTCTAGATGGATACGTAATATGAGAGAGATAGACTTGTTGTACCAATTAATTTGGCAGATCATATATATAGTTGTCATGTGTAGGAGTGACATTTTTGGGACGAGTACATGATGTGTCATAAATAACTGTAGTTAATAATTTTTTATAATATTTAAGTGAATTTGTTGTATTATCTCTTAATCGAATTAATGAATAATAACTTATCATTTGAAATAAAATTTTAAAATAAATAGCAATATTCTTTGGGATTATTATACGATTATTCCATACGATTTATAAGGATGGCAAAATCCAATTTCAAGAAGCAACAAGTATTATTGAAAACATACTTTACAGAAGCCAAGCATAAACATATCACTTGGATTTAGTTATAAATTAGGTAATTATTAACTTATACAATAAGTGGGTCATATAGGAAAATAAGAACTTTTTTTTTTATAAAATCATTATTTTATAAATTTATCAAACTATTAATTTACCACTGTTGTTCCCAAGTGACTGAGAAAAACTATTATTTAATTAAAATTATCAATATATTTATTGGGTATTAATTCACCGTAAGTGCACATGACAAAGACGATTGGACACTTATTAGATAAAGACAAAATTAATAAAGTTGGTGGTGATATTTCTACCCCACAAATTCTATAAATCCACTCCATTTTTAGAAAAAAAATTATAAAATTTCTCATTATTTTTAAAAATTTCAAATAAAGAAGAATTCTGAAGAACTAGTCAATTAAATCTATCTTAATTTATTTTGATGTGACTTATATTTTTTTTAATTATATTTGACTAATAAAATTGCTTTAACCTAAATTTAAATTGATTATTTTACCCTTAAAGGATAAAAATACCAGAAATTGAATTTAACTTCAACAATTTTTTAATTTTGTTCAAAATGCATTATTTCTAAATAGTTAATTCTACTTTATTAGTATCATTATTAATTTTTAATTAAACTAACATAATGTCTTTATGAGAAAATACTCATTAAATTATTAGGCTATCAAATTTATGCCATTTACATGTAAAATATTAAAAATTATTAGAGTTCATTTAAGAAGTTAGATTATAAGTCACAAAATTAAGTACCTAAAGTATTAGGTACAAGAACACATATTTTTTTTCGAGCAAGTGGGTCATTTTATGTCATAAAGAAAAATAATTAAATAGAACTTATATTAAAGCTACTTTGATAGTAAGAAAAAAATAAGAATGATTTAATTGATTAATTACATAAAATTTTTTATTGATTTGTATTTATTAGAAAAAAATGTATTTATTGTAAATAGTTTTTAGAAGTGGGGTGGGTTTACACAAATAATGTGTATTTATTAGATAAAGACAAAATTAATAAAGTGAATGAATTTCTTTTAGGGAAAAAGGCATCTACACCTCTAAAGTAAATATTTATTTAAAATCTCAACAATAAATACAAATATTTTATTAAAATAAATATAATAATTTATATAAAAGTATTTTATTATTGTTAGTCTACTAGATAGATTACAATATTTATATTTATTAGAAATTTTAAAATTATTTTTTAAATTCTCCATTCAAAGAGTATTATGGTCAAAAGGAGTCTTCGTCTCCCTAAAACTTTAGGGTCTCCATGACCATTTCTCCCAACCTTAGGGGTGTAGATGTCATTTCCCCTTTATTTTATAATGATTTTTTTTTTGTTCTAGTGGTTATATATATTTTTTTGTGTAATTATCAAGTACAAATATCATTATTACTCGGATTGAATTATACACCCTCATTAAACATATTTTAATGAAAAATCTAACCATTTAGTCATGCAATAGTTGAATGATTTATTGACAAAATTTCTTCTAATTCCTGTAATCGTTGTGGTGCAATATGACATTGTTACAAATTAATAAAGAAAACTTAAAACTTTGGAGGAAGGGTTGGATCTTTATTCTTACATGAAATTCTTCAAATTTTCAAGCCGAAGGCGAAGATTGTCATTCCAGCAGTATACTGACGCTCAACAATCTCATATTGATGCTGGTGTCGTGTTGGGCCTTTGATGCGTCTCAGAATTCTCATTTTCATTGCTACTGTTAGCAGCCCTCTAAAGTTCTAATGTAACCTCCTTTCTTGGGAAAAAGCCCTCATATGATTAAACGTATTTTCTGCTTTGAAATATCTTTACGTCAATAACATAAATACCACTTAATTAACTCATTCTCAATAACACTCCATATTAAAGTGTTTATTCTCATTTTTGAAGAAAATTTATTTTAAATCATGATCATTGTTGTGCATAACAATCAATCCAACGGTCTTTTACTGAAGAAATGTTGAATAAAATAATTTGAGATTCTTTAACCATTCAATTTATTTTCTAAATGTAAAATAAAAAGTTCATTTCTCCATGATAATCTGATATAGTGACATATGTGATAATAAGCAATAGTGTAGGAGAATTTACACTCAATTAGTAGCCATTAAAAAAAAAAAGAAAAGGCACAACAAAGGTAAAACTTATAGGTTACACATGATTAATTGATTTTTCATTTGGATGACATGGATTTACTTTTCATATACCTAATTATCATTACTTTATTTAGTTTCAACATTATAACTTGAAAATAAAGTTGGTGTTGCATCTATTTACAATCTACTTGACGTTTTTTAATGTAGTCAAAAGATTGATTATTCTTGCAATGTTTTCAAATTTTTGGGTGATTATTTTATAGAAACATAGAATGAATTATTAAAAAGTGAGAAGGACAGATATTTATATGGGTATTACTGGGAACGGGGAGGGTATTTTTAAAAATTTATATTATTTTATTTGTTTAATGGGGTAATTTTAGAAAAGGGGTTTTGCTAGGGACCATTAATCCAACTCCTCATTTTTTACTAGGTGTTGGGCAAATGGTGGTGATATTTCCCACTTCATTTGGCAAAGATTTTATGAGTATGTACAAGGGAAATTCTATATGAACCGCATGTTACCAATAAGGATTTCTGACGATACCTCTACACCACCTTCAACTTGTTACTTGTATTAAGAGAATTGTTGTCAGAAATCCTTAGTGGCTCGGTATTTTGATCGAGCCAAATTCTTAATGTCGCATCATTACTTGATGCATGTAATCTTATTACTCTTTTATATGCACCAATATTCACACAAATAGATACAATAGCTCTACCTGATCAAAGATTTTGGGTCCACCTTTGATTACTACAACAACAATTAATAGAGAAATACAACATTGTAATTAAAGGATCTTGTAATTAATTTAATTTCAATGAGATCACAACACGAACAGAGTCATTATCAACTCATAATCTTTCACATTCTTAATTTAATTAAATTAATCAACATTCCTATTCAATAAACATTTCATCAATTATTATAATTATTATGTCTTTTTATTTTATTCATATTCATAATTAGATTCAATCTCCACAGTTAACGAACTGGTAGTCCACCATGAGGTGACCTTGAGCATTGCCTCTTCGGTCAGTATCGAGCTGCCGGAAAACACCAGCGTCCAAATCTAAACCTCCATTGCTGCACTGATCAACAATTCTCACCGTTGCTTGAGCTCTTGTGGCTCTATTAGTCACCTGCATGCATATGCAATTTCAATTGGTTTATTTCCTTTTCTGACTATTAAGCTCTTAATTTATCACCAACTCTTCTCCTACTCATCCTATGAATTTTTATTGTCTATCATCTGCATCTTAAAGTAGGCAAATAAACGAATTTGATTGTTTTATAAATTTGTGTTAAGACTTTTCTTAAATACTATTATTGAACTCTTATCTATCAGTTTAAACTTTTGGGTCAAGCAACTTCCTAATAATTTGTACTTTTAACTTTTTTACTTGTTCTATTTTTGTGTTCATTTTAATGGTAAGGCTTAGCACGTATCTAAGTAGACATACCAATACTTCTTCATTTTATTAATAAATTTCTGTGAATCTGTCACAATTTTCTAAAAAACGGTAATAAATATAAAATCTCGAAAACATTTTGCTTTTAAAAAATAAAAACACATGAAATATTGAAAGGGAGGATGAATTTTGCTACCCTCTAATGTAAAAAATTTCACAGAAAATACAGCTCAACCACAAAACAATCAAGAATGAAAATCATAGAAAAAATACGAGCAATAAAACCCAAAAACTGTGGATTGGAAATATCAATAATATCTCATACGTTGTGATATATAGTTATCTTACCCTTAAGCACTTGCCACAAGAAGCTTGTCCACGAGGCCCAACGGGGCCACAGAAGGCAGTCCATCCGTATTTCCTGCGCCAAGACAAGGGCTTGTTTGCATCCCATGTTGAGCAGTAAGCACTCACAGCATTCAAGTCCCATCCATTCTGTTCAGGATTGTAAAAGTGATAAGTTGCTCTAACATTAGAAGCACTTTGGCCATCACCGCTGCTGCTGCTGCCGGGCCTACAATTACTTTGACAATTCTTAGAAGGTGAGCAATACTCATCAGTTGAGCCACAATAACCATACTGGCTGCAACATAGGTTGTTGGCACAAGTCCGGCCAC
The DNA here is from genome assembly GCF_000493195.1 of Citrus x clementina. Taxonomy (NCBI): domain Eukaryota; kingdom Viridiplantae; phylum Streptophyta; class Magnoliopsida; order Sapindales; family Rutaceae; genus Citrus; species Citrus x clementina. The sequence continues at coordinate 17,536,585 of NW_006262022.1, forward strand.
CGGCTTGCCGGCCGCATTGCTGGGCAGCGGCAAGAGCCATTGAACAAATTAGCAACACCATGCATAAGCTTAATTTTCCCATTTTTAATTCTTTTGTTTGTGAAGATTTATTGAGTGGTACTACATGAATTTATAGGGAACCGATATTTTAAAATGTTAGAGCATTACGTAACATGTCTTATTGACTTCAAGACTTATTCAAACGATCAAATCTTCTAGTTGCAGATTTCTTTGACTCTCGGGAATTTCAACTTAGATTTGTTCTTGGAGAACAATGATATACTTTTCTTCCTCAATACGGGCAAGTTTCTGAAGAAGAGAGATAACGAGATGGGAAAAATGGTGGTTTTAAATTTTGCTGGTCAAACCGGGCAACTGATTTGTGTCAGCATTATGGTTTTCTTGACGGTGGTCACAATTAATGTGGTTTATCCGTATCAATTCTTAGCTCAAGAAGTAATGTACCTTCTTATTGACTGTTAATTCTGATAAAATTTTAAACATGGATCGCCTTGTATTAATTATAATATTTTGTTGGGACAGGGACATTTAATTAATCGTTTATCTAACAATTTGATCCTGCAATAGTCAAACTGATTTATCCACAACAGTTCCCCTTATTCCTCTAATTCTTGGTTCACAATTACATGGAAGAGGGAATATAAAGATTATTGTGTTGTTGATTGTTTAGTTATTCACTGAATTTATGTTTAGATTGTTGTAGTAAAATTTCTCTGTAGTGATAGTTTATGTAGAAACAACCTTTATATAGTTATAAAAAATTATAGTTTTGATTTGAACTAATTATAAATAAAAATAGACTCCACATTAATTATAATAAGTTATAATTTTTCTACATCCCTTCTTCAAGAATCTCTATATAGTGGTACTTATCTGTATATTGCAAAAATCTAATGTTATCTTACATAAGATTTAAGATAAAATAAAAAATTTTCTAAATTCATTTACGACAATATATAATTTATTCTTTAGAGTTATTACTAAATTATTGCACAACATTTTTAGAACTTATATTGAGAGAAAAACATTGAAGAGAACACAAATATCTGGACTTTTAATATGACTTTCGATATTTAGAGTACTATATAGATACATGTACTAATTTTCTATGTCTATCTTTCACCAATAATTATACATTTGATTTGATATGCTATACTAATTAATTATTAATGTAGTGAATATTTTATTTCTATATTACTTGCACTAAGAATAATTAAGTTTAAATAATAATTTTTGTAACTACACCTCTATTAAGTCATAACCTTTAGATAGTAATAAAAATTTGTTTGATCCTAACGTTACGACTGTAAAGAACTTACATGATGTATGTCACCTCTTGCGCTTGCTTCTCTTTTTTTTAATCTAAAATTCCTAATGACTTTTCTCTATTCCTTAGCTTATAAAATAAGATAAGGCTATTTTTTCTTTTTTAGGGTGGATGCTCATTGATTAAATACTTGTTTATTTTTAATATTTTAAAAAATACTCCAACATTAGTTATGTTAAGTTAAATGTTAATTTTTCTTTGTTTCTACAATATTACTTTTGGAATGTTGAGTAATATACGATGTGATCCTAAGCAAGAGTCTTGGTAGCATTAAATAAAAGAAACTAAAGGTTAATTTACTAAGCTAATCCTTTAAAAAAAGTCATTAGGGGGTTGTTTGGCTTTTGTCTAAAATCTGAATTTTAATTATTTTCAGACATTTATAGCTTTTAAATTTTTTGTTGTTCATCACTTATATTAGATTATAAGATGTTTAGATCTGAATAAAAAAAGTTAAATATTTTGACTTTTATTTGAATGACAAAACATCTTAATGAAATTTTAATATTCTCTCTCATTAATACCCTTATTAAATAAATTTATTTCTTATTTTTATTATTTTTTTATTTATCCCTTTTTTATGTACATGTATTCAACTATAATTTTTTTTTTTTTGTTGAATGAGAATTTTAAACATAATAGAGCTTTAATGTTTTATAATAGGTTCATCTCTTTGTATTTATATTTACTATTTTTATAATAGATTTTGAATTTTATTTAACTCAATAATTTTAATTCAAATAATTAAACAATTCTTGATTGGCTTATGTAATTAATAAGAAAAAATATCAGTTTAATATATTAAAAATAACATTATAAGTATCATTTATTAACGTAAAAAAATGTGTTAGATATATATTTTAATTTTCATGTTTTGTTAAGTTAAGCATTATCAATTTTTTTACGAATAAAATAATTTATTTATAATTTGTTGTGTGTTTGAACAATGAATATATGTTAAAATATCATATTTCAAATGTTTTCTTTTTTGAAAAACAAATAACCTAACACTTATATTCAAATATTGAAAAATAAAAATAAACATGTCATTCAAATATATATATTTAGATCTATTTAGACTTCAATCAAATTCAACATACATTCAAATTTCAACAAAACATCAAACGCTACCTATTTTTCATTCCAAGGTATAATTTTCTGTTTCATTCATTTTATGTGTTCTCCCCAACCCATCAAGATTCATTTAAAAGAAATATATATATCTACGAAAATTTTGATGAGGTTTCATTTGGCTGCACAAACAAATCAATTGCCTATCATCATTTAATGCACCCCCGTAATCTCGAAAATTCATCAATCCACCCCAACCATTTTACATTTTTAATTAATTTTCGAGGGTGAATTGATAACTTTCCAGAATTTTGAAGATGAAATAATGATAATCAATTTACTTTGTCGGGCAATCAAATTTTACCCTTTTGATAAAGATACATCATTATTCTGAAGATATGATCTTGAAGCTTCTCAATTAAGTATCATGGCCATTTGGCCATTACAATTTTATTCTATTTTTTTGGTATCAATTGGCATTTGAGGCTTTTTCTTTCTTTCTTTTTCTTTTGGCCTTTGAGCCATTAAAAAACAATGATATTTTTCTGTCCTAGAAAATCTTCCAAGATTAAGTTTCCAATCGAAAGAATCTGATTCGAGCCATCTCATTCACAGGAGCTTCTTCCCACACAAGTCACAATAATTTAATGGATTGAATCATGAACAAAGTTTATTTATATATCGGTTACACATAACATATTTTCTCATTGACAGATGATTAATTCTAACATATATATGAGCACACCCATTTTTCTATTCGTGCGTTGAGACAAATTTATTTAGTTCCCAGCAGCTGCAGGCGGCCAACAATTAAACTGACAATTTTCGGACGGCGAGCAGTAATCATAAGTGGAGCCACAAAAACCAAACTGGCTGCAGCACAGATTGTTGGGACAAGGCCTGTCAAGCCCTTGGCGGCCACATTGTTGAGCCTTCACAGTATATGCCACCATTGTTAGGCTTACAATTAATACCACATAAATGCAAAGCAAGAGGCTAAACTTTCTCATCGTCATCTTGTGAATGTTGTTTATTCTGGATTTATGAGTTTGTTTATTTATATGCAGAAACCGAACCACCCAGGCCTGCCCTACCACTAATTGAATGAGGCAATTTTTATTTTTTGTTTTCCTTTTAATTAGAGCACACTTTTTAGGAAGGCACAACAAATATGCCTATTAATACGTCTGCTAAATAGGTACTGTTAAAACATTTATTTTAACAATATTTTAATTGATTCTACCAATTTTGACATTCCTTGTGCATACAATTATATTAAAATCCTTGGAAAAAAGAACTTTCATATGATTAATTACGTTTTATTATGTTCTTCAGTCTTATACGCAAATTAATACAGCTTTTATAAAGATAACGTTTTTTGGATAGGCACCCTCTGTTCAAATCCTATGGAAATAGAGGGCTAAATGATATATATGTATATATATATATTTTAATTACTGTTGAAGTATGTTGTAAGGGGCAAAAATAGTGTTTTTTTTAAAAATTTTTTGCCCTTTTAATGTATTTAACATCTTTTTTTCAACACTGATCCTTTATTTTCGTTATTTCACTTTGTAAAAAAATATGAATTTCGAATGGTAAGACTTATTGTATCATTCCTAGTAAGGTAGATAAATTTTTTATTTTATCTATAAATTAAAGTCACTAATCCTGCAAATGTTGAATTGAAATATCATTTTAGTTAATCCCAAATTAAAATGAATTTCTTGCTACAATGCCCAGTGGTGAAATTGTTTGTTACAAAATAAGAGTTTTAATGATTAATGGCTTTCGTTTTTTTATAAGCAGAGGTTGGTAGCCTTTGCATCATTCATATGCTGGAGTCTAGAGATCATACACCGAATCTGCACATACCCTTAATAAACTCGATCAAGAATCTCCTCATGAAGAATTGGAATATTTATTTTAGACAAATCTATCGTGAGGCCAATTTTGCGGCTGACTACTTGGTCAAAAATGCAAGCTCTTACCTCTCGGATTTCAAGAACCTTCTATAGGTCTTGGTCCTTGGCTTTGTTATGATATTTATGGGACGATAATTCCTTGCTCTGTTGTGTCTTAGCTTAGCTAAGCCCTTTTTGATAACAAAAAAACAAAAAAGATTTTTAAGTACTCTCTAAGGGACGAGGCTCCTGGAGATACATTTTATTAATAATCACACACTGGTAGCTTACATACAGTAAGGTGGCTTATGGTCATAGCCAAATAAGCACTTAAGTTTATATACAAATTTAAGGGTGCATGGCTTATGGGTATTGACAATAAGCACTTAATTCTTTTTGGTACTTCTTGAGAGGAAGAAGCTTATTTAGTACATATATAAACAGCCTTAATTGGACATTAATCGATAGCGCATGCATGGATGCAAGCATGCTTCAGTGGTCACTACAGTTCACAAGCTTGTAGTTAACAATGATGTGGCCTACAAGTTTGTGAACCGTAGCGACTGAAGCATGCATGCATGTATGTATATATATATATATATATATATATATATATGTATGTATGTATGTATGTATCTCCTACATAGAAACATAGAATGAATTATTAGAAAATGAGAAGGAAACATGTTTATATGGGTATTACTAGGAACGGGGTGGAGGGTATTTTTAAAAACTTGAATTATTTTGTTTGTTTAATGGGGTAATGTTAGAAAAGGGGATTTGCTAGGGATTTAAAGGGATGGCAATAATCCAACTCCTCATTTTTTACTCGGTGTTGGTCCTTTGATTGCATTTAAATGGTGGTGATATTTCCCACTTCATTTGGCAAAGATTTTATGAGTATGTACAAGGGAAATTCTATACGAACCGCATGTTACCAATAAGGATTTCTGACGATACCTCTACACCGCCTTTAACTTGTTACTTGTATTAAGAGAATTGTTGTCGGAAATTCTTAGCGGCTAGGTATTTTGATCGAGCCAAATTTTTAATGTCGCATCATTACTTGATGCATGTAATCTTATTGCTCTTTATAGGGACCAATATTCGCTCAAATAGATACAATAGCTCTACCTGATCAAAGATTTTGGGTCCACCTTTGATTACTACAACAACAATTAATAGAGAAATACAACATTGTAATTAAACGATCTTGTAATTAATTTAATTTCAATATGATCACAACACGGACAAAGTCATTATCAACTCATATTCTTTCACATTCTTAATTTAATTAAATTAATCAACACTCTTATTCAATAAACACTTCATCAATTATTACACTTATTATGTCTGTTTATTTTATTCATATTCATAATTTGATTCAATCTCCACAGTTAACGAACTGGTAGTCCACCATGAGGTGACCTTGAGCATTGCCTCTTCCATCAGTATCGAGCTGCCGGAAAACACCAGCGTCCAAATCTAAACCTCCATTGCTGCACTGATCAACAATTCTCACAGTTGCTTGAGCTCTTGTGGCTCTGTTAGTCACCTGCATGCAAATGCAATTTCAATTAATTAATTTCCTCTTCTGACTATCAAGCTCTTAATTTATCACTAACACTTATCCTACTCATCCTACTCATCCTACAAATGTTTAAAGTACACAAATAAGCAGATTTGATTGTTTATAAATTTGTGTTAACACTTGTCTTAAATACTATTATTGAGCTTTTACCTATCAGCTTAAACTTTTGGGTCAAGCGACTTCCTAATAATTTTTACTTTTAACTTTTTTACTTGTTTTATTTTTGTGTTCATTTTAATGGTAAGGCTTAGCACGTATTTAAGTAGATATAATAATACTTCTTTATTTTATTAATAAATATCTATGAATCTGTCACAATTTTCTAAAAAACGGTAATAAATATAAAATCTCGAAAACATTTTGCTTTTAAAAAATAAAAACACATGAAATATTGAAAGGGAGGATGAATTTTGCTACCCTCTAATGTAAAAAATTTCACAGAAAATTCAGCTCAACCACAAAACAATCAAGAATGAAAATCGTAGAAAAAATACGAGCAATAAAACCCAAAAACTGTGGATTGGAAATATCAATAATATCTCATACGTTGTGATATATAGTTATCTTACCCTTAAGCACTTGCCACAAGAAGCTTGTCCACGAGGCCCAACGGGGCCACAGAAGGCAGTCCATCCGTATTTCCTGCGCCAAGACAAGGGCTTGTTTGCATCCCATGTTGAGCAGTAAGCACTCACAGCATTCAAGTCCCATCCATTTTGTTCAGGATTGTAAAAGTGATAAGTTGCTCTAACATTAGAAGCACTTTGGCCATCACCGCTGCTGCTGCTGCCGGGCCTACAATTACTTTGACAATTCTTAGAAGGTGAGCAATACTCATCAGTTGAGCCACAATAACCATACTGGCTGCAACATAGGTTGTTGGCACAAGTCCGGCCACCGGCTTGCCGGCCGCATTGCTGGGCAGAGGCAATAGCCATTGAACAAATTAGCAACACCATGCATAGGCTTAATTTTCCCATTTTTAATTCTTTTGTTTGTGAAGTTTTATTGAGTGGTACTACATGAATTTATAGGGAACCAATATTTTAAAATGTAAGAGCATTACATAACAAGTCTTATTGACTTCTAGACTTATTCAAACGATCAAATCTTCTAATTGCAGATTTCTTTGACTCTCGGGAATTTCAATTTAGATTTGGTCTTGGAGAACAATGATATACTTTTCTTCCTCAATATGGGCAAGTTTCTGAAGATAAGAGAGAGCGAGATGGGAAAAATGGTGGTTTTAAATTTTGCTGGTCAAATTGGGCAACTGATTTGTGTCAGCATTATGGTTTACTTGACGGTGGTCACAATTAATGTGGCTTATCCGTATCAATTCTTATCTCAAGAAGTAATGCACCTTCTTATTGACTGTTAATTCTGATAAAATTTTAAACATGGATTACCTTGTATTGATTAGAATATTTTTGTTGGGACATGGAGTTTTAATTTATCTTATATCTAACAATTTGATCCTGCAATAGTCAACTGATTTATCCACAAAAGTTCTTCTTATTCCTCTAATTCTTGGTTCACAATTACATGGAAGAGGGAACATAAAGATTATTGTGTTGTTGATTGTTTAGTTATTCACGAAATTTACGTCTAGATTGTTGTAGTAGAACTTCTCTATAGTGATAGTTTGTATAAAAATTGTTGGTTTAAAAATAGTTTAATAGTGGAAATGTTAGGATCACAATTCTCATACAATATATAAAATTACCATTATCTTGAAATAATTTCTTTGCTTTTTCGTAGAAGTAATTTAAGTTCTCAAATCATGATCTATTACTACCAATCCTGTTAAGATCACGATATTTCACCAACGATCTTCCAGGTTATGACTAAAGTTTGATCTATATTTAATGTGTGGGCGTATTTATCACTACTATAAGCAACTAGTAAGAGAAAACGTTTTCTCTCAAAATGAGAGAGAAAAACTTATTTTTCTCTAATCTGTATATTGTGGCTCATGTGTCCCTTTTTGTAGAGAAACAAGTTTTTTTATATTTCTATTAGTGAAAACCCTAGGCTCCTTATTTATATCCTTTTTTAATTCTATTAAATCAAAATATTTAATTTAAAATAACACAAGACTCTTTAGACACAAACATATTAAATGGAGTCTCTCACCAAATACTATAGTTACCCTATTAACCCAAATAGTTAGTTATTTTACTTATCAATCCACAAGTGATGTAATTAATTAAATGAGCTAACCCTGAGATCATATAAGAACATACAATAGTGGCTACAATAATTAGACTGTAATTAAACTAACCCAATTATTTAATTCCAAATCTACTCTTCTAAAAGAATGAAACTAACCTCAATAATTGTATATTATCTAGGATAGTGCTCTCGAATAATAATTTGACCCATGCCACATTGATTTCTTTACTAAACAATCCTTTATACCATATTGCTAATTATATCGATATCTCAACTGTCCAATCAATTTAATTACATCTTGTTCCTTGACACTTACTATTTTCTCTAATGATCATTTTCAACATACTAGTTATGTCGACACACTCTGGCCAGAGAATTCTATAATCAAGTACTAAAAGCTAGTCAAGAGATGTGTTTTACAAATACTATATTGTTAATCTATAATCTCACTGCTCATAATTACTTCCACTAAGATACCGGATAATCTTGACTACAAATGTATGTTGCGCCTATTGGTAACTCAACATGAAACTATAATTAACTCAAGATTGAGATTGCAATAAATTATTTAATAAGTCTGACAATCATTTCAAGGTTAATTAAATCTCATATGTGATCCAGTTCAATGTTTTCAAATTACATCAGTAAATTCATAAATAATTAAATCTCATATGTGATCCAGTTCAATGTTTTCAAATTACATCAGTAAATTCATAAATGATTAAGACAAATCATTTAATGAATTTACTACAGTCTAAACATAATAAAGTGTCCAACTCTATTTATGAACTACGAAACCAATTTATTTAATCATAAGATAATTTGTATTTATGTTTTCTGTGAATCCACATGATGATCACATAAATACATATAATATGATTAAACTAACCTTATTCAAAATATTTATGCAATTAAGATGTTTGAAAAATATTTTAAATATTTTATTAATAAGACATTGTATTTATTACAAGTAGGTAAATTAATATTCTTTAGAGAGCACATGATCCCAACAGAAATAACCTTTATATAGTTATAAAAAAATATAGTTTCAATTTAAACTAGATATAAATAAAAATAGACTCCACATTAATTATAATAAGTTATAATTTTTCTGAATCCCTTCGTAAAGAATCTATGTATAGTAATAATTATCTGTATATTGCAAAAATATAATGTTATCTTACATTAAAGGTTTAAGATGAAATAAAATATTTTTTCTAAATTTGTTTATGACAATATATGATTTATTCTTTAGAGTTTTTAATAAATTATTGTATAGCATTTTTAGATATATTGAGAGAAAAACATTAAAGAGAATACAAATATTTGGACTTTTATTATGACTTTTCATATTTTGAGTACTATATAGATACATGAACTAATTTTCTATATCTATCTTTCATCAATGATTATACATTTGATTTGACATACTATACTAATTAATTATTAATCTAGTAAATATTTTATCTCTATATCACTTGCATTAAGAATAATTAAGTCTAAATAAAATTTTTTGTAACTACACTTCTATTAAGTCATTACCTTTTCATTGTAATAAAAATTTGTTTGGTCCTAACATTATGACTGTAAAAATCTTTTATCGTACGTGAGGAGTGTCACCTCCTACATTTGCTTCCTTTTTTTTTTAATCTAAAATTCCTAATAACTTTTCTCTGTTCTTAACTTATTTTAAGAGATAAGACTCATTTGTTTTTTCTTGGGTGGATGCTCATTTAATTACGGCATTTTGGATTAAATACTCGTTTATTTTCAATATTTTAAAAATACTCCAACATTAGTTATGTTAAGTTAAATGTTAATTTTTCTTTGTTTCTACAATAATACTTTTGGAATGTTGAGTAATATAAGATGTGAGCCTAAGCAAGAGTCTTAGTAGCATTAAAGAAAAGAAACTAAAGGTTAGTTTACTAAGCTAACCCTTTAAAAAAAAGCCATTAGGGGGTTGTTTGGCTTTTGTCTAAAATTTGAATTTTAATTATTTGTAGACATTTGTAGTTTTGAGTTTGATTGTTCACTTACGTTAGATTGTAAGATGTTTAAATATGAATAACAAAAGTTAAATATTCTTACTTTTATTTGAATGGCAAAACACCTAAATAGAATTTTAATATTCTCTCTCATTAATATCCTTATTTAATAAATTCATTTCCTACTGTTATTTTTTTATTTATCCCTTTTTTTTATATGCATGTATTCAACTATAATTTTTTTTCTTTTTTTTTTTTGAATGAGAATTTTAAACATAATAGAATTTTAATGTTTTATAATAGGTTCATATCTTTGTATTTATATTTACTATTTTTATAATAGATTTTGAATTTTATTTAACACAATAATTTTAATTCAAATAATTAAACAATTCTTGATTGACTTATGTAATTAACAAGAAAAAATTATCTTATCATACATCAATGTAAAAAAATACATGTGTTAGATATATATTTTATTTCTCATGCTTTGTTAAGTTAAACATTATCAATTTTTTTACTAATAAAATAATTTATTTATAATTTGTTGTATGTTGAAACAATAAATATATATTAAAATAGCATATATCAAATGTTTTCGTTTTGAAAAACAAACAACCTAACACTCATATTCATATATTAAAAAAAGAAAAATAAGCATGTCATTCAAATATATGTATTTAGACCTATTTAGATTTCAGTCAAATTCAAACACATTCAAATTTCAGAAAAAAAAATTAAACGCTACTTATATTTCATTCCAAGGTATAATTTTCTTTTTCATTTATTTTATACGTTCTCCCCAACCCATCAAGATGAAATTCTAGTTATGCAACCCAAGAGGGGGGGTGAATTGAAATTCTAAAAATTATTCAATTTATAAAGAAAAACTTAATGCAAATATAAACCAAATTCAAAGTAATAACAAATAAGTTGATAACAATATAAAAAGATAAGGGAAGAGAGATTCAAACACAGAGATTTTTACGTGGTTCGGCCAACGTCGCCTACGTCCACGCCTTCAAGCTTTCCGGGCTTGAGGATTCCACTAAGCAAGCCTCCAAGGCTTCAAATGCTTACACTTGACTTCCAAGGTGTCAATAACCTTTAGTAAAAGAGATTATCTCAATCTATTTAACCCAAGTGTATCCCAACACTTACAATCACTCAAAACAAAAGATTACAAATTTGTTTTGCCTCTCACAATATTTAAGATTACACAATGATGCCCAATATGTGAATAGATAAAGTAAGAATGTGTTCAAGGCTCTATGAAGATTGTATTCTCGAGTATAAGCTTAATAGTCGTGTTGTGATCCAGTTTGTTTAAATTTGATTGAGTTTGTTTATAGTTGGAGCTGAAAAAACTAGCCGTTACAAACTGTCTACCTGAAAACGGTTCGCCGTTAACCATTAACGGTTAACCGTTTAGGCTAGTCAAAAGTTACCATTGGGCCAAATTTCAAATAAACGGTTTGCCGTTTAGGATTACCCTTTCGCCGTTAAATTTCAGAGACCTGCAAGAAGAACATCAGTTATCCGTTTACATTAAACGGTTAAGGATTTGCATGAAGTGACCTCTCTGGATATTATCGGTTAACCGTTTGTAATAAACGGTTCACCGTTTGTTTCCAGTAACCTGCAAAACAATTTAGCCTTATCTGGTTTTGTTAAATGGTGCCAGAAGAGTACAACCTTCAATTCTAGATTTTATCGGTTAACCGTTTAAATAAACGGTTCACCGTTAAATTCCAGTAGCCTTCCCAGCTTATTGTGTTTTCTGTTTTTCTTAATCGGTTAGAGCTTAGGTAATATGTTGCTCTCTGGTTTTAATCGGTTAACCGTTTGAAAGAAAACGGTTCACCGTTTATTTCCAGAATCACATTTTAAACCAGATTTTGCAGAGAATTATTTTCTAATTTGAAAGTCCATCTGTTATGAATATGATTGGAATGATTATAAGGCTTTCGTTTATTAAGGAATAACTCTAACATTTTAATCAAAAACCATTTAAAGTTTGTTATCATCAAAATCAATATTATTAACATATTCATGTTAACAATCTCCCCCTTTTTGATGATGACAAACTTCATTCAATATTTTACTCTCCCTTAATATATGCTCCCCTAAATGTATGGCCAAATTAAGAAATGTCAAATAAAAAGATTTTTGCTCAAGAAAACATTTTTAAATTCATTTTAAATCTCCCCATAATTATCTCCCCCTTCATCATCAAAAAGAAAGGAGAGAAAGGAAAATTGGAAATCCGTTAAAGAAGTTACCCAGTTTTGGCGAGTGAAAATTTTGGCAGAGTTTCCCCTTAAAATGGAGCAAAACCACTAATACAAAATGAGATTAAAACACTTTCAAAATATATTAACAACAACTCCATCATTCAACAAACCAACAACGCCATGAACAAACAAACCAACAACTCCATTAACCAATAAACCAACAATTTCATCAACTAATATCAAGTCATCCAACATCAAGAACATCACAAAAACATGTCATCAAAATTCATAAAGAGCATATAGAGGTAGCAGTGTATATAAAAATATAAATGGCAACATGCAAACAACCAAAATATAAAATGTATGTGCGAAAATAGAACTTAGAAACTATGGAGGTGGAGAAGATGTGCTCCCCGGATCATAGCCGAAATATCAGAGAAGAGTGCCCTGTCCAGCGATAAGCTCAAGCTGCTGATCAATGCTCTGCTGCTGGAAGGTTTGAAAGTCAGAATGTAGCTGCTGGTGGTCACAGGAAAAAGTGTCCAACCGATCAAGAATCAGCTGCTGGCGCTCCAAAATTCGGTGAACATCAGCAATCAACTGCTGTACAACGTCTGAAGCAGGGGGCTGAACTGGAGCCGGAAGTGGCTCAGAGGTAGATGGCTGCTCAGGAACAGCAGATGGCTCATGAGCAGGAGGCTGCTCGGGAGCTAGAGGCGTCTCGGAAGAGGAGGGAATGTCAGCACCCATCGCGCGCTCCTAAGAGTTAGAGTCAGCTGGAGGCCGAGGTACAAAACGGGGACGCGGAGGATGAGGATGAACTCCTAATCTAAAATCTGGAAGCTTATCGGGAGGATAGACATCGTTGAGCATCCGATCGTCCTCTGGAGCAATCAAGGTATCCCGATTTTTGGAGTTGTTTGTTTTTATCCACTCAGCATTCTTCTTAGTAAAACCAATACTAATCATGGCCTTGAGACCAATCCGTCTAGTCTCCATATAACCGGTATCAAGAAGAGGCACCTCAAAGCATCGCAGTATCTTAGTAATGATACTGCCATATGGAAGCAAGCGGTGGTTAACCGCGGGAGTACTCAACATGTGCCGCACAATAACATAGCTGAGGTTAATGGGACGGCCTGAAATGAGGCTATCTAATAGGCCAACATCCAATCTCGTAACCTCATCCGAGTGACCCTTCCTAGGTGTCACTATGCGCTGTAAAATAGTGTGAAGAATGCGAACTTAGAGAGGTAAAAGTTGAGACCGAAAAGGTAGAAGACAGATCTTATCAGACAAGTCTCGACGACGACAAATATTACGGACTCCATCAACATGACTAAAACCGTCAAAAGAAAGGGCTTCTTAGAGGTATAAATATCATGACCCTCACTAAAGATACCTAGAAAGCCAGTTAGGTCCTCATCATCAAATTCTATAGGCACACCGCCGATTTGAGTAACTATCCTATCTAGGCGAGTTGCGGAGATTTCCATGTTCGAATAAAAGACTCGCACTAAATTAGGATAAACTCGGCCATCAAAGTCAATGGCAGACTCCCATGGCTGAAGCATATCCCTAATGCTTTTACCACATACAATTAAGGTATTGAAATCATCTATTTCAACTTAAGAAGAGTCAAGTACCTTTCGACCATTGAAGCGATCCTCGAACCGCTTCGCCAAGGAAGGCATGGGGAAATGAATTCTTGCGAATTCAGAGACTTCCCATGGTGGTATAGGGTTCCTTGGAGGCACAAATTTTTGCCTGAGATTTCTCTGAGGGGGTGCAGTAATGGTGAAGCACAACAGAGTTTGAAAATTACGGGAGAGATGTGATGAGAAGAAGATGAACCGATTATTTGCTTAGGAATGAGTAAAGGATGTGATTTTGAGGCTCAATTGGGTTGAAGAAGGGCAAGAATCAGGTTAAAAAGGAAGAAACCCGAACGGTTGCAGTTAGGGTTTAGATTTGGGATTTTTCAATTTTGGGCTTGATTTGAAGATTTGAATTGGTGAAAGTGTTCTAAAGGTGATAAGAGATGATGTTATAGGTTTGATTTGGCAAGAAAAGCAAGAAAAATGAAGGTTTGAGAGAAGAGGAACCTTCGGCTGCGCAACAATGGCCGAAACGGTGAAATGGCAACTGGAGAAGGAGGAGAAAAAACCTTTGAACAGTTTTATAATCATGAAAACGGTTAACCGTTTATTTAAACGGTTAAAGGGTAACTTCCAGAGGCTAAAGAATGGGAAACGGTGAAAGGTTAAGTTCTTAACGGCTAAGGAGTAAATGTTAGAGGACTCTCTATTTTTAAACGGTTTACCGATTGCATCAAACGGTGAAAGAGTAAAAAAACAGACATATAATTTCGTTTCTAGAATAAAACGGTTCACCGTTTATTGGAAACTGTTATCCATTTATTTTATCTATAATTTCACACATTTGATTTAATTTTTGGCCAGCAAATAATACATTCCAAGATCATTTAATTGATCTAAAAATGTTTTAGGATCCATTTTAATGCATGATTCATGAACATGTATTCAAGCAATTAATTCATATAATCAATCAAGAATTAACAAAGCAAATACATCATTTGAATATCCAGCTTAAGCATTTCATAAATATTAAATCATAAATAAGTTAATCAATTCAGTACACTCAATAGCATGAATAGAGACGTTAATGCGAAAATTTCATCATCCCAAGTTCATGCTGAATTTTCGAAAATTGTTCTTCGCTAAGGGGTTTGGTAAAAATATTGACAAGTTATTTTTCTGTAGAAATAAACTCTAATGCAGTATCTTCCTTTTGAACATGATCTCTCAAGAAATGATGTCTTATTTCTATATGCTTGGTTCTAGAGTGTTGAATGGGATTCTTTGAAAGATTTATATCACTAGTATTATTACACTTAATGGAAATTTGTTCTAGGTTAATACCATAGTCTCTAAGTTTTTGTTTCATCCAAAGAGCTTGTGCACAACAACATCCTGCAGCTATATATTCGGCCTCGGTAGTTGAGAGTGCAACAGAATTTTGTTTCTTGCTAAACCATGAAACAAGTGAGTGACCTAGGATATAGCATGTTCCACTAGTGCTTTTCCTATCAACTTTGTAACCAGCAAAATCCGCATCCGAATAACATGTTAAATCTATATGAGTTCCCCTAGGATACCAAAGGCCAATATCTATGGTTCCACTGAAATAACAGAAAATTCTTTTAACAGCAAGCAAATGAGATTTCTTGGGACAAGATTGAAATCTTACGCACAAGCATACACTAAACATGATATCGGGTCTACTTGCAGTGAAATAAAGTAAAGATCCGATCATACCTCGATACATTTTGATATCCACTTCCTTGCCTTTTTCATCTTTGTCAAGTTTGGTTGTTGTGCTCATTGGAGTGTTTTTGGTCTTTGAGTCATCAATGCCGAATCTTTTGAGTAGATCTTTTACATACTTGACTTGATATATGAAAATTCCTTACTCATTTGTTTTATTTGCAGCCCAAGGAAGTACTTCAAGTCTTCTATCATACTCATTTCAAATTCATTGCTCATGCAAGATGAAAATTTTTACACAACAATTTATTAGTAGAACCAAAAATAATATCATCAACATAAATTTGAACAAGTATGCTTTTGTCCTTATGTTTGACAAATAGAGTAGTATCCGCTTTACCGATTGAAAAATCATTTTCTAACAAGAAATTTTTAAGTCTATCATACCATACTCTAGGTGCTTGTTTTAAGCCATACAAAGCTTGAAATAACTTATAAATATGATTTGAAAATTTTTCATTTTCAAAACCTGGGGGTTGTTTTACATACACTTCTTCCATTATAAAACCATTCAAAAAGGCACTTTTCACATCCATTTGAAATAAAATGAAATCTTTATGATATGCAAATGCCAACAACATTCTAATTGATTCTAGTCTAGCTACGGGTGCAAATGTTTCATCAAAATCAATTCCTTCTTCTTGGTTGTAACCTTGAGCCACTAATCTAGCTTTATTTCTTACAACCACACCGGATTCATCCATCTTATTTCTAAATATCCATTTAGTACCTATGACGGATTGATGTTCCGGTTTAGGAACTAATTCCCATACATTGTTTCTTTCAAATTGATTTAACTCCTCTTGCATTGCCATAATCCAAGATTCATCATTTTCCACATCCACAAAGGATTTGGGTTCAATTTGAGAAATAAATGCATTATGCTAACAAGCATTTCTAAGAGATGATCTAGTTGTAACACCTCGTGAGGGATCTCCTAAAATTACATCCTTAGGGTGAGAAGAAACATATCTCCACTCCTTGGGGAGTGATTGAGATGCACCTTCATTTTGCTCTACATTCATTTCTTTATGTTGCTCATCTTGATTCCCATGAGACGCATCATTTTGGTTATCGTTTGATGATTCTTTTTGTAAGTCTTCACCTACATCATTATCAACAACAACTTTCTCTGTAGAGGAAGGGTTAGACTCATCAAAGGTAACATGCATAGATTCTTCTATGACTAATGTAGTTTTGTTATAAACTTTATAAGCTTTGCTTGAGTTTGAATATCCAAGAAAAATACCAACATTAGATTTTGGATCAAATTTGCCAAGATTGTTTTTTGTGTTCAAAATAAAATATTTGCATCCAAACACTTTGAAATAACCAATATTGGGTTTTCTATGTTTCCAAAGCTCATATGGAGTTTTGTTAAGGTTAGGTCTAATCAACACACGATTTAAAATATAACAAGCGGTGTTG
>NW_006262022.1:17554098-17562399 GCF_000493195.1 Citrus x clementina
ATTTTTTAAAGATGTTTGATTTGTTTTCCAAATTGACAAGCTTCGCAAATCTTACCTTTTTGAAAACCAATTTTTGAAAGACCTTTAACTAAATCATTTTTCAAAATTTTTGAAATCAAATCCATACTTGCATGTCCTAACCTTCTATGCCATCACCAACAATCATCATGCAATGTTGAAAAACATTTATCAAGCGTAGATGCACATTCTATGTCAATGATATAAACATTACCACATCTATTCCCAACAAATAAGATCTTGCTATCACATGAATTCTCAATAACACAACTAAATTTATCAAAGATAACTTTATAACCTTTGTCACATAATTGACTAATACTACTAATTAAGTTGTGTTTCAAGTTCTCAACCAAACATACATTCTCAATTAGAGTTGAGGAAACTTTACCAACATTTTCAATTCCAAGAATTTTTCCTTTTGAGTTGTCTCCAAAAGATACGTCTCCACCATTTTCAATTTTGGAGAAGCTTGAGAACCATGCATAATTTCCGGTCATGTGCCTTGAACAACCACTATCCAAGTACCATTTATTTTTCTTCTTCTTTAAGCCCTACAAGGAAAATCTCAAGTTTTAGGTACCCAAAGCTTTTTGGGTCCTTGAGAGTAGCAACGGTTCCTTTTGGAACCCAAATACATTTGACACCATAATATTCATTCCTTTTCACGAGACATCTATATTTCATGTGACCATTTTGATTACAATAATGGCAAACAATCTTATGATCACTTGTGGAGGTAGCTTTAACAAAATAATTCTTATAATACTTTTGCTTCAAGTTAGACTTGTACCCAAGTCCTCATTTATCAAAAACACATTTTTGTGAGTTAAGCATATTATCCAACATCTTTTGCCCATTTGTAAATTTCAAAACCATCTCATTCAACTCATTGCTCTTTTTCATAAGCATTTGATTTTTATTTTTCAAATTATCTATGTGTGATTCTAAATGCTCATATAAGATGCTAGGTTTCTCATTTGATAATGCAATTTCATCATGCAATGTTTTGTTCTCTACTTCTAGGCATGCAATTCTTGCATTTAAAGATTCATTTTCATTTTTAAGTTTTGCCATTTCCTTTTTAAGACATACATTCTTTTTACCAATCTTCATCAACTCATTATGCAATTCTTTAAAAGCATCATATAATTCATCATAGGTGGGATCACTTACCTCATTGAGATCATCATCCCCTCCTGTTGCCATAAGCGCTAGGTTTGATACTTCTTGTGATGCTTCTTCATCACTTGAATCTTCTTCGCTATCATCCCAAGTTACAACCATTGCTTTCTTCTTGAGTTTGTTGATAAGTGGGCACTCCGATCTTATATGGCCAGGCTTCTTGCATTCATAGCATGTGATTACCTTTTTCTTTTCACTATGGTTCTTGAAGTTTCTGAAATTTCTTCGCTCTCCGATTTTCTTGAAGAATTATCTGAACCTCCTTGCTAGCATGGCTAGCTCTTCATCATTCGATTCATTCACCCCATCACTTTCATATTTTGAAGCTTTGAGAGCAATACTTTTCTTCTTCTCCTCATGCCCTTTTTCTGCTGCCAAATCTTCTTCATATGAAATGAGAGAACCAATTAAATCATCAAGAGGTAAAGAATTTAAATTTTTGGCCTCTTCAATAGTGGTTCTTTTTGGTCTCCATTCTTTCGGAAGTGACTTAATGATTTTCTTAACTTTTTCACTATTTGAGAATGTCTTTTCTAGGGCTCCTAGAGTGTTTACGATGTCCGTAAATCTCATATACATAGAGTACACACTCTCATTTTTTTCCATTTGGACCAACTCATATTGTCGAGTGTATCTACTAATTTTCGACTCTTTCACTTGATTTGTGCCTTCATAAACTACTTCAAGTTTGTGCCAAATTTCATTAGCACTTTCACAACTAGATACTCGATGAAATTTTTTCTTATCAAGTGCACAAAATAAAGCATTCATAGCTTTGGAATTTAGAGAAACTTTTCTCTTTTCCAATTCATTCCATTCACTGGAAGGTTTTGGAATATCTTCCCCAAATTCATTTTAGTTAGGGGCAAAAACGGACCATCACATACAACTTCCCAAATTTCATAATCTAAAGCTTGCAAATAGATTCTCATTCTAATTTTCCAATATGCATAGTCATTACCGTCAAGGAACGGTGGTCTAGTTGTGAATTGCCCTTCTCTAAAGGTTGAGTCATTTAGGGTTGCCATTGATCTTTTACTCTAGACGTTTAAGTCCTAATAAGAGAACAAGGCTCTGATACCAAATGAAATTCTAGTTATGCAACCCAAGAGGGGGGTGAATTGGAATTATAAAAATTATTCAATTTATAAAGAAAAACTTAATGCAAATATAAACCAAATTCAAAGCAATAACAAATAAGTTGATCATAATATAAAAAGATAAGGGAAGAAAGATTCAAACACATAGATTTTTACGTGGTTCGGCCTACCTCGCCTACGTCCACACCTCCAAGCTTTTCGGGCTTGAGAATTCCACTAAGCAAGCCTCCAAGGCTTCAAATGCTTACACTTGACTTCCAAGGTGTCAATAACCTTTACAACAAGAGATTATCCTAATCTCTTTAACCCAAGTGTATCCCAACACTTACAATCACTCAAAACAAAAGATTACAAATTTTTTTTGCCTCTCACAATATTTAAGATTACACAATGATGCCCAATATGTGAATAGATGAAGCAAGAATGTGTTCAAAGCTCTATGAAGATTGTATTCTCGAGTATAAGCTCAATAGTCGTGTTGTGATCCAGTTTCTTTGAATTTGATTGAGCTTGCTTATAGTTGAAGCTGAAAAAACTAGCCGTTACAAACTGTCTGCCCAAAACGGTTCGCGGTTAACCATTAACGGTTAACCGTTTAGGCTGGTCAAAAGTTACTGTTGGGCCAAATTTCAAATAAACTGTTTGCCGTTTAGGATTACCCTTTCGCCGTTAAATTTCAGAGACCTGCAAGAAGAACATCAATTATTCGTTTACATTAAACGATTAAGGATTTGCGTGAAGCGACCTCTCTGGATATTATCGGTTAACCGTTTGTAATAAACGGTTCGCCGTTTGTTTCCAGTAACTTGCAAAACAATTTAGCCTTATCTGATTTTGTTAAACGGTGCCAGAAGAGTACAACCTTCAATTCTGAATTTTATCGGTTAACCATTTAAATAAACGGTTCACCATTAAATTCCAGTAGCCTTCCCAGCTTATTGTGTTTTCTGTTTTTCTTAATCGGTTAGAGTTTAGGCAATATGTTGCTCTCTGATTTTAATCGGTTAACCGTTTGAAAGAAAACAATTCACCATTTATTTCCAGAATCACATTCTAAACCAGATTTTGCAGAGAATCATTTTCTAATTTGAAAGTCCATCTTTTATGAATATGATTGGAATCATTATAAGGCTTTCGTTTATTAAGGAATAGCTCCAACATTTTAATCAAAACCATTTAAAGTTTGTTATCATCAAAATCAATATTATTAACATATTCATGTTAACACAAGATTCATTTAAAAAGTAAATATATCAATGAAAATTTTGATAAGGTTTAATTTGACTGCCGAAACAAATCAATTGCCTATCATTATTTACTGCACCCCCATAATCTCAAAAAATAATCAATCTACCCCAACCATTTTTAATTTTTAATTTTTGAGGGTGGATTGATAACTTTTCAAAATTTTGAAGATGAAATAATAATAATCATTTACTTTATTGTGCAATCAAATTTTACCCTTCTGGTAAAGATACATTATTATTATGAAGATATGATCTTGAAGCTTCTCAATTGCGTATCACGGCTAATTGGCCATTGCAATTTTATTTTATTGTTTAGGTATGAATTGGCATTTGAGCCTTTCGTTAGATTAATTTTATATTATTCTAATATTTGGGGCCACATATGAAATATTATTTAATAAGCCAAGAATTAAGTGATTTATTTGAAATTAATTAAATGGCTAAGGGTATAATTGTTGTGGATTAAATGCATAGATACCATAATTTAATTATCACTTTAATGAGGGGCTGAAGTGATAATTATCATAAATAACTGTTAAACGGTTTTCATTAGGAAACCGCTAGTCATGTTATTGAATTAAAAAGGGGTTATAGTCCCCAATCTCTCATCATCCTCTGCAATTTCTCTAATCCTCTCAGAGAGAATTCTAAACTCAAGAGATAAGAGAAGATTGGAAGTCAATCTCCTACACTTAAGAACCACTACAAATCACCATGGATTCAGGTATGCTTCCGCTTTCGTATTTCTTAGTAATTTAATCTGGATGTTATGAGAACTTAAGGTTTTACAATTTGGTATTAGAGACCCATCCATGATTAGATTATTGAGTTATTAAATTTTGATTAATGGTTATAGTCAAATCAAACTGTTAATGAATGATTCGGTTATCGAGAATAATTAAAATTGGTTTTGATGGACTCATGACGAAACGAAACTGGTACATTGAACACGTGAAATCATGGATTCAGTTTCAAAATCATGCTTTGATTCTCATTTCGGTGGCTATGTATGTTGTTGTTTCGGTTTAATAGTGTTCTAAAATCAATTTCGAATTGGCCATGTTCAGTTTCTGGTTTAATTGCAATTTTTTTTTGCTTAAATCATATGAATTCATGATTTCATTCGCATGTCTCTGTTCCGAATCAATTGAATGAAGTTACGGTTGCCATTATTTTTTAATGTTTCGATTTCATTTTTTAGTTGAATTGAAATTTGATTTTAGTTGGAATGGCCATGCTTTATGATCTAGATTGGTTATGTTTTCAATAATTCGCTTTAAGTATGTAGTGACTTTATTTCCATGGTTTTAGTTTTAATGATATTATTTAATTAATATCATTTTGCTTGGAATTTTGTAATTGTTATGGTTAGACCACGTTTCGGTTTCGGTTCAATAAGATATTATATTTGACCTATTTAACAATTTAATTACAGTAGCCAACTAGCCATGTTTGATTGTTTCGGCTTAATTAATGATAATATGTCCGTTGTTTTGGCCATGTCTCCTTGTTTCGGTTTCAATTTTAATATTGTTGAATTCAAATTCAATTATATTAAAATTGTCAGTGGCCATTTTGTGGCATATTTTGTATTTGATTTAATATATAAAGAGATTAAATCAAATAGATCAAATCTGCAGTGGCCATATTTTCGGCTTTAAATTTCCATATTTAATTCAAATGATTTAATTTGAAGTTTGTATTAGCCACGGTTTCGGTTTTATTAATTATTTCGGTTCTGGTTTTATAATCTTTAAATTAAAATGATTTATAACATAAGTTAATTATTGGTCTAACATTGATGATATGCTAATTAAAACGGGAAGTCACCAAAGTGATATCTCTCGTGTAGATTAGTTTATTTGGGTGTTAGATGTTTGTGTCTGTATAATTGCTGCGGATGTTAATCGGCCCAAAGAAAGGTTAATATTTGGCTTAATTGCGCAGACACTTGTAATGGTAAATTTGTGACGATTATCAAGATAACTTAATGTGAGTAATGTGCCGATCCAAATATAGGTTTATTACTTGACATAACTTATGGTCAAAACTTGATCATTACAACAAGAGTACCACTTATAATTAGTATCATATTCCAAAGACTTGTTGCTAATGTTGTGCTAGGTATCTTGAAATGTTATAATTTTCATTTTTAATTTTTTAGAGATTATAAATTAAGTTGTTTCATGTGACCATTATTTATTTATTTATTTTTTTTGTTCTCTAATCCGCTTTTCTATCTACTGCTTCGATATCTGGAAATATGAATTCTGTCCCGGTTTTGAATGAGACTAACTTGAAGGACTGGAAAGAGAATATAATGATTCTCTTAGGCTGCATGGATCTAGACTTGTCATTCAGACACCCTAAGACGGACGAACTCACTGCTGATAGTACAACTAAGGATGTGTTGTACTATGAGAAGTGGGATCGATCCAATATGATAAGTCTCATGATCATGAAGCGCGGTGTTCCAGAAGTATTTAGGAGTGCTATAACCGATGAGATTACAAGTGCTAATGAGTTTCTTGTCGAAATTCAGAAATGTTTTACCAAAAACGATAAGGCAGAAACAAGTACGCATTTAGCGAGCTTGATTTCAAAGAAATATAAAGGCAAGGGAAATGTTCGGGAGTACATTATAGAGATGTCTCATCTTGTTTCAAAACTTAAGGCATTAGGACTCGACCTATCTGATGATTTGGTTGTGCATTTGGTCCTTATCTTTCTTCATGGACAATTTAATCAGGTCAAAGTCAGTTACAACTGTCAAAAGGAGAAATGAAATCTCAATAAATTGATTTCCTATTGTGTGCAAGAAGAAGAGAGATTGACGCAAGAGAAAACTGAATATGCACATGTGGTAAGCACTTATAAGGATAAGGGCAAAAGAAAGAAAAAGGATGAAGCTGCTGCTTCTAAAGGTCCAGAGCAAAAGAAACAAATGACCAACTATTTCTTTTGTAATAAGCCTGGACATGTGAAGAAGGAATGTAAGAAATATCACGCATGGCGTGCAAAGAAAGGTACATTTCTTACTTTGGTTTGTTTTGAAACTAATTTAGCTTCAGTACTTAGAAACACAAGGTGGATAGATTCAGGTGCTACTACTCACATATGTGGTTCAATGCAGAGTTGCCTGAGCTACCGACTGCCAAGTGATGCTGAAAGATGCATTTATGTAGGGAATGGCAAGACAGTAGAAGTTGAAGTAATTGGACATTTTAGATTACTTATGAAAACTGGTTGTTATTTAGATTTGTTAGAAACTTTTGTTGTTCCGTCTTTTAGGCGGAATTTAATTTTAGTTTCTGTTTTGGACAAATCTGGTTATTATTGTTCATTCGTAAACAGGCAATTTAGTTTATCTATCAATTCTAATATTGTTGGAACCGGTTTGCTTAATGCTTACGACAATCTATATTTGCTCGAAACTATTTTAAGTTATAATGAAAACCTGCATGTTAGTACCAAAGGTACAAAGCGTAAGTTAGAGAAAGAAAATTTAGCTTCATTGTGGCACAAACGCTTATGTCACATATCTAAAGTCAAAATTAAGTGATTAGTGTCCGATGGGATTTTAGAATCTCTTGATTTTTCATATTTTGATGTCTGTATTGAGTGTATCAAGGGAAAACAAACCAAAACTAAGAAATTGGGTGCCTACAAAACTTCAGACGTTTTAGAATTAATACATACAAATATCTGGGGACCATTCCCTATGGCTACTTGGAACGGTCAACAATATTTCATTACATTCATAGACGACTATTCAAGATATGGTTATATATTCCTGATTCATGAAAAATCACAGTCTTTGGATGTGTTCAAAACTTTTAAAGTTGAAGTTGAGTTACAACTCAACAAAAGGATCAAAAGTGTCAGGTCTGACCGTGGTGGTGAATACTACGGTAGATCTGATGGTTCAGGTGAACAACGTTCAGGACCCTTTGCTAAATACCTAGAGGAATGTGAAATTGTCTCTCAATATACTATGCTAAGATCGCTTAGCATGAATGATGTATCTGAGAGACAAAACCGCACTCTTAAGGATATGGTAAGGAGTATGATCAGTCATTCTACTTTACCAAAATCACTCTGGGGTGAAGCACTAAAAACAGCAATTTATATCCTAAATCGAGTGCCAACTAAAGTGGCTGCTAAAACACCTTATGAGCTTTGGACGGGTCGAAAACCTAGTCTAAAGCATTCACATATTTGGGGATGTCCAGCTGAGGCGAGACCTTATAGACCTCACGAAAGGAAATTGGATTCTAAATTGTAAGCAGTTACTTTGTTGGCTATGCAGAGCGATCAAGGGGCTTTCAGTTTTATGATCTCAGTACAAGGTCAATTTTTGAGACGGGAACTACTATGTTCTTTGAGGATGTTGAGTTTTGGGGGAGAAATCCAGTAAGAAACATTGTCTTTGAAGAAGAAGAGTGATCCACTATTGCTTTTGATAATGTACAAGTTTTAATACCTGTCATTGATCGTGAAGTAAATTTGGATCCTCAATCATCTGACAATGTTGTTAAACCCTAGAATAAACATGAGATGATTGTTCCTGAGGAACAAACTCAACAACCTCAAGAGCCTTTGCAATTAAGACGATCCACAAGAGAAATGAGAAATGCTATCCCTGATGATTATATAGTATTTCTTCAGGAACATAAGGATGAAACTAGAGTGATGGAGATGACCCAATCAACTTTCATCAAGCCATGCAAAGTTCCAATTCTCATAAATGG
>NW_006262022.1:17562499-17693406 GCF_000493195.1 Citrus x clementina
ACAATCAGAAAAACTTTATGTTGGGAGACTCAAAGAAAATGGTTTGTAAGCTAACTAAATTCATCTATAGGCTCAAACAAGCTTCTCGTCAGTGGTACTTTAAGTTTCATCAAATAATTATCTCATATGGTTTTGAGGCAAATGTTATTGATGAATGCGTGTATCACAAGTTCAATGGGAGTAAACATATATTCCTGGTTTATATGTCGATGGCATATTGCTTGCCACAAATGATATAGGCTTACCACACCAGACCAAGAGTTTTCTTTCAAAACATTTTGAGATGAAAGATCTTGGTGATGCCTCATTTGTTTTAGGAATTAAGATACATCAGGATCGTTCTTGGGGTATTCTGGGATTATCACAAAGGAACTATATCGATAAAGTCTTAAAGAGGTTTGGCACGCAAAACAATAAATCAAGTGACACCCCTGTCATAAAATGAGATAAATTCAGCCTAAGTCAATGCCCTAAGACTAATATGGAAATCCAGGAAATGGAGAAGATTCCTTATTCTTCAGCTATAGGAGTCTTATGTTTCCTCAAGTATGTACGCGTCCAGATATTGCGTTCATAGTTGGCATGTTGGGCATATATTTGAGCAATCCCGGCATGGATCATTGGAAAGCAGCCAAACGGGTTATGGGTAATTACAGAGAACAAAGGAGTACATGCTCACATATAGGAGGTCAGATTAGTTAGAGATCATTGGGTATTCCGACTCTGATTTTGTTGGATGCCAAAACAGCAGAAGATACACATCAGGCTATATATATCTGTTGGCTGGTGGGGCAATTTCTTGGAGATCTGCTAAGCAGACTCTCATAGTTTCATCAACTGTGGCAGCAGAGTTTGTAGCATGTTATGAGGCATCCAATCAAGGAATATGGTTGCGAAAGTTTGTTACTAGGTTGCGCATTCTAGAGGGTGTTGAAATACCACTCAAAATATTTTGTGACAATAAGTCAACGGTTTTATATTGCAATAACAACAGGAGCTCTACAAAGTCAAAGCATTTTGACATCAAGTTCCTTGTTGTTAAGGAAAGAGTGTAGAGTGGACAAATATCTATAAAACACATTTCCTAAAAAGAAAACTCGAATTGCTGACTTGAGTATCAGAGGATTTTTGCTGGAAAAATCCAGCGCCCTTGACAGTTTTCTGTGATTGCAGATCAAAGGAAGTATCAATTCAACTCAAATTCCGCTACAACAACAAGTGAAAGCGTTCCCATCAAAACCAATTAAAGCGTTGACGAGACAATCTGGTTGCCATTATTAGCTCGACCAAATTTCGATATCAATATTTTAGCGCCGTCTATGGGGAACGATATGAAAAATCATAAGAAAATGTTGAGATTCATCGAATGGAAAAACGACGTCAGTAGAACAAATTGTTGATGGAAAATATAGCTCGCAAGAATGTTGCCCAGAGGCGACAAGAAAAATTAGGTTCAGCTTCAATTTAATTATCCAATATATACAAAATTAAGGAGCATGAATTATTGATCAATCATCGCTTTATTATTTGTTGATTACAATAATACTCCATATCTTGATGCTGAAGTGATTGAACGACTCACGTAATTGCTTTTCATATAAATGCTAATTAGCCAAAATTATTTTATTTTGTTGAGAAATAGCTAAGAACTGAGTAGAAATAAAAAAAAACTGAGTAAGATTAATAGCCATGATTTAATAGGTTAATTTGATTGGGCCCTCATCTTATTGAAACGTTAGGCATCCAGGGTGGTTAGGTTGGTTTGGCATTACTCATTGGGTTCAAAAGATTAGGATCTTGTTATGTACTAATCAGCCCAATTTTGTAGTTATGGCATTTGGCACAGGAGGTGTTTGATAAAATATCTCAGGGTAAGAATTGTTTCGTGACTTTATTTAAAATAATTGAACAAGATGATTTCCAAAGGTCACAACAGCAATGTCACAAGATAGCCGAAAGCAACATTAAGGATGTCCTACCAACATCAAAAGAAGGAGGTATATGATACAAACTATTAAAATAATTAAAATTATCTATTTTATTTATTTAATTTTATGGTATTAGTTAATTTTGAACTAGTCAAAAGTAGTTGCACTTATTTTGTGGAACTACATGTAATTAGTGGAGTATTATGTGAGAACATGCTTAGTGTTACTAATTTTTAGGTTGTAATTGTTGTGCAAATTTTATTGAACTCGCAAGTGCATGAATCTATTGTAGAATAGATTAATGGTGACGAATGTCGATCCCACGAGGAGGTGGATTTTAATTATATGTAGAATTAATTTTGTATGAGGGTGATTGAATTTGTAGTGAAAATGATTTAGAATATTCTAACATTTAAATTAAAATGGCGAGAATAAATTGAAGAGAAATCTATTGAAATGAAGCGCTTGGGTATCTGGATCTGCATCAACAAGCACCATGGGTTAAATATTCCTTATTAGTGACTATTAAATCATGAGGGGGGAATCCACGCCTCATGAACCACACTCTAATCAATATGGTGCTAAAGGCTTATCGTGCCAAATAATAATAACCTTGTACTAGGGAGCTGGTGAAACCAGGGCGGTATTTAGACAATGTTATTATTATTTATCGACGAAAAGTCAAAACATCCACAATAATTAGAGGGGAAGAGAAAATAAATTTACCAAATAAAGCCCATGACATATGTTGAGACTTCACCTTCAACCTAAGCTTCAAAGAAAATTAGCTACTCATAATTGAACTAGGGGCAAAATAGAAATTTATTAAAATACGTAGAAAATACAAGATGGAGAAGGAATTTCAGAAAATGGAGCCTAAAAATGGATTCAGAGATATCAAATTAGGGGAGAGAGGTCCCTTTTTTGTAGAGACATTGAGTAAATAATGGCCATCAGATTAAAAATAGTTTGGACGCTCAAGATTGCGCTACTTCATCAGTCAACAGTACGCGGTTTGACCACGCGTTTTGAACAGTGACACGATTTGACCACGCGGTTTGAACAGTCAACCAGTTTGAACAGTGATGCGGTTTGGTTGAAAATAATCTTGTGTATATGCATGCACCGTACGCGCAATTTTTGGTCCACTAACATGCTGCCACGTCACCGATCAACGGTGCATAAGAATTCTCTCCAATGGAATCGTGACACCTCATCAGTCAATGCCACATCATCGATCAATGCCACGTTATCGATCCATCCATGTGAATAGTGTTGTGAACAGTAACGTAAACAGTACCGTACATGTGAATAATACCGTACATGTGAACAGTGACATTTTTCCTTTTATACTCCTCCTAAGGTTTTTGACTGTCCTGAGTTCAAAAGTGATGTCCGTTTTGCCGTCTGATTTCTCGTTCATTGTGAAATGACCATGATGCCCCTAAAATACATAAAATACTTTATTAAAATAAAGCACACATAATTAAATCACAAGAAGCTTAAATACATAAAAGTAATCCTATACATTTTCTCCTTTATAAATATACATTTTCTAACACTCAACAGTAATCCTAAATAAGCTTTATTATATAAAGCTTGATGTTATTCAATAAAAAGTATCATGAGTTTATTATTTTGGCAACATAAAAGTTGTAATTGGGAGTTTATTGGTTTCTTAAATAACCAATACTTATTTAGAGGTTTGGGTTTTCTCGAATTAACCTGATTTGTCATCTAATTTTTCTATTTCATTTGATTTCTTCTTATAAACATTAGTGTTCGTATCAGTATAGCCGCGGGCAAAACAAGAATTGCAAAAACAATGGCCTTGTAGGAATCGTAAACTGATATTTTACTAAGAGATACTTAGAGTTCAACAAAGTTAGTTTGCAACTGATTGGTAAGTTTTACATTAATGTTGTTTTCAACATACCTTCATTTTTTAATGTTGCAAGTCAGTAAATGAAGTAATAGGTTAAAGAATTCGATGATCTTGTTCTTGTTAGAAAGATGGGCTGGCACTATACATTTTCCCTTTTTTCTTCTTTGAAAATTATATGTTTTGTTTATAAAGAATTGACTAGGAAAATATCAGCAGCCAAAAAATTTCTTATTCAAAAAATATAAGGAAGAGATTAATGGGAGAAGCTATAAAGAGAAAGCTCAAAGGTGCTCTCCGGGATTCACTTCCAACCTGCATGGATATCATGAATCCATTGAATTTACATTCATGGGAAGAATAGAATCAAAACCAAGACTGTGATCCTCAAGAAACCACTCTTTGCAAAGACTCTAATTAGGTTATGACATTATGTACGTAGAAGGAGAACCTCGATGCTAAAGTTACACGCTAATCTGGTCATAAATTCAAACAAATTTATGTCTTGATGTCTACACGAAAGTGTGCATGTGCAGCCTTTATTTGCAGGTATAGTATTTATTAAAATTTTAGTTATGCAACCCAAGAGGGGAGGTGAATTGAAATTCTAAAAATTTATCAATTTATAAAGAAAAACTTAATGCAAATATAAATCAAATTCAAAGCAATAACAAATAAGTTGATCACAATATAAAAAGATAAGGGAAGAGAGATTCAAACACAGAGATTTTTACGTGGTTCAGCCAACCTTGCCTACGTCCACGCTTCCAAGCTTTCCAGGCTTGAGGATTCCACTAAGCAAGCCTCCAAGGCTTCAAATGCTTACACTTGACTTCCAAGGTGTCAATAACCTTTACAACAAGAGATTATCTCAATCTCTTAACCCAAGTGTATCCCAACACTTACAATAACTTAAAACAAAAGATTACAAATTTGTTTTGCCTCTCACAATATTTAAGAATACAAAATGATGCCCAATATGTAAATAGATGAAGAAAGAATGTGTTCAAAGCTCTATGAAGATTGTATTCTCGTGTATAAGCTCAATAGTTGTGTTGTGATCAATCTTTTTTGAATTTGAATGAGCTTATTTATAGTTGGAGCTGAAAAACTAGCCGTTACAGACTGTCTGCTCGAAAACGGTTCGCCGTTAGCCATTAACGGTTAACCATTTAGGTTGGTCAAAAGTTACCGTTGGGCCAAATTTCAAATAAACGGTTTGTCGTTTAGGATTACCGGTTAGCCATTAAATTCCAGAGACCTGTAAGATAAACTTTAGTTGTTAGTTCATACTAAACGGTTAAAGATTTATACGAAATAACCTTTCTGAAATTTATCGGTTAGCCATTTGTAATTAACGGTTCGCCGTTTGTTTCCAGTAACCTGCAAAACAAGTTAGCCTTATTGGTTTCAGTTAAGCTTTTGCCGTTTGTTTCCAGGTACAATATTTCATTCTGGATTTTATCGATTAACCGTTTCAATAAATGGTTCACGGTTTAATTCCAATGGCCTTCCCAGCTTTTTGTATTTTCTGTTTTTTTTAACCTGTTAAAGCTTAAGCAATTTGATACTCTCTAGTTTTAATTGGTTAACCGTTTCAATAAACGGTGCACCGTTTATTTCTAGAATCACAGTTTAAGCCAGATTTTGCAGAGAATCATTTTCCAATTTGAATTTTAACAGTGATCCATCTTTTATGAATATAATTGGAATGATTATAAGGCTCTCGTTTATTAAGGAATAGCTCCAACATTTTAATCAAAAACCATTTAAAGTTTGTTATCATCAAAATCAATATTATTAACATATTCATGTTAACAATCTCCCCCTTTTTTATGATGACAAACTTCATTCAATATTTTGCTTCCCCTTAATATATGCTCCCCCTAAAGGTATGGCCAAATAAAATAAACTGATTTTTGCTCAAGGAAATATTTAAAAAATAAAAATTCATTTCAAATCTCCCCATAATTTTCTCCCTCTTCATCATCAAAAAGAAAAGAGAGAAAAGAAATGAGTAAATTCGTAGAAGAAAGAAGTTATCCAGTTTTGACGAGCGAAAAATTTGGCAGAGTTTCCCCTTAAAATGGAGCA
The DNA here is from genome assembly GCF_000493195.1 of Citrus x clementina. NCBI lineage: Eukaryota > Viridiplantae > Streptophyta > Magnoliopsida > Sapindales > Rutaceae > Citrus > Citrus x clementina. Next base: position 17,568,404 of record NW_006262022.1, read on the forward strand.
AAACCACTAATGCAAAATGAGATTAAAAACACTTCCAAAATATATGAACAACAACTCCATCATCCAACAAACCAACAACTCCATCAACCAATAAACCAACAACTTCATCAACCAATATCAAATTAGCCAATATCAAGTTATCCAACATCAAGAACATCACAAAAACATGTCATCAAAATCCATCAAGATCATATAGAGGTAGCAGTGTATATAAAAATATAAATAGCAACACATAAACAAACAAAATATGAAATGTATGTGCGAAAATTGAACTCAGAAACTATGGAGGTGGAGAAGATGTGCTCCTCGAATCATAATCGAAATAATGGAGAAGAGTGCGCTGTCCAGTGATAAGTTCAAGCTGCTGATCAATGCTCTACTGCTGGAAGGTCTGAAAGTCAGAACATAGCTGCTGGTGGTCAAGGGAGAAAGTGTCCAAACGATCGATAATCAACTGCTGGTGCGAACATCAGCAACCAGCTGCTGCATAACATCCGGAGCAGGGGGCTGAACTGGAGCTGTAGGTGGCTCAAAAGCAGAGGGCTGCTCAGGAACAGCAGATGGCTCAGGAGCAGGAGGCTGCTCGGGAGCCAGAGGCGGCTCGGAAGAGGAGGGAATGTCAGCATCCATCGCACGCTCCTCAAAGTCAGAGTCAGCTGGAGGCCAGGGGACAAAACGACGACGCGGAGGATGAGGATGAGCTCTTAATCTAAAATCTGGGAGCTTATCGGGAGGATAGACATCGTTGAGCATCCGATCGTCCTCTTGAGCAATCAAGCTATCTCGATTTTTGGAGTTTTTAGTCTTTATCCACTCTTCATTCTTCATAGAAAAATCGTTACTAGTCATGGCCTCTAGACCAATCCGTCTAGTCTCTATATAACCGGTATCGAGAAGAGGCACCTTAAAGTGTCGCAGTATCTTAGTAATGATACTGCCATATGGAAGCAAGCGGTGGTTAACCGCGGGAGTACTCAACATGTGCCGCACAATAACATAGCCGAGGTTAATGGGACGGTCTAAAATGAGGCTATCTAATAGGCCAACGTCCAACCTCGTAACCTCATCTGAGTGATCCTTCTTTGGTGTCACTATGTACTGTAAAATAGTGTGAAGAATGCGAACTTTGAGTGGTAAAAGTTGAGACCGAAACAGTAGATTACAGATCTCATTAGACAAGTCTCGACGACGACAAATATTACAAACTCTATCAACATGACTAAAACCGTCAAAAGAAAGGGCTTTCCTAGAGATATAACTATCATGACCCTCACTAGAGATACCTAGAAAGCCAGTTAGGTCCTCATCATCAAATTCTATAGGCACACCGCCGATTTGAGTAACTATCCTATCTAGGCGAGTTGCAGAGATTTCCATGTTCGAATAAAAGACTCGCACTAAATTGGGATAAACTCGGCCATCAAAGTCAATGGCAGACTCCCAAGGCTAAAGCATATTTGTTGGTAAATTTTATAAGCAATATCTATCAATGCCAATGTGCAAGTATACACAACAAGTAACAAAGTGATAAGTATTCAAGATCGTCTCCACAGGGATTGATGTTATTCAAAATATTATAGCACTCACAATAACGCAACTCAACTCGAAACCAAAATAAACAATTGTCAAATAATTTCTATAGAAATCAATAATTGAAATACGAATTAAATAAGACAATACCGTAATGAAAAAAACTAACTTAACTGTGTCTAAAATTCAATTGAGAATATAGTAGTTGAATGATCAAACTCTCCTAATGGGGTGACTGTTGTTTACTAAATTAGCGCCAATTGTTACAATAAGTGCTCCAGCACTGGGCAGAATAAATCTGCATCCTCAGCTATCGCATGTTAGAAGTCTCATACCTTTAAATCTACTAACAATGACCAGTTGCTCATATATTTATGGTACGACATTATAACTTGTAATCTCTCTACCCTACAAGGTGAACACCTATGTCTAGAGTGCCACAAATCTTAACTTCAAGTATTGCCCTTTTTGGATTCAAGATAACCTAATCCAGGAAACTCGACTTAAGAACAAGTAATACTCTAATAATATCCACTAAGACATGCCCTTTTGCTGCTCTATCTTAACTAAAACTATTAAATGGGTGGTCAACCGAAATAACAGTTATATTCATAAAAACTACTAGAGTATAATGCTACAGTAATACCGTAACAACATATAAGATCAGTCAAGAACCCATTGGATTATTTGTCACTCAATTACAAGTAAATTTAGTTCATAATCTGAATGAGAAAAGTAAACATAAATATACTGATTACGGAATACATCCAAACAATCAAAGGAAAAAAATAAATATAAGTTGAGCACGATGAAAGACTAATGATCATGCACGGGTCTTTAATGATGCCGAACAACACTCCTCAATCTTGATCTTCTTCTTCTTCTTCTTCTTGCTTTTGTAATTATTTTGATGATAATTCCTTGCTGCCTTTCTTTGTGGTGCACGCCTCATTTTTTATATTGCAAATTAGGTTAAACTAAAACCCCTGAGCGTGCATGTGTTTAAATTAGGAAACATGTATATCGCGATTTTCTGGCTGACTCGCGCCTAAGTTTTCTCCCGCATTGCTCCCAGATTGCTACAGCACTGGTTGCTCTAACAGCTGCCACAACACTGCTTTATTCCCGATTGTGCTTTACTTCTTTTATGGCCATCCTCCTTCCTCCTCTTGCTCTTCTAATGCCTCAACATCTTCTCATGAATTTAAAACCTACAATTTAAAACCTGTTTTTAGCACAAATTACTATGATTCAAGCAAAACTTATTAAGACTCAACTAAAATGAATGTTTATGCAAAAGGTAACCAAAATGTAATGAAACACCTTATTTGTTCTCTAAGTGACCTTAATTCAAGTTTAGAATTGATATAATAACTCTCATTTTGTAGAGTTATCAATATCCCTAATGCTTCTACCATATACAACTAAGGTACTGAAATAATCTATTTCAACATAGAAAGAGTCAAGTACCTTTCTACCATTGAAGCGATCCTCAAACCGCTTGGCCAAGGAAGGCATGGGGAAATAAATTTTTTCGAATTCAGAGACTTCCCGTGGTGGTATAGGATTCCTTGGAGGCACAAATCTTCTCCTGAGATTTCTCCGAGGGGGCGCAGCCATGGTGAAGAGTAAGGAAGTTTGAAAATTTTGAGAGAAATATGAGGAGAAGAAGATGAACCGAATATTTGTTTAGGAATGAGTAAAGGATGTGATTTTGAGGCTCAATTTGGTTGAAGAAGGGCAAGAATCAGGTAAAAATTGAAGAAACCCGAACGACTGCACTTAGGGTTTGGATTTGAGATTTGTTTGATTTTGGGCTTGATCTGAAGATTTGAATTGGTGAAAGTGTTCTAAACGGCTAAGGAGTAACTACTAGAGAGCTCTCTGTTTTTAAACGGTTTATCGATTGCATCAAACGGTGAAAGGGTAATAAGACAGACATCATAATCTCGTTTCAAGAATAAAAAGGTTCACCGCTTATTGGAAATGGTTATCCGTTTATTTTATCTATAATTTTGCACATTTGATTTAATTTTTGGCCAACAAATAATACATTCCAAGATCATTTAATTGATCTAAAAATGTTTTATGAGCCATTTTAATGCATGATTCATGAACATGTATTCAAGCAATTAATTCATATAATCAATCAAGAATTAACAAAGCACTCACATCATTTGAATATCAAGTTTAAGCATTTCATAAATATTAAATCATCAAATCACCAAGAAGTCAATCAATTCAATACACTCAATAGTATGAATAGAGACGTTAATGCGAAAATTTCATCATCCCAAGTTCATGCCGAATTTTTGAAAATTGTTCTTTGCCAAGAGGTTTGGTAAAAATATCGGCAAGTTGTTTTTCTGTAAAAATAAACTCTAATGCAATATCCCCCTTTTGAACATGATCTCTTAAGAAATGATGTCTTATTTCTATATGCTTGGTTCGAGAGTGTTGAATGGGATTCTTTGAAAGATTTATAGCACTGGTATTATCACACTTAATAGGAATTTGTTATAGGTTAATACCATAGTCTCTAAGTGTTTGTTTCATCCAAAGAGTCTGTGCACAATAACTTCCTGCAGCTATATATTCAGCCTCGGTAGTTGAGAGTACAACAGAATTTTGTTTCTTGCTAAAACATGAAACAAGTGAGTGACCTAGGATATAGCATGTTCCACTAGTGCTTTTCCTATCAACTTTATAACCTGTAAAATCCGCATCCGAATAACATGTTAAATCTATATGAGTTCCCCTAGGATACCAAAGGCCAATATCTATGGTTCCAATCAAATAACGGAAAATTCTTTTAACAGCAAGCAAATGGGATTCCTTGGGACATGATTGAAATCTTGCGCACAAACATACACTAAACATGATATCGGGTCTACTTGCAGTTAAATAAAGTAAAGATCCAATCATACCTCGATACATTTTGATATCCACTTCCTTGCCTTTTTCATCTTTGTCAAGTTCGGTTGTTGTGCTCATTGGAGTGTTTTTGGTCTTTGAGTCATCAATGCCGAATCTTTTGAGTAGATATTTTACATACTTGGCTTGATTTATGAAAATTCCTTCCTCATTTTGTTTTATTTGCAGCCCAAGGAAATACTTTAACTCTCCCATCACACTCATTTCAAATTCATTACTCATGCAAGATGAAAATTCTTTACACAACAATTCATTAGTAGAACCAAAAATAATATCATCAACATAAATTTGAACAAGTATGTCTTTGTCCTTATGTTTGACAAAGAGAGTAGTATCCGCTTTCCCCATTGAAAAATTATTTTCTAACAAGAAATTTTTAAGTCTATCATACCATGCTCTAGGTGCTTGTTTTAAGCCATACAAAGCTTTAAATAACTTACAAACATGATTTGAAAATTTTTCATTTTCAAAACCAAGGGGTTGTTTTACATACACTTCTTCCATTGTAAAACCATTCAAAAAAGCACTTTTACATCCATTTGAAATAAAATGAAATCTTTATGACATGCAAATGCCAATAACATTCTAATTTATTCTAGTCTAGCTACGGGTGCAAATGTTTCATCAAAATCAATTCCTTCTTCTTGGTTGTAACCTTGAGCCACTAATCTAGCTTTATTCCTTACAACCACATAGGATTCATCCATCTTATTTCTAAATATCCATTTAGTACCTATGACGGATTGATGTTCCTGTTTAGGAACTAATTCCCACACATTGTTTCTTTCAAATTGATTTAACTCCTCTTGCATTGCCATAATCCAAGATTCATCATTTTCTGCATCCGCAAAGGATTTGGGTTCAATTTGAGAAATAAATGCATTTTGCTCACAAGTATTTCTAAGTAATGATCTAGTTGTAACACCTCGTGAGAGATCTCCTAAAATTACATCCTTAGGGTGAGAAGAAACATACCTCCACTCCTTAGGGAGTGCTTGAGAAGTACCTTCATGTTGCTCCATATTTGTTTGCTCTTTTTATTCATCCTCTTGATTTCTTTGTGGTGCATTCTCTTGTTTATCCTTTAATGGTTCTTCTTGTAACTCTCCATCTGCATCATCATAATTTATTCCTTTCTCCGCAGAGGAGGGGTTAGACTCATCAAATGTAACATGCATAGATTCTTCTACAACTAGTGTATTTTTGTTATAAACTCTATAAGCTTTGCTTGAGTTTGAATATCCAAGAGAAATATCAATATTAGATTTTGGATCAAATTTGCTAAGATTATCTTTTGTGTTAAAAAAAAAAAATGCATCCAAAAACTTGAAATAACCAATATTGGATTTTCTATGTTTCCAAAGCTCATATGGAGTTTTGTTAAGGTTAGGTCTAATCAACATACGATTTAAAACATAATAAGCGGTGTTGACAGCGTCGGCCCAAAAATACTTAGGCAATGAATTTTCATTCAACATAGTCCTAGTCATTTCTTGAATTGATCTATTATTTCTCTCAACAACTCCATTTTTTTGTGAAGTTCTAAGTGATGAAAATTGATGCTCAATGCCAAAATCATTACAAAAAATCTCAAATGCATGATTTTCAAACTCTCCTCCATTATCACTCCTAATGCATGCAATACCATACCCTTTTTCATTTTGTATTTTCTTGCAAAGTACTTTAAAGGCATCAAGAGCATCATCCTTATTGGCTAAGAATAATACCCATGTATATCTAGAATAATCATCTACTATCACAAATGCATAATATTTGCCATTTAGATTAGCATATCTAGAAGGTCCAAATAAATCTATGTGAAGAAGTTGAAGTAGTTTTGAAGTGGAAATATAATTTTTATTTTTGAAAGATGTTTTGATTTGTTTTCCAAATTGACAAGTTTCACAAATCTTATCTTTTTGAAAACCAATTTTTGGAAGACCTTTAACTAAATCATTTTTTGAAATTTTCGAAATCAAATCCATACTTGTATGTCCTAACCGTCTATGCCATCTCCAACTATCATCATGCAATGCGGAAAAACATTTATCAAGAGTAGATGCACATTCTATGTCAATGATATAAACATTACCATATCTATTCCCAACAAATAAGATATTGCCATCGCATGAATTCTTAATACACAACTAAATTTATCAAAGATAATTTTATAATATTTGTCACATAATTGACTAATACTAATTAAGTTATGTTTCAAGTTCTCAACTAAACATACATTCTCAATTAGAGTTGAGGAAACTTTACAAACATTTTCAATTCCAAGAATTTTTTCTTTTGAGTTGTCTTCAAAAGATACGTCTCCACCATTTTCAATTTTGGTGAAGCTTGAGAACCATGCATAGTTTCCGGTCATGTGCCTTGAACAACCACTGTCCAAGTACCATTTATTTTTCTTCTTCTTCAAGCCCTATAAAGAAAATCTCAAGTTTTAGGTACCTAAAGTTTTTTGGGTCCTTGAGAGTTAATAGTGATTCCTTTTGGAACCCAAATACATTTCATACCACAATATGCATTTCTTTTTACTGGACATCTATTTTTCATATGACCATCTTGATTACAAAAATGACATACAATTTGATTGTTACTAGATGTACTCTTCACACAGTAGTTTTTATAATATTTTTGTTTCAAGTTTAGCTTATAACCAATACCTCCTTTGTCAAACAAACATTTTTGTGAATTAAGCATGTTATCTAATATCTTTTACCCATTTGTAAATTTCAAAACAATCTCATTCAACTCTTTGTTCTTTTTCTTAAGCGTTTCGTTTTCATTTTTCAAATCATCTATGTGTGATTCTAAATGCTCATGTGAGATGCTAGGTTTCTCATTTGATAATGTAATTTCATCATGCAATGTTTTGTTCTCTACTTCTAGGCATGTAATTTTTGCATTTAGAGATTCATTTTCATTTTTAAGCTTTGTCATTTCCTTTTTAAGACATACATTATTTTTACCAATCTTCATCAACTCATTATGCAATTCTTTAAAGGCATCATACAATTCATCATAGGTGGGATCACTTACCTCATTGAGATCATCATCCCCTTCTATTACCATAAGCGCTAGGTTTGATACTTCTTGCGATCCTTCTTTATCACTTGAATCTTCCTCATTATCATCCCAAGTTGCAACCATGGCTTTCTTCTTGAGTTTGTTGATAAGTGAGGCCTCTGATCTTATATGGCCAGGCTTCTTGCATTCACAGCATGTGATTACCTCTTTCTTCTCCCTTTGGTTCTTGAAGTTTCTGAAATTTCTTTGCTCTCTGGTTTTCTTGAAGAATTTTATGAACCTCCTTACTAGCATGGCCAACTCTTTATCATCAGGTTCACTATCCCCATCACTCTCATATTTTGAAGCTTTGAGAGCAATGCTTTTTTTCTTCTCCTCATGCCCTTTTTCTGCTGCCAAATCTTCTTTATATGAAATGAAAGAACCAATTAAATCATCAAGAGATAAAGTATTTAAATCTTTGGCCTCTTTAATAGCGGTTCTTTTAGGTCTCCATTCTTTTGAAAGTGACCTAATGATTTTCTTAACTTTTTTGCTATTTGAGAAGGTCTTTCCTAGGGCTCCTAGGGTGTTTACTATGTCCGTAAATCTCGTATACATAAAGTACAAACTCTCATTTTGTTTCATTTGGAACAACTCATATTGTCGAGTATATCTACTAATTTTTGACTCTTTCACTTGATTTGTGCCTTCATAAACTACTTCAAGTTTGTGCCAAATTTCATTGGCACTTTTACAACTAGATACTTGATGAAATTCTTTCTTATCAAGTGCACAAAATAAAGCATTCATAGCTTTGGAATTTAGAGAAGCTTTTCTCTTTTCCAATTCATTCCATTCCCTTGAAGGTTTTGGAATATCTTCCCCGAATTCATTTTTAGTTAGGGGCAAAAACTGACCATCACATACAACTTCCCAAATTTCATAATCTAGTGCTTGTAAATAAATTCTCATCCTAGTTTTCCAATATGGGTAGTCATTTCCGTCAAAGAACGGTGGTCTAGTTATGGACTGTCCTTCCCTAAAGGTTGAGTCATTTTGGGTTGCCATGGATCTTTTACTCTAGACGGTTAAGTCCTAGCAAGAGAACCAAGCTCTGATACCAAATGAAATTCTAGTTTTGCAACCCAAGAGGAGGGTGAATTAGAATTCTAAAAATTATTCAATTGATAAAAAAAACTTAATGCAAATATAAACCAAATTCAAAGCAATAACAAATAAGTTGATCACAATATAAAAAGCTAAGGGAAGAGAGATTCAAACACAGAGATTTTTACGTGGTTCGGCCAACCTCGCCTACGTCCACACCTTCAAGCTTTCCGGGCTTGAGGATTCCACTAAGCAAGCCTCCAAGGCTTCAAATGCTTACACTTGACTTCCAAGGTGTCAATAACCTTTACAACAAAAGATTATCCTAATCTCTTAACCCAAGTGTATCTCAATACTTACAATCACTCAAAACAAAAGATTACAAATTTTTTTTGCCTCTCACAATATTTAAGATTACAAAATGATGCCTAATATGTGAATAGATGAAGAAAGAATATGTTCAAAGCTCTATGAAGATTGTATTCTCGAGTATAAGGTTAATAGTCGTGTTGTGATCAATCTTGTTTGAATTTGAATGAGCTTATTTATAGTTAGAGCTGAAAAACTAGCCGTTATAGACTGTCTACTCGAAAACGGTTCGCCGTTAGCCATTAACGGTTAACCATTTAGGCTGGTCAAAAGTTACTGTTGGGCCAAATTTTAAATAAACGGTTTGTCGTTTAGGATTACCCGTTAGCCGTTAAATTCCAAAGACCTGCAAGATAAACTTTAGTTGTTAGTTCATACTAAACAGTTAAAGATTTATACGAAATAACCTTTCTGGAATTTATCGGTTAGCCGTTTGTAATTAACGGTTCGCCGTTTGTTTCCAGTAACCTGCAAAACAAGTTAGCCCTATCCGTTTCAGTTAAGCTTTTGCCGTTTGTTTCCAGGTACAATATTTCATTCTGGATTTTATTGATTAACCGTTTCAATAAATGGTTCACGGTTTAATTCCAGTGGCCTTCCCAGCTTTTTGTATTTTCCGTTTTTCTTAACCGGTTAAAGCTTAAGCAATTTGATACTCTTTGGTTTTAAGCGATTAACCGTTTCAATAAACGGTTTACCGTTTATTTCCAGAATCACAGTTTAAGCCAGATTTTGCAGAGAATCATTTTCCAATTTGAATTTTAACAGTGATCTATCTTTTATAAATACAATTGGAATGATTATAAGGCTCTCGTTTATTAAAAAATAGCTCCAACATTTTAATCAAAAACCATTTAAAGTTTGTTATAATCAAAATCAATATTATTAACATATTCATGTTAACATTTGCCTACTAATAATTTATGAAATAAGGATAGCTTGTACTTATCAAATTGATTGAGCTCATATAAGGACTAATGGTATAACTTAATTAAATTGATTTTTTTAAACTTGCTCCATGTGGGAACAATTTATGAGAGCTGTAGGTTAGCATTGATAGGCCAATCAAAGTTTTCAGATGAAATTTATTTATATTTATAAGGCATAAGAAAATCAATAGAAGGATTAAAAGCCTTAAAACATATTTTAGAAAAGTCATAAAATCCTAAACTGACAAGAGTTGTTTAAGGTTGCTTAAGTCAATAAAAAGTTAGAAGCCTTAAAGTCTATTCCAGGTAAGGTATAAGACCTTAAACTGATAAGAGTAGCTTAAAATTACTTAAGTCAATTAAAGGTTAAAAGTCTTAAAACCTACTCTAGATAATGCATAAAACTTTAAATTGACAATACCTACTCACCCATGGCGTGGTCAGCAGAGAAAACAAAATAAGTTGCTTAAGGTTTTAAGTTTGTAAAAAATTATAAAATTTAGAGTTTCCAGTCTTGGTGTTTGGGGAATAAATAGGGTGATCATGATCTTCTCGAGGTAAAGAGTGAGAAAATAGTTGTTAAACTACTAGGAGAAAATTCTGGTGACCTTGAGCAGACGACCTTAACCAGATGATCTTGACCATGTGGTAAGTTTGATGACCTCCACCAGGTGGTAATTTTGATAACCTCCACCACGTAGTAATTCTGATGACCATGAGCAGAACAACTCGACCAGATGGTAATTCTTGAAGTTATGAGCAGACCACCTCGACCAGGAGGTAATTCTAGTGACCTCGAGCATCTGGGTTTGAGAAGATAAGAACCAGGTCAGACCAAAGACCCCAATTAAGTTCAACTAACAAGTTCCTTCCGAAAATTGGGCATAACGTCCATGCACGCTCAACTGTTATAATTGCAGCTCAATAACTACTTTGTAACAGGTGTATTCAATCCAGTAACACCAACGTATTGAAGATGGTACGACAATTCTGGATGCCTATAAAGGTACTGAAAAATCCAAGGGGGGGCTCCTAAAAAATTTTGATTCTTTTATTATATTTATTTGAGATTATTTCTTCATTAAAAAAATTAGAATTTATTTATTTTATTTTTCCCGAAAAGGCCCGATTACTGACTTAAGCGTTGGAGGGTTCATACCGAAAAACCTTCTAGCGCCTCTTATCGTTCTTTGTGATTTTAAGTGTTTGCGAGTTGTCTACTAGTGATCGTAAGCCGCTTCCTCAACAAATAAATTTAATGCTGACGTAGAGATTTGGTATCTAATTAGTAATCGACTAGTCCAAATTTCGACGTCAACAGTTATAAATGTATATACTGAAGTTTTCCCTTAAGGGACTTGGCCAAACGAGTTTTTAAATCATTTTCTTTAACCGGCCATCCATATTCAAATATTCTTGGTTAAGAAAAATCAATTTGAATTTTTTTTACCCTGATTTCTTAAAAGTTAAAAAAAAGAAAATGTTATTAATGCACACGTAGCACAAGATCTTACGTATCATATCTGTTGACGTCGAAATTTGGACTAGTTGGTTACTTGTTGGATACCAAATCTCTGCATTAGCATTAAATGTATTTGTTGGGAAAACGGCTTACAATCACTAGCAGATAACTCGCAAACACCTGAAATCACAAAGAATGATAACAATCACTAAAAAGGAATCGATATTAGCTGCAAACATAACGAGTTAGAATTGGAATAGCTAGAATTAAAATGAGAAAGTGGAATTATAATAATTTATTTACTTGAACTGTAGGAATAGTAATTAGAATTAGTTGTATTACCATTTATGTGTTTACTTTGTTTTATAATAAAAATCAGAGTGAGTTAAATTGTAATAAATTACTATAAAATCCTTAATTAATTTTTATCATAATAATTATTTTTCTTATTATTATTCAAAAATTCATTATTAATAATAATTATCGTTAATTATTATCATTAACAATTTAACAAAAAAATATTATTAATTATTGTTAATAGATTAATTAATTATAATAATTTTTATTCTTGTTAATAATAATAATAATAATCTATTTAAAAATTATAATTATATTTATAATTATAATAAAATAATTATTATGATTATAATTATAAGTCATTTAATAATTATTATATTTTTAATTAAATGGAGGTTGTTTTGAGAATTTAAAATTATAGGGGGTGAATTGGTACTCTAAGAGTTTTAATGAAATAAAACAGAGTGCATGAGGCTAAATGAAATTTTACAATCCAAGAAGTTTTATAATACTTATACATAAATTATAAATAATATAGAGTATAAGGGTCTGAACAAAATTTTACACAGCTATAAATTACATTAACTGTAATTTAGATGAACTCTTTATATAACACAGATGAAACTGAGGTCTTACTCTAATGATAAGGAGTAGTTTCCCCAAAATTCATGTTTTAGGTTTGAACTACAGTGAGTCCATCAATCATCAATAATAATAATAATAATAATAATAATAATAATAATAATAATAATAATAGGGTTCCTCTATGATGCTGTAATTTTTTTTACAGCATCAATAATGTATTAATTGTGAACCATTAGATCTAATCAATGGTATACAATATTTGTAATAAAAAATAATTTAAAAATAATGGTAACCGTTCAAGTGGGTGGATATTTTTGTAAAATAATTGTGACCACCCTTAGAGTTTGAAACAATTTCACTTAAATAGTATATTTTATTTAAAATTACTTTTCACCCCTTCTTTAAATTTGTAATATGATAATCTCTTTTAAATAAATCTTCCAAAATCAGTTACCATTAAATATAAAATATAATATCAAGTAGGTTATTTAACACAAAGTCTTGTAATAATTTGTATTGTATGAATTTAATTACAAACCATTAATACTTAAACAATAATGATAATAGAAAGCATTGCAATAAACTATATGAGTCACAACAAATGATAAATATTTTATTCACCAATTATTATTGAAAAATGTATATATGTCTATATAACTATAGAGTGATAAATATTTTGATTTAATTTTTTATCAAAAAATTAAACTATTTATTTCATGCAATTCAATGGTGGAGGATATAACATTATGAAATGTTATTTTGACTTTCAATATCAACCATTAGACTATGAGATATTAGTGGCTCAAATATTGTACCAAAATTTTAAGTTAAAGTATCCCAAACCATATCTTTATAATGGAAATATAAAAACATAAAATGATTTTTTTCCTCATTTTGTCTATTAAATATTATTTGATGTAATATTTTATTTATTGTCACTATTAATTATCATAATAAAAGTAATGACTCTTCGTAGCATAAAATTTTTATAATTACTATCAAAGAATAACAATAAAATAATATTTCATGATTCATAAACTAAAGTTAATTAGGAATATGTGTTAGATTTAACTTTTATAAAATTAACAAAGTGACATTTGAAAATAAAATGAAAACAAGCTTGTAAAAGTTAAATTTTATAAGGCTGAGATAATTTCCTACCATGTCAATAAAAATCTAAAAATATAAATGATTTTCTTTCACTTTTTTTCCCACGTAAATATTATTGGAGTCAATATTTTATTTATTGTCACTATTAATTATCATAACAAAAGTAATGATTCTTAATAACATAAAATTTTATAATTACAATCAAAGGATATCAATAAAATAATCTTTCACGATTCATAAACTAAAGCTCATTAGGAATATATATTAGATTTAACTTTTATGAAATTAACAAAGTGATATTTGAAAATTAAATGAAAATATATAGGCTTATAAGACTTAAAATTCCTACCATGTAAGGATATTAATTGTAAGATAAATATAAAGTTCAGAGAATAAGTATGTTAAATGGGTGTTAAAAATAATACATACTTCATGATCAATTATACAATGGCCCTTAATATTATATAAAATAATGAGTATTTTAATATACGATATGAAATTTTATTAAAACATGTGTGATCAAGTAATTTTTATGTTACAAGCAATCTCAACAATGAGTTTAATGATGTAACTATGACATTTACTTAAGTATATGTACTTAGTTGTGTTATTTATTACTATTATATCATATATAAATTTTACAATTGCAACTTATTTATTTGATTTGTGTTAAATAACCTACCATTATATTTTATACTTAATGGTAATAGATTTTGAAAATTTTATTTAAAAAAGATTATCACATTTCAAATTTAAAGGAGGATTGAAAAATAATTTTAAATAAAATACGTTATTTAAGTGAAATTATTTTAAACTCTAAGGGTAGTCATAGTTATTTTACAAAATTCTCCACCAATGTTAACCGTTTACCATTGTTTTTATTTTTATTTTTACTGCAAATATTGTGTACCATTGATTAAATCGAATGGTATACAATTAAAAACATTATTGATCCTGTAAAAAAATTATAGCATCATAGAGGAACCCATAATAATAATATACAATGGTGATATTCTAGAAAACTTTTGAAAAAATAGGGACAAACCGCCTAATTTTTCATAGGATTTGTTGTCTACTTGTCTTCACATAATTGTCAAGCAAGCATTGGCACTTTCCTGATGTAGAAAGAAATTGAAATTCTACACACAAAATGACAAAAGCTATTGTTAGCGAAACCAACACCTCGGATTCTCTAAAGCACGATAAGAAATGGTCTGTTTCAATTTCTTTTCTTTATGTTTATTTTCAAACATGGTTTTCTTTCAGAAGTAATTGATTGAATGAATACTTAAACTCCACGTTTAAAATTTTGTTTTTTATTTTTCTTTTCTAATAACTTCAACAATTATTTTGCTTGTACAAGTGGATGAATGTTTCAAAACAACGTCTTATGTTGATAATGTTCATGATCAACTTACCATGTGCGTGTCATGCAATAGTATTTTTTGCTTGCATGTCATAGCCGTCTCTGTCTCTACATCGCAATGAAGGAACAAGCTAGCTGGCAAGCTAGAAATCTTATCTTTAGTTCCAACGATATCATGAGATATTACAATAATAAATTAAGGCCAGTTTAGTAAATTATAACTATCCATTGCGATTTAAAGATAAAGTGAACACATCAATAGCAATACAGCTCATTCTAATTCTGATTCCCTTAGCTAAAATAAACAGTTTATTCTGATTCACATTCCTCATTCCGATTCTATCCCATTCCGATACCACTTTATTATGATTTCAGTCTATTCTAATTACTGATTAGTAAATACACCATAAATATATAAGCAATATAAAGATTAAGTCAAAAACACCACTCTACATTGGGGAGATATTATTATATTAGCTGAGACTATATGTTGAGCTAAGCTTGGCACCTTAGATTAAAAAAAGAAGAAGAAAAAGGGCAGAATTGAAATTTTCACAATTTATATATATGTTTTACATTTGATCTTGTCAATTTTACAGGTTTTATGTTACAACATACTTAAGTTTATGATTTCTTTGTAATGATCCCTATTAGGTCCGCTTTAATTGGTTTGATGACTAATTTTATGTTTTAGCATACTCAACTTTATATATATATATATAATTCTTTCGTCACTCCACCGCTTGTTGGGGCAACCAACTGATAATCCCGAAATTGGCTGAAAATGAATCTTAAGGCAGGATTGTTGGATTTTGCAATAAAATTATAGAAACTTAGTCATCAATTACTCATCCTAGAGGATAAGAAATGGTTGGTTAAAATCCAAACAGCGTAATATTTTGGTAGAGGTTTCACAAACATATAGTCCAATTCCACATTGATTTGTCTTTGTTTTGACTACGACAAGACAATTTTAATTTTTGTAATTAATTAAATAATTAAATAATTATTTATTTATTTATTCTAGAGATTAAATCATGAAACAAAATGTCTTGATTTTATCTGGGGAGTAAGTTACCAAGTGAAATCATCACGAATCTTTCTTAAACTTCGCGATGAATTTTTATACTCTCATTGTCTCTCTTCCGAATTTTTTAAAATTAAGTCACATTTCTTATTGATTGTGAATGGTTAAAAATTAACTACTATTAGATTCAAATATACTATCTACGTACCGGTCATTTACGAGAATTATTTTTTATAAAAAAAATCAAATCAGAAGAATTTTAAAATGCATGACAAGTAAAAAATATAATTACTTCGGCTCCATTCATGAGATTTGGCAGTTTAAGAACTAGAAGGTACGATAAGAAATGGTTGGTTCAATTTGTTCACCTTGTATGTTGATAATGTTCATCAACTTGATATTTAACTTAATATTTCTGTCTTCCAATAATTTAAAGTAGAATGAACAAGGGCAGTCTCATTCATCTTATATTTAATGAAGTTGTTTGGTAAAAATTGTTAATATGGCCTTAAACCAAGAAAATAGAAAAGGCAAATGAAAATAGCAAAATCAGACATTCAAAATTAGTATTTTCGAAGGAGTGATTTTTGGTGCAGTAGAATAAAATTTTTTCATCTTTCATAATTTCTATCTTTAACTTGTATATAATTCACATGCTGTTGAATAGTTCTTCCTTTTTTATTAGTTGTTGATTAGTAAAATAACAAATTGGTAACCCGTTTATGAAAAAGTAAAAAATAATCAAGAAGACTCTCTTGACCACACATAATCAAAAGATACGTACAAAGACCAAAATTTTTAAACTAAGAATAGAGAGCTCACTTGGGCAGAAAGTTCCAATTTAGAAGCAGAAATTAATTTCCAAACGGAGAAAAATGTGCCCAACAATGAATTTATCGCTCCCTTTATTTTTAAGCAATGTGTACAAAAAATAAATATGTAATCATAGTATAATACATCGTGATTGAGACAAGAAATAATTCTTAAAAACAAAATCTAAAATAAGAAATGAAATTATCTTAGAATTGGAGCCCAATTAGATGTAGGATAAGGTGTAATTATAGTCCTGCTAGACATTCTAAACCGTGTTTCAAAATTTAATCGTAAACTATATTTTATGTGATATGTCATTCATTAAGTGGATGATAAAATTTTACGAGTCGTAAGATTTGAAGTGAAATCTTCCACTTGATTAATAATTACATAATTTAGATTAAAATTTTAAGATATAATCCAGAATCTTTAACAATATTACTAAAGCCTGTAACAATTTATATATGCATAAAAAAAGTTATGTTAAGAATCTTAATAGTTAAATCCTAACTAATATGACATTCATTAGTAAAGAATATTAATGTTATCAGTTATAAAATTTACTAATTCGATAGATGAATGACGCGTAACAATTAAAATTCAACTTAAAACTAAAATGTTGAAATCCCAAAATCCCTAACGTTATTGGTACATGAATGAGATGTGAATGAGCTGGCTGCTTGGTGCCCACGGCACTAGTTAAATAGTATACCGTGATTGTGGGAATTAATGATAGGATATTGACAATTAGGCGGAGATGCGAAGAACCGCCGTGTACAAATTTCACCTAAAATCAAAAGTCTAGATTTTTGAAGCAAGAATTTTCTACATTCTGGTTGTCGATAACACCCCTTTGTAAGTCCAAGTCATTTTCTTTTCTACCTAATTTGTAATTTATTCTTCTCAAATCAATGAAGAAAAATAATCTTGAACTGTCTTGACCGGCCGATCTTATGTATTTAGTAGTAATTAATTCAGAAACAGTTCCAATCTTGTTAGAAATATTAATATATACCTAATTTTAAACAGCAAAATTTGTTCAGGAGTTTGGTCGAGTAATTTTTTATACAATCTTTTTTAATCGACTAAAGGTATTTAAATTCAAGAAAATGTAAAGGGATAAAAAAAGGAAACTTTTATTACATAACTGTAGTGCCCATGAGCACTTCTTGATACTTCATCAGAAGTTTTATTTTTATTTATGAACTAAGTATATAGAGGGATAATTAATTAATAAATTAACCCTATTACAGCATTAAGCTTCGATCGATCATGGAATTATAGATGGTGCTTTAATCATTGCAGTTCACAAACTCGTAGCTGACAGTAAGGAAGCCTTGTTGATAGCCTATTCCATTGGTGTCCAATTTCTTGAACACTCCTTCGTCCAAATCTAAGCCTCCATTGGCACACTGATCAACAATTCTCACAATTTGTTGGGCTCCTGTACCACTGTTTGTGACCTGGAAAAACAAGGTATATATACAGTTACATTGATTTTCAAGGACTCTAGGAAAAATATCAAAACCCCCTATTTTTTTTTTTTATGAACTTAATTATTTTTTAAAAATGTTTCAAAATCCATTCAAACATTTTTAGCTAAATGCTAAGCATAAAAAGTTGATTGATTAGGGATCAATCATTCATCGTTCTTACCCTTAAGCACCTGCCACAAGCAGCTTGTCCAATGGGTCCGCCCGAATGACAGAAAGCAGTCCAGCCATATTTCTGGCGCCAGGCCAAGGGCTTGTTGGCATCCCATGTTGCGCAGAAAGCGCTCGCTGCCGTCAAGTCCCATCCAATTTGCTCAGGGTGGTAGAGATGATACGTGGCTCTCACATTAGAAGCACTTTGGGCAGAAGCAGCTGCCACCAGTAGACAAACTGACAGAATCACACAGAGACCGAACCTCCCCATATTTTTCTCTTAATGTTCTAAGCTTAACTTATCCGTTGCACAAAGTGGTTGAGTGGGTGCTTCAATTTATAGAGAAAAATGACCAATTATGATTACCAAAACAACCTCGGCATTTTGAAAAGTCTGGACGAGAAATTATAAGTGTTCTAGAATTGCGTCCAATTGTCTTGTTTTTTCTGGTATAGTTTCTGCATGATTTGTACAAATGGATATTATTGTTTTTGGCAGACCTTGACTGGTACTAGCCACAAGTCGTTAATTTTTCCATGAAATTAATGCCGTGTCTTTAACCATTTGCTTGCGGGGGCTGCTAAGGGCATTCAGGGAGGATACTTTTTATTTTTACTTTTTTTTTTTTAAAGAATGAGTCGCAGTCACATTATAAAATGTCATATCATAATATTAAACTAAATTCGTTTAAATAATTATTTTTTTACCGTCAGTAAATATTGGACATTTCTTAAATACGAAGTTCTGAACGACCGCTTAAATTCATCTGGTTCTTGAGCAACCCATATTTTATTTATCACATATAGGTATCGAAGATATTGGATGAGCTTAAGTAATGTTTATAAATAGTACATGCTTTATCATCTAATTGTGATCTTACTCCCTTTTATCTTAATCTTGAGATTTAAGATTAAAAATTGTGTCTAATAATTAAGTAACAATTAAATGCTTTAGATACTGTTTTCTAAAAGCCCCCCCAAAAAAAAAAACACACTTAAAAAAAATGTAAAAATTATTGTGAATTGTTTCGAAAAATGGGTGTGCTGCTATCAAATTGTATCCTGTTAAAAATTAAAATATTAAATGTTATCCCTCCCGGGGCCCCCCTCCTATGGATTTATATAATGCAGTAATCTATTTTAGCAATAAACGTGCTTTTTATGTCTATTAAAAAATTGTCATTATCCCAAAGCTCAGTTCATGGCTCAAATCAGTTAATAAGGTCCATCACTTCATCACTTGAAAGATATTTTTCAGATATGGAAAATCTTGTTACGTCGTAGTAAGTTATGTTATAATGTAATTTAACAACTCATTTGCCATTTGACTTTTGCCCTCACTGATCTCACGCTCGTAAATTTAAATTGGGAACTTGGGTTCGAGTCTAAACTCTCGTTTTCCTTCTAATTATATATCTATAATTGGGTGGGAGTTGATTTCTCTCCATTAATTTGTGGGTAAAAAATTGGTTGCCACCAAAAAAAAAAATAAATTGAACCGGTGATTCAATTCGGTTCATTATTTCTCTAAAATTATGAAAGTCAAATTTAGGGCTGGAAAAAAAAATTAGTGCCCACCAAAAAATCAAATGGAACTGATGATTTGATTCACCTTGGCTCTAAAAGTTAATAAAAACCAGTTTGTTTAAAAAAAAAAGATTGAAAACTGAAAAAAAATCACAAAATACCAAAAAATTATTGAAAAAAATAAAAAAATGGAACCGAACCGGCAAGCGAACCAATTTAGTTCGGTTTATGTAGTAGCCAAAAACATGTACTTGTAGAATGACATCAAAATAAGGGTGGTAATATTTCCACCCACAAATTATGTAAATCCACCTCACTTTTAAAATATAACTATAAAAAGTTTACATTATTTTTAAAAATTTCAAATAAAGAAGAATTGTAAAGAATTAATCAATTAAATCTATCTTAATTTATTTTTTGTGATATCTCAATTTATTTTTCTGTGACTCGGATTTCTTTTTTATTATTATTATTTTGTTTGACTACTAAGGTTGATTTACCCTAAATTTAAATTGACCATTTTATCCTTAAAAGGTAAAATTACAAAAGAAATTTACTTTAACTTCAGCTTTCTTTTTATTTCATACAAAATTCATTGTTTGTAAATGATCAATTCTACTTTTATTAGTATGATTGTTAACTTTTAATTAAACTAATAATATCTTTATGAGACAACACTCATATAAATTATTATATTGTTAAATTTATGTCAATTACATGTAAAATATTGATGATTATTATACTTCATTTAAAAAGTTAGATTATAAATCACAAAATTAAGTATCTAAAGTATTAGATATAAGAATGATTTAAAGCAAAATAATTAAATAAAACTTATATTAAAGCAACTTTAATAGTAAAAATAACTAAATAAGAAAAAATATAAGACTGATTTAATTGATTAATTATACAAATATTTTTGTTATTTTATATTTATTAAAAATAATATCAATGATTGTAAATATTTTTTAGAAGTGAGGTGTATTGGAAATATCCCCACCCTCAAAATAATATGAGTAGTTTTCTGAAAAGTATTGTTATTGTCTATTTTAAATGAGACCCTTCAACAGTTGAATGTTTACACTATTTGCTAATATATATGGTTAATTCCCATTTAGACTCACACGATTTCACTGTTTCTTCTATGTAAGTTGCTTTCTTGCAGCGCTGCGTGGAGCCGCAGACGATGATTTTGGAGGCAATTTAAACTTTAAAAAAAAAAAATTCACCACCCAACATTACACTCAAGAGACTTACACAACTGACACACACTCGCTGCCGGGGCGGCGATCGATGAGCGCCAATCAGCCGCCAAAGCCGAAGGCCATGAGCAGACTACGGCGCCGTTTCAGCACATTCGAGCCATCCTCTTTTTTCATGAAAAATTGAAAACAAATTTGGTGCGTTACGGCGACGTTTTTGTTGGAGAAGAAATGGCAGTGGATGCAAATTTCGCATCGTCGTTGTTAGAGAAAGTGAAAGTCGAAGATCCGTGGCTTCCTCCCAGAACATGGGAATCAATTCCTTCTCAAAGTGGGCCCCATCTCTTCTCCTCTTCCTCCTCCAATGACCACCGCCATCTCCATTGCGCCACGTCATCACTCTCCGTAAGTACTAGTTTACGAGCATTTACATGACCTGCATTTTTTTTTCTATTGTATTAATCTAAAAACTATGAGAATTTTAATTAAAGAATGGAAATTTTTGGACTTAATTTTCCAGGAGGCGAGTGTGGTGAGATTAGCGTTGAATGCTTTACAAGGTTTAGAATCAGCTCTTATTAGTATAGAGAAGCTTGCTGTTGCATTTTGTTGTGATCCAGCTGATAGGACCTTTCATCGAATTCCGAATCTATGGAATCGGTCTTCAAGCACTCATGCTCTTGGGAAAATTCTCAAATCTATTGGCTGCTCGGGTATCTTGGTTTTCCTCCTGCATAAATTTGTAGACCATTTTAGAAATTTGGATGCGTGTTTAACAAGGCAGAGTCTTGAAGATAAAGAGCAGCCTCCGTACAGTCTCGTCAATCAGGCATTTGCTGTTGCGGTGAATAAGGTTTTAGAAGGGTACATGTGTGCACTAGATACGTTGTATGCGTCAGTGGGTTTGAGATGCTCGTCAAAGGGTTTTGATGCTGTCTCTGAAGAAGGATGCCTTACAAGTGGAGTGCAATCGAAAATCACACTCTTGGAGGTGTACTTGCATACCAGAGAATTGAGGACTCAAATTGAAGTTCTTGGAAATATATGCAACTTACATGATATAGCTGTTTGCTTCTCTGAATCTTCTACTGAAAATGCAACTGCTAAAGCGATCTCAGAGTTTAAGAGCTTTTGGAGAGGTGGGGATCTGCTTACTTATTTGTACACACAGTTACAGGTCAGCTTATTTTAAAATTTGTTCTCTGCAGTGCTTCCTTTCTTATTTATTTACCTATTCTACATTCTTCTTAAAATTTCCTTTCAAATGGTAATACAATACCATATGCTGACTACAATTAGTCCAGTGAAATTGATTCTTTGAAATGTGCTGGAGTCCTGGTGAAGACAACAGTTGTTGTGAGAATTAGTATATTCGTGCCTTAATTATGATCTCCAGCATTGTTACAAAACATGCTTTCTTGATTCAACAAATTCAAGTTGTGCATAGACAGAGTTCTTAATTGCTTGTTGAATTCCCAATTAATAATTTTACATATAATTCATTTTATGAGATATTTTTTGGTCTCACTGATAAATGTATCAATAATTTGTCCCCCTGTAGGTTGCTGATTCTGCTCACCGCCCTTTACTCAAGTTTCTTTTTCTTCGGTCATGCGATCCGTATTGTAGATTTATAAGATCATGGATATTCAAAGCTGAGATCAATGATCCTTATAGGGAGTTTGTAGTAGAATATGTCGGCAATTCACCGGTTGATCAACATGGCAAAACTGGAACCTCTATTGACTTCCCAGGGACAAACATTAGGGTAATTTATTTTGCAGTAAATTTAAACCAGTTGTTGAGATTGACCTCAACATATTTCCCCTACTTGTGTTCTCTTCAGTATTGATGCTCATAATTTGCAACTGCTCAATCCAGGAGCGAGTTGGAGTTTCCATTCCTTGTTTCTTGAAGCACTTTCTGATTCCACTTATAAGGGCTGGTCAGCAGCTTCAAGTAATTATGAAATTGCTTGAATTGTGTGATTGTGTTTTTCCTGGGGATCATACTTATATGGATTTTCTTCCCTGTTGGAGTGGTTTTTCTAGCAATCATCCTCTTTACACATCTCCTATGACTTTTGGAAAAGAAAATATAAAAACAATGGTTATTGCAAGAAATAGTTACTACGAAAAGATGCAGGAAAAGCTTGAAGGCCTTTTGAGTAAATTGGAAATCAGTTATCAACAGGTACCATATTTTTGTATTTCCCTTTTTTTACTACTTTCTTTATCTTTGTTTCCATTGTACTTGATTGTGGTAAACCATGTAATAGCTTTGTCCTATTCTCTATCTTTCTCTAGCCTTATAATGTTTGCAACATGTGTGACTGATTGACTACTATCTGGTTACACCTCCTAAGCTCAGGCCCACCTCTTGCCCCTAGCTGCTGACCTGCTTGTGCTTAGATCTATCATCGGATTTTTTTTGTCTTGTCAAGGTGATATGGCAATTGGTGGGTACTTTTATTTCTCTGATGTGGCTGGTGGTTGAGGATACGCGTCCCTCCTCCCACTGTCTTCTTTACGTAGTGGTGACAAGTGGAGTGCATATAACTCTTTAACTGTAACTACTAGCAGCACTCTTTATAGGGTTCCTAACTTTTCTTACTAATTAGAACGAATAAGCCAAAATATATTGCATCAAGTTTCCGGCTTCTCGGATCTTGTGTTCCATTCTAACCGTTAAAATTGTGGTGCATTTTTAAGTTGTATTTGTGATCATATTTCAACCCTTAAAATGTAACGTTCAATTGATTTTTCTTTTTGGTTTTATATTTTAAATACCAAACCAAAAAATTAATGCAAAAAAAAAAAAAACCCAAAACTATAGCTCTTTTTCAAGAATGTCATGACAGTCTACTACAGCATGTGAACACTATTACACTTCTAGCACTTTCAAGAAGCAAACTGGAGGCTAAATTCGAAAATTCTATACAGAAGACTCATTCTAGATAGTTGGCACACTTCACCCATTTTCCCCCAACAACATTTTGGATCCCTTCCCTCATTCAGTGACCTAAAAGATTTGATTTGTTTGCTCTTAACATATATCTTCAAGAAAACTTGTGGATAGTGATTTAAGAAAGGCTTCCAAGAGAAGTTTACCTGCAAAGATGGTCAATGAATTGGCATGATATAGTGTGGCATGTAGTTGCTTTAATGTTGTCAGTTGGAATAAGGTATATTGGGCATTTTCGTGATCAACGTGATGGCATACTGGTTCTGAACTAGTATCTTCAAAATAGGTAATTAACATCGTAAAGAGTAGAAAGTCTGATAGTAGGCATAAGAGTCATAAATTTATACTAGGTCTGAATTGTTGATGGTCATGACCACATGCATTGACGAATATGTAAAAAATGGAGTGGAATTGATGGTTTCTCATCAATATCAGATTATTTAGGATACACAATTGTGGAATTGTACTTGTCCTGAGAAGTTGTAGTCTTTGTAACTTTTATCATTTGTAATGAGGATACAGGAGAGCAATTCTGTGTAGTAATGTCGTTAGGTAATTACATTGCCATTGTGCATGAAAGATGCTAATTCTTCCATTCTGCAGCTTCCTTATTTCCAAATTATCTTGTTTTATTTGACATGAAGATTTCTCCTTTCAGGTTGTATCACACAATGAGGCACCTGCCTTCCTTGGGAATGGAGAGAGCTTAGAAACATCTTTTTCATTTGAGTTGAATGACATGATGACTGTTCCTTCTACGGTTGATCAAAGGGGCTCAAATGTGTAAAATCTCTCTCTTTCTCTCCGTGAGCGCTGCACGGTGTTTATACTTGTGTGTTTCTGTCTTTGCATTCTTGTGTATGTATGACAGCATGTGTAGTCACAACATGCTCCTACATCCTCTAAGCGTTCATATTACATTCATCTGTATCCGCATCAGAAGTTGCTCACAGTAATATGAGGCATTATTTGTGTTGGCCAATGTTTGATACATAATGTCCTTCACGCTTTTGATATTTCCGTTTCTGTTGCTTTCCTTTCAAGTACCATGCCGCTCATCTAGTGACAAGGTTTATCTGCTTTCAGGGAAAATGGTAGTAAGGATTTTGATAACTCAAGTATGAAAGATGAATTCTGTTATGATAGAGATACATCTGAGTGCTCATCTTCAATTGATTCTGAAGAGCAAAATGAAGTTGAACGGTTGATTCAACCTCGTAATAATTTATTTGAAATTGAGCAGAAATACTTTTCTGCTTTAAGCTTCTCCATGACTACTCCTAATGGTAGTCCATTGTGGAAGTCTCTGCACAATGAAAAATCTGGGCATAAGAAAAGAGATTCTCATGAATTTTGTGAAAGAGATGATACCCTTAGCCACTTTGTGCTCACTCAGCATAAAAGGGCAATTCTGAGTGGCACATCTGTGCTGCCAGAGTCAGGGGAGTCACACTTGTCATGCAGAAATGGTCATTATACTGATGGCCTAGCTGATAAATGTTGGCCGCTTGGTTGCCTTTTGAAAAATCCTTTTTGTGTGGATGGAGGGGGCAGAAATGATCCCGAGCTGCATCCATCTGTCTCTGGCCAAAAGCATTCTGAAGAAAATATTCGAGTTTCTAAGGAAGGTATTTCATTTTACAGTGAGAAATTTGGCAGTAACAATGCTTTAATAGAGGGAACCTTAGGTGAAAATCAACTCGAGAACGGCTATGCTGTTTCTGATGTATCTGCTATGCTGAAATGGAAGCTTAACTACAGTGGCAATATGTTCAGTATCAATCCAATGTTGACCAGAAATGCCTTATTCTATACAATGGGCAAACCTGAGGGAAGGCTTGCTGCAGACCTTGGAAAATCATTACCTTGTTTTGACTTTTCTTCTGTAGAAGATCCTCGTAAGGTATTTCTGGAGAAGGTTGCTATTGGTTTTGCACAGGCTGTGTCTGAAGATTCAAGTTTGTCTGCAATTAGTGGTGAGAGGAATCCCTATAGTGAACCAGTAGGTGAAATCCTGATTGATAATCCCAAAGTGTCATGTATTAAACCACATTTGGAATCGAAAGACCACAGTAAAAATATAGTTGGAACAGATATTTCTGGTACAAGTAGCTGGGAGAGTTTGCTTTCCACTTCAAATAACATTGAAAACAATACTGTGGAAGACCACAGGCAGGAATTCTCGGCCATCTTTGAGATACCTCTTGATTTTATTATTGACAAATGCTTGCTGCAAGAAATCTTGCTTCAGTATCCTTTCCGTGTTTATTCCAACTGTCCCCTTTTGTAGTTTTTGATAGTTCCTGAAATTAGATTACCAACAAGTCAATAGTCTGAACAGGATCATGCCTCTGACATATCACATTTACCTTCCAAATTGTGTTAGTCTGATCATAAAACTCACGATGATAGATGCATGCCCCTGAAAATTTATTTGTCTACATGGCTTGTAAACTTAAGAATCTGTTAGAACATGTGCTGTTGAGGTGTGTATATACTTAATTTGTGATTCAATTAGGGCATTGCTATTGGAAGCTTTCTCTAATTGTATCAATTGTGGTTGAGGTGCATATGTGGTAGCTTCTCAAGATGGTACCATTGAAATACAATTATTTTATGCTGGTTATACTTCTTAACAAACTAATACAATTATTTTATGCTAGTTACACTTCTTAACAAAATGATAGATATAAGTATGTTAGCAAGCTGATGATAAAGTTGCTAGGTGAGGGGTTTGATTTGCACGAACATTTATTGGCATTGCGGCGGTACCATTTTATGGAACTTGCAGACTGGGCAGACCTGTTTATCATGTCCCTTTGGCATCGTGTATTTCTTTCTAATCAACTCTTTGCATTATGATCTTTTATTAATTGATTCATATGGTTACAGTTTCTTCTGATTCATTTGGTTTTCTTTGTTTCAAGCTGCAGAAGTGGTGTTTTACAGAAGCTGATCATAAAGTATCAGAAATTCAAGGGATACTCGAATTGTCAGTTCAGAGGTCTTCATGTGAACAAGACCATAATAAGAACAGGTTATTTGTTTATATTAAAGAAGATGGAACCTCACCTCTTTCAACATCTTCTACAGGTAATTTCTTTAACTGTTATTGCAAGCTTTGTGTATTCCTTTTCATCGAGTTTGATTATATTTTGTTTGAGCATGGCATCCTTGGCTCATTTTCATGTTTCCTAGTTTTAAATGTCTCTCTTATTCATATTGGCAGGAGTCAGTTCCTTCAACTTTTTAGGTTTGGGTTACCGAGTTGATTGGCCAGTCAGTATTGTTTTGACTTCAAATGCGATGGAAATATATGCTGATATATTTAGGTTTCTCATACAAGTTAAGCTCGCTGTTTTCTCGTTGAATGATGTATGGCGCTCATTGAAGGTATAATCCCTAGGCACTCTCTTACTTTTTCCATATATTGAGGTTGCTGATCATGTGTCATCTACCTTTTTATATCATGTAATTCTCTAAAACATGATAAAGCAAGAAATCAGGTAATTGTTGTCTGAAGCACCAGTCTCTGCAGGTTCTTACCCGACCGCACATCATATCTAGTAGTTACTGTTTTCATTAAACTTTTCATAACTAGTTGCCTAAGTGTTTAATGTGTGCATGACTTATGATTTATTTAGTTTGTTGTTCTTTTCTTGGTGAAGGATTTTTCTAGATCCTTAATGGTCTGACTAAGAATTCGATTCCATTTTGAATTTCCCTTGTTTCTCTATTGGTTGATGGATGAGCTCTTAAAATATCACCTAGAAACTTAATGTCATGTACCCAAGCAACAAGGTGACTTTGGACCATTCTAAGACTTCAATCTTCTTTACAGGATTTAATGCACTTAATCAATCAAAGCCGACACTCCACACAACATGAAAGGGAAGTGAGCCATTTTAATTTTTTGATAAAGTTGAGGTAAATTGAGCAATGTTTCTTCTCCTCTACATCTTTTGCACTAATTTCTATTGTTGTTGTATCTGGTCCTATCTTAAAAGGATGACTTTTCTCAGTCTTATTTCCTCTGCCTTCTGCATTCAGGGAGCCTTGAAAAGGTGCTGAGGGTTGCTCATCTTTTGGAGAGTGGCCTGCCAACATGGGTTTACTGGAGTGTTTGAAGTGTGACCAAGCACTGGCGTTCATCACTTTACACATTCCCAGAAACTCATGTGGGTATGTTGCTCTCCCTATGGAGTGTGACCTTGCCCACTAGATCCCTTTATATAAATATAGGATTAGGATCAATGGCACTGCAATTGGAACACAAATTACAGCACATTTTGTGGCCATTAAATCAAAATAATAACAGAGGATAAATCATTTTCCTTTATCTTTTATTGTACTTGAGTTCTTAATTTGAGATATGCATATTAAGCTTTCTATTCTTGATGATTTGATTACCTTTGGAATTCATGAGCTGTAGTGTAAGGAGTAGAGAGCTGAGGTCTATTGTCTTTGTTGTCACAAGTTGTGTTTTCTTTCTAGATTAATCATAGGTCTATATATAGAGTGGACTTCTAATTTATCATATGAGTTTCAGTTTCAGTTTCTCTACTCTGTGTTAATCTCAATATTAACATTTCCATTTCTAATCATGTAAATCCAATGATTTCAAACTTTTTGCCTGTCTGCCAGACACCAGGTCAATCATTTTGTATCAACACTACAGCAATATGTGCACTCGCAGCTATCTGATGTTTCATGGTGCAAATTTCTTCATTCTCTAAAGGATAAGGTTTGAATCACCTTGATTATTGTCTGTATATATTTTTTTCTTTAATGCGCGCATGTGTATTTAAAATTTGAAAAATACTGCCTTTATTTTCTTTTGAATTTTTCCCTTTACCTTTTTGCCAATAGTTGATGTCAATGCTTTGGTAGTTGGCTGAGTTGTCATATCATAGCATGGTTGAGTTCAATAGTATGCTTGATTATTGAATAAATGAACTGCTTTGCCTTTTGTCTGTCATGAGCTTTTCCACTGTTGAGACTTTAGTTTTGTTCATGTTGACTGAGATGAATGTCTGTGAAAGGATTAATTTTGTTGGCTTTTGTACGATATTTTATTTCTTCTTCATGCATAATCAGTTGCTATTCATTTTTTACCTTCTCTCTTTTAGTCTTTGAAAAGTTGAAAACAAATCTTGAACTTGTCTGTGGCTGCTGTAGGTCAAAGATATGATGGATCTTGAGTCGGTGCACATGGCGTATCTTTCTGATGCATTAGACATGTAAGTTTATTTATTTATTTTTTGTTTGAGTTTTAGCTTCTTCTCCTATTGTATATGCATAAGTTGCAAAATACAATTGTGCTGAGAAAAAGAGTTCCTGTTTAGGATAATGCACCACCTTGGACCCAAGCTTTTTTTCAAGTTGCCTGTTGAAATTTTTTCTGGAAATGCTTATTCATTTTCTAATTGTTCTTCCAGTTATATTTCCTCTTGTATGCTTGATAGTTAGGTGAGATTGAATGACCTCAATTTACATCGCTTGTCTTAAAGCAATCTAATATCAAAACCATTCATAAGGTGATCCTAAGTTTAAAACCGGGGATTCAAGGTTAGGGGTACTTTCAAGGCTTCAACTTCCTAGTTGCTGTTGTTAAATGCTGCTATAGAAGGAAGCTATTGCTTGGCAGAAACTTTGGCTATAGGCATAGATGATGTGTTCTCCATCTTCAGTTGGTTAGGTGAAAGTTTATGTAGTCAGTCTTGCTCTTGGGACTGGTAATGGTCCAGGTCTCTAATAGTTATCTACAAATGGTCACTATGATTGGAGTTTACTAATTTACAAATTCTTGTGTGATGCCTACTTTGAAACAGCCTGTGCTGTGTAAGAGCACTGCCTTTTTCAAAATTAAATTAGAGACTGGAACCTTTTGATAAGAGCATGATGCCTGTTGCAAACTTCACATAAACTAGTTTGCTGTTCTCAGTGTTTTACATCAGTGTCTATAATTTTTTGGAAATCCACATTATGTGTGTATTTTAGGTTAATAGACATAAGAAATTCCTAGTTATTGTTTTTCTCTTGTTTACCATGTTTCAGTTTCTTGGCCTGTTCAATAGTTAAATTCTTTTTTCTTTTCTTTAGATGGGCCAATTTTGGCCTTATTTGATTGTATCATCTTGATTCTTAACAGCGAATATAAAATTTCTACAGATGCTTTCTCTCTGATGAAACACGGGTTGTTGCAAGCATCATAGAAGGCATTTTACAGTGTGCACTAGACTTTCAGTCTTGTCTTACCAGAGGAATATGGGATGCTGAGCTGGATCAAGGCGATTTTCTGGGAAAACTTTCTAGAATCAACGTATCACAGGTGATTGTTGTTTCCACTAATCCATGTGTCTAAAAACAATTTCATTTTTAACCCTGTTTAGTAGGCATTCACACAAGAGATGACTTAAATCATGGTTATGAACGTGAGGATTGTGCTGTGTTACAATTTCAGATCTCAATCATAAAACACTCCAAAATGTCAAAATTGGAGGCATGCCATTTATGGAAATTTGTTTTCTGTGTGAAATGCATATACTTTAAGTGTTAGATTGCCATATTGTACATAAAAACTGAATGAAAGTTGTTAGAGATAGAACCATCCATAACTATAAAAAGGTTTCTCCATGTTAGTGTATTAAATTGTTCTCCCCACCTTTCTGCAGGTGCTTGCCATAAAGCAAAAGTTCGACAAAAACCTAAAAGAATTGCATCTCTGTTATCTGAAATCACCCAAACACGGAGAGTTTGGACTTTCCCGTTTCTGGAGATATCTCAACTACAATGAGTTTTTCTCAGATATCAACAACGGAATGGCCCGTTATCCCTTCAGAGTATGAGACTGTGGTTCATACTAATTACAACGAAGTGTTGATTGTAATGGAACTGATAAAAATTTGTTCAAACAAGTTCAACCTTGGAGGTAAACTATTAAAATCTTCCTTGTAGGTGGCAGTTTCATCTTCTTTTGGTGTTTTAGGATGAGATTCTAACTAACAGCCAAACAAACTAACTTATTGGAGATTGTAAATTGATGCTGTATTTTTCTGTATGATTGTTGAAAAAAAAAATTGAATGAATGATCTGTATAGCAGTGTTGGAAAGTAATGTTACAACTTTGTGTTTTTTCTCAGTTGTGTTGGTGTAAAGGTATTCATTGTTTCCCTTTGCTTGTTCTTTGGAATTAAAGATGAGTTTATACAAGAGCTTGTAGTTTTATCATTACTCTTTCCAAATTTGAGTTTGATGTCATAGTAATCTAAAACAATTTAACTAGAAGCATATTCAGATATGATTTATCCTATTTGTTGTGATATTTATCTATAGAATGGAATAATGGTGTTGGTGTTTTTTTTTTTTTTGGAAATTATTTCTGCACTATTGTTTTGTCATATGTACATATAACCACTACTAAAATTTTAACATATTCTTTGCGCCATTTTTGTTTTAAAGCTTATATCAATCAACTACTTTAACACTAAAAATAATCATTTTATTCTTAAATAAATTAACAAATTATTTTATTATACAAAATTTTAAAAAATAAAAATTATAATTATAAGAATACCCTTAAATTTAATAAAACAAATAAATTACAAAATCTAAGATGATAATTCTTAAATGAAATTATAGTTATAAAAATTAACATCTTGTAATTATGATTTTATTTAATTTTTGTGATTAAATTAAATATAGGGAAGTTTACAAAAATTAACATGAAGAGAAAAGCTCCCTATAATTATTGTAAACTTCTCTATAATTAATATTAAGAAACTTCTCTATACAAATTACATGAAATTATAATTACAAAAAATTAACATGATACTTTTTTAAATATAATTATAATTATAAAAAATTAACATATTGGATTTGAGATTTATTTATTTTATTAAATTAAGGAATATTTTTATAATTATAATTTTTTATTTTTCAAAATTTTATATAATAAAATAGGCTTTTAATTTATTTAGCAGTAAAATTGTCATATTTTAATATCAAAGTGGTTGACTGATACAAGTTTAAAAATAAAGATGGTGTAAATAATATGTAAATATTTTATGATAATTAAACATACTTATAATAAAATAAATATGATGCTGATATAATTTTCTTTTTTTTTCATCATCTATTATCTATGTTAAATTGTTAAATGTAAATGGTTGTATCGTTCAAAATGATATGATGGGTATTGAGCTTCCTAATACACTATTCATGGTTTCTATTTGTTAGATTGAGACCTAAAAGAGTGAACTTACATTGATGTTTAAGGTATGTCATATTATTCAAAATTAGTCTGTCCAGCTTCAGCCTTCAAGCCAAGCCAGTTGAAGTTAATCATTTGAGAAATTTCTGCACAAATGGTGCTTGTGAAAATGCCCAAATGACTAGTATACTGCACGGCATATGGTGCTTGAGAAAGTGATATCCAAAATGCAAACAAAGACTCTAAAACAATTTTATTATTCTATTAAAAGTGAAAACGACCAATACGATGTACTAGTTGATAAGAACTTGGCAAAGCTTTGTAATTTTGTTTTTGTAACTTTCACTGAGAACATCTAGAACAATATTGACGACAACACCAAAGTCCCATCTTAAAAAAATATATATATGGGGAAAAAGAAGAAAAAGAAAGAAACTAGTGCCTCTATAGTGCAGATGAAATGCTTTAGCTGTTTCAGTGTGTGTATGTGACAGAAATGGTGGAGGATAAGAGAGACAGTGTTGTGTTTGCTGTTAATGGAGAAGGGTTTGAGGTCTCAAACGTTGACCCTTCTACTACTTTGCTTGAGTTCTTGCGTTATCACTCTCGCTTTAAGAGTGTCAAGCTCAGTTGTGGCGAAGGCAAGTTTAGTTTTCTTTATTGGGTTCATAGATTTTCTCTATCTATTCATTGTAACTCTGTAATAAAACATTGTTTCTTTTATATTACCCACTTTAGGAGTTGTATTCTAACACTTTACAAGCTATGTGCTTGATGATGTGAGTTTAATTCTTTTTCACTGTGTTGGTCTGTTTAATTTTTTCCTATACGGTGTATTTGCTTTCTTCAAAAATAGGCTTTTGACTCTTTTGAGTTTTTATAGTATAAATTTAAATTTTCAAGTATTAGAATTTTCATCTTGAATTTCGTCAACCAAACTGAGGATTCAGGTGCTATTTGCTAATCATAATCCTATGCTTTTATATGTGAAATATTGACTATTATTTAAGTAATTCTTTTCCATGTTCTGCTTTTTGAAATTGCAGGTGGTTGCGGTGCATGCGTTGTCCTACTGTCTAAATATAGCCCTGAGCTTGACCAAGTTGAGGATTTTACAATAAGTTCATGTCTCACACTGCTTTGTAGTGTAAATGGATGTTCTATTACAACTAGTGAAGGTCTTGGAAATAGCAAGGCAGGATTCCATCCCATTCACCAAAGGTTCGCTGGCTTCCATGCTTCTCAGTGTGGGTTTTGTACACCAGGGATGTGTATGTCGCTGTTTTCAGCTCTTGTGAATGCTGAAAAAACTAATCGGCCAGAGCCCCCTGCAGGATTTTCCAAGTTGACGAGGTCAGAAGCAGAGAAGGCTATTGCTGGGAATCTTTGTCGCTGTACTGGCTATCGGCCCATTGCTGATGCCTGTAAAAGTTTTGCAGCTGATGTTGATATTGAGGACTTGGGGTTTAACTCTTTTTGGGGAAAAGGAGAGAGTAAAGAAGTGAAGCCCAGTAGATTGCCTCCATGTAAACGCAATGGTGACATATTTACATTTCCACAGTTTCGGAAGAAGGAAAATAAGTCTTGGATGCTTTTGGATGTGAAAGGAAGTTGGCACAATCCTATTAGTGTTCAGGAACTTCAAAACTTGTTGGAGTCCCATGAGGACAATAATCAGACCTCAATTAAATTAGTTGTTGGGAATACTGGTATGGGTTACTATAAGGAAGTCGAGCATTATGATAAATATATTGACATAAGGTACGTCCCTGAACTGTCAATGATTAGGAGGGATGAGACAAGAATTGAAATTGGAGCAACTGTGACAATCTCTAAAGCCATAGAATCTTTGAAAGAAGAAACCAAAGAAGTTCACTTTGAGTGTGTGCAAGTGTTTAGAAAGATTGCTGAACACATGGAAAAGATTGCATCAACATTCATTAGAAATTCTGCCAGTGTTGGTGGAAATTTGGTGATGGCACAGAGAAAATGTTTTCCCTCAGATATCGCGACAATACTTCTTGCAGTGGGTGCAAAGGTTAATATAATGAAGGGTCAAAAGTGTGAAAAGTTTATGCTTGAGGAATTTTTAGAAAGGCCTCCATTGGATTGTAGAAGTGTACTTCTAAGTATAGAAATCCCATATTGGGACCCAAGTAGAAATGTTACATCTGAAACCGATAATTTGTTGCTGTTTGAAACCTACCGAGCTGCACCACGACCCCTTGGAAATGCATTGCCCCATCTAAATGCTGCTTTCTTGGCTGAAGTTTCTCCCTGTAAAAATGGTGACAGAATTATGGTGAATAACTGTCAGTTGGCTTTTGGAGCTTTCGGGACAAAACATGCAATTAGAGCAAGGCCAGTTGAAGAATTTTTAACTGGAAAATTGCTAAGTTTTGATGTCCTGTATGAAGCTATAATATTACTTAGAGACACTGTGGTAGCAGAAGTTGGTACTCCAAATCCTGCTTATAGATCAAGCTTGGCTGTTGGTTTTCTTTTTGAGTTCTTTAGCTCATTAACTGAGACAAATGTTGAAATTTCTAGGAGTTTGTTGTGTGGATATGGCAATGATTTCTCGTTGAAGGACTCCAAAGTACAACAATATTATGACCTGTCTGATAAAAATAAGGTCCCAACCTTGTTATCATCTGCTAAACAGGTGGTGCAGTTAAGTCGAGAATATTATCCAGTTGGTGGGCCGATTACTAAATCTGGAGCTGCTTTACAAGCTTCTGGTTCGTAACATATTATTTGATGATGCATGGAAATAGAAACATGAATGACCCCACTTTTAAACTTATTTGTTTACTTACTGACATATTTCACCAGTTATCGAATGTCCTGAGTACTTGTTGAAATAATTCTCTAGCTTTCGGTATGATCAGTTGCATTCAAAGGCATAAAATATTGAAAAATCAATAATTCACCTTATATACATTAACATATGTAAGAGCTTGGTTTCTCTTTAATCATTTGTGATATTTGTTGTTAGGGCAATATCATATCTGTCTCTCTTTTTGTATTATGTGTGTGAGCTTACTGCTGGCAGGACAATAATCGGTAGGAATGGTCTGAATTTGACCACTTTGCTGTGATGTAAATTTGACCATAAACGATATCAGCAATTGAAAATGCTTGGAAATGTTTCTTAATATTTTGAAATGACCTTTTTACTGTTTATTGGATTTTCTTTAGCATTTATTACAAATAAGCCAATAACAACTGATGGTTGCTTAAGAATTGACCTGTTCTTTGTTAATCCTTGCTGATCTTAGTTGTTGGATGAATTTTCTTGAACTATAATTTTTAATGCCTCTATTGTTTTAGCTTTCAGCCTCATAATTTCTTGATTTACTGCTCCAATTTCACTACAACCGTAGATAGATTTTTCTCATCTAGAAATTTTTGCAGGTGAGGCAGTTTATGTGGATGACATCCCTTCTCCAACTAATTGCCTATATGGAGCATTCATTTATAGCACAAAGCCTTTGGCACGAATAAAGAGCATAGAATTCAAGTCTAATTCAATACCTTGTGGAGTGATTGCACTTTTGACTTTCAAAGACATTCCTGAAGGGGGGGAGAATATAGGTTGTAAATCCATGTTTGGTCCTGAACCCCTATTTGCGAATGAGCTTACTCGTGGTGCTGGTCAGGCTGTTGCCTTTGTGGTAATTCTACGACTTCTTCAGAATTGTTTAGTGATATCTCACTGTTAATGATGTGCATTCAATAGAAGACTGCATATTTTTCCTTCAGGGGATTCTGTGTTTTAACAAATATGGCTTTTTTAGGTTGCAGATACACAGAAAAATGCAAACAGGGCTGCAAACCTTGCAGTGATCAATTATGAAATGGAAAATCTAGAACCGCCCATACTATCTGTAGAAGAAGCCGTCAAGCAATCTAGCCTTTTTGAGATCTTTCCTCACTGGTACCCCAAACAGGTTGGCGACATAACAAAAGGAATGGATGAAGCAGATCAAAAAATTCTCTCAGCTGAGGTGATTTCATATCACTTCTATTAAAATCAATTTCATTCCTCAAATGAATTTTTACATTTTTACATTGTTATAGCATGTTTATAAAGTCATATAGTAAGCATTCTCATCCAAGCTCATTCTCAAATATTTTTGCCAAATTGTTACATCCAGATTAAACTCGGTTCACAATATTATTTTTATATGGAGACGCAAACAGCCCTTGCTGTGCCAGATGAAGACAACTGCATGGTGGTCTACAGTTCAACTCAATGCCCTGAGAATGTTCATGCTACAATTTCGAGATGTCTTGGTATTCCTCAACATAATGTCCGTGTGATTACAAGAAGGCTGGGGGGAGGTTTTGGTGGAAAAATTTTTAAATCCATGCCTGTGAGTATATTGTGTATAAATTTGTTTTCTAAATTGGGAGCTCTATCTTTATCAAGGAATATCTTTATTAATACCCTT
Organism: Citrus x clementina; assembly: GCF_000493195.1. Taxonomy (NCBI): domain Eukaryota; kingdom Viridiplantae; phylum Streptophyta; class Magnoliopsida; order Sapindales; family Rutaceae; genus Citrus; species Citrus x clementina. The sequence goes on from NW_006262022.1 coordinate 17,604,959, forward strand.
GTTTCTGTGTGCGTCCATACTGATTTTCATGGATAACTACAGCATTCACTAGAGGGACATTGCCTACCGTGTCTTTAAAAGTGTTAGGCTGACAACTATCCTCATAGAAGACCCTTAATGCCTGCTTAGGAGGACCGACTTTAGTTTATGGCCTATAGCTATTGAAAATGGAAGGTCATTCCATCATAAATATTTTTGCATCAGACTTTTGTCAAATTGCTGTTTTTATGTTCCTTACTTTCTCATATCTGGCTTTCATATCTGATGCTATCTACTGGTTCATCATTGACAAGAAACTACATGCTGCATTTTAGCCATTAAATTTCATGATATGGGTCTTACGCAAATGGATGCAAGACAAGAGAGTGAGATGCCGAACGCAGATACTGTGCATTTTGAAATTGAATATTGAGAGATAGAAGTCAATTAGTGCTAGATAAATTGGTATATACTGTGATTACACAGCATGAGCAAAGGCTAAAAACTTTGAAAGTTGCTGCTAAGTTTCAGAAAGACAATAATTTTGCTTTTGAAGCTATAAAATATGCTCTTTCTCTTGGAAGCAACCTTTTAGCTGTCTACCTAATTATTGATTAATATACTTTACGACCTGTTGAATTAATTTCTTGGGTTGTCCTTGATGTTTTTAGGTTGCTACAGCATGTGCACTTGCTGCATACAAGTTATGCCGCCCAGTCAGGATATATGTCGATCGCAAAACTGATATGATTATGACAGGAGGAAGGCATCCAATGAAAATATCATACAGTGTAGGATTCAAATCCAATGGGAAGATTACAGCCTTACAACTTAACATATTAATTGATGCTGGAATGTATCCAGATATTAGTCCGGTTATGCCAATGATTATGCTGGGTACACTTAAAAAGTATGACTGGGGTGCTTTACATTTTGATATAAAGGTATGCAGAACCAATCTTCCAAGTAGATCAACAATGCGAGCCCCTGGGGAGGTACAAGCATCATTCATTGCTGAGGCTGTGATTGAACATGTAGCATCTACCCTTTCAATGGAAGTGGATTTTGTCAGAAGTATCAATCTCCATACTCACAACAGCCTTAATTTGTTTTATGAGAGTAGTGCAGGTGAACATGCGGAGTACACAATACCTTTAATATGGGATAAATTGGCCGTTTCCTCAAGCTTCAACCAAAGAACTGAAATGATAAAAGAGTTTAACAGGTCTAATTTATGGCAAAAAAGGGGCATTTGTCGTGTACCTATTGTGCATGAAATGTTTGTTAAGTCATCCCCTGGGAAAGTAAGCATTCTAAGTGATGCGTGTATTGTTGTTGAAGTTGGAGGGGTTGAGTTAGGCCAGGGACTTTGGACAAAGGTGAAGCAGATGGCTGCATTTGCACTCAGTTCTGTCCAAGGTGGTGAATTGGGTGATCTATTGGATAAAGTACGGGTTGTACAATCTGATACCTTGAGTCTAATTCAGGGTGGAACCACTTCTGGGAGCACCACATCTGAGTCCAGCTGTGAAGCAGTTCGACTATGTTGCAATGTTTTGGTCGAGAGACTGTCTGCTCTCAGGGGAAGGTTGCTGGAGAGAATGGGTTCTGTAAATTGGGAGACATTGATTCAGCAGGTAGCTGTCTGCTCTTCTAAAGCACTCTAGCTAAGTTCACTTTCTGTTTCTCAACTTCATTTTGTATGTTGACTCTCTTATTTTATTTTATTTTTTTTCACGCACTGTGTATTCTCATTCTTTATAGGTTATTTATAATTCTATATGGTATTTAGTTTACATTAACAGAATTTTGGCATCTATTATTAAGGAGGTTATGAAAAAGAATAAAGTTTTTTTTTTGATGGTTGAGAAAACAAAATTGGCTATGATGAATATAAAATTATGTTTCCGTGTTATTAATATCTAACCATGTTTATGATGAACTTATATATGTGTCTCTTAGGTATTGATAATTAACCATGTTTATGATGAACTTATATATGTGTCTCTTAGGTATTGATAATTAACCATATTTCAAGGACACATCTATGATTGTTTGTCTAAAATTATTGTTAATTTGTTTATTTAATGTTTGTTTATTTTTTAAGCTTGTGTCTCACATACAATCATCTTCATGCAGTAATCTGCGAAAATTGAAGTAATGTATAACCATAAATAGGTTCGTGGTTGTCATTTTATATTCATCAGTTTTTGTCCCTAGAACTAATTTGGCAGATGAGTGTAACTGTTGAATTCAATAATTTTTGCAATTTTCTTCATCTTTTTCTTCCTCTTTTATTAAATACAGAGGGTTTTATACCTTGCAGGCACATCTGCAATCTGTGAACTTATCAGCAAGTTCTTTGTATGTACCTGACTCAACTTCCATCCACTACCTAAACTATGGTGCTGCAGTGAGCGAGGCAAGATTCTCTACCTTTCATGGAAGGGTGCTTATGTTGCAGTTCAAATAATGTTCCTGCAAAGTACACTTGAAGCTGCTCTTTGGGCATGATAGATGTACCTAGTGTACTACCTTACTGGGGGTATCTCTTTCATTTTTATTTATAAATATATTTCTGTTCTCAGGTGGAAGTAAACCTTCTGACAGGAGAAACCACAATTCTACGAGCAGATATTATTTATGACTGTGGACAAAGCCTTAACCCTGCTGTTGATTTAGGACAGGTCAGACGAAAAACTGTGTTTCTCAACTCTACTTAATTGCCATTATAATGAAGCTTTAGAGTTCCTTATGTGAAGATTTCAGTAAGATAGTGTTTACTTGTTATAGATAGAACTAAGCTTCTGTTTTTGAATATGCTGAGGGTAGTAGGACCGTCAATGGATGCCGTTGATTGATTAACACAGACTTATTTTGTTCAAGAATTAATAGTTGGATTTGGCAGATTGAAGGAGCTTTTGTTCAAGGAATTGGTTTTTTCATGCTTGAAGAATACCCTACAAATTCAGATGGATTAGTTGTTTCTGAAGGCACATGGACTTACAAGATCCCTACTATCGACACCATACCCAAACAGTTTAATGTTGAAATACTGAACAGTGGGCATCACCAAAAACGTGTACTCTCTTCGAAAGGTAATGTAAATGTGTCTCCGACTGAGTTCTCTAGGATATATGATAGTATCATTACTTAAAGATGTCCGCTTCAATCTGTGACTTGTGCAGCGTCTGGTGAACCACCATTGCTTCTGGCAGTTTCAGCGCACTGTGCTACAAGAGCAGCCATTCGAGAAGCTCGGAAACAGCTTCTTACATGGAGTGACTTAGACAGGTCTGATATAACATTCAATTTGGAGGTTCCGGCCACCATGCCGGTAGTGAAGGAGTTCTGTGGACTGGACAGTGTAGAGAGGTACTTACAGTGGAGAATGGCAAAGGGATAGCTGTGCACAAAAAATTGGATTGGTCCAAGAGTAGAATCTCTATTTGCACCCTCAAATAATCTTTTTCATTGCCATCTTTCGAATTACAGTACATTTTATATTGGAAGTTACACAACATTACAGGGCTGTACAGGTGAATTATAACAGGCTGGGGTGTAATAATGTTGATCTGTTTACCATTTCAAAATGCCAGTGTGCATTGGAACAAATATTTGGAAGCTGCATCAACTACAAGTATTATTGCAATGAATTGGTAAAAGTCTGGACAGGTAAATTCTTAAAATCACTTTGTACAACATCTGTAAGAGTCCATTTGAGCTCTCCTTGGATATGTGATATGCATATGGGAGACTAATGAGTTGTTGCCATGTGTATATGATAGTTGTTGATTCTGAATTTCTGATCTGAAAAAGAAAAGTGTAGTAGTGTGGAAGAAAATGTAACAACAAATGTTTTTTTTCCTCTTTTTTCCCCCATTTTCTATCAAGTTTGGTGCAACGGAATTAATATCTACTCAATCCTGGTACGATTGCTTGGAGTTGAGAACACACAGTAGTTTCAAAAGAAAACTTATCTTGGGACAATGATCATAAAATTAGAGCCACAAATTCTTTGTATAAATTGATGAGAGTTGTAAAGTACTATTTAAAGATGGCAAAATTCGGGTCCAAGCTTGGGTATAGCAATGTTCGGACTCGGACTAGGTTTTTTAATGAGTTTTTTAAGTTTGGATTTTATATTTTCTAATATTATATATGTATATTTTTAATTTATTTTTAAATTTTTAAATTTTTAAAATTTTAAATTTATTTTAATGAAATTGAAAATGAAAATATGAAATTTAAATATTTAATGTTTTAAATATATATAATATATAGGTCAAGTAAATATAATTATTTAAAATAATATATGTTTTGTAATATTTTTTAGTGAAATCCGGGTTCCGGCTTAGACCCTGCGCTTATCAAGTGATGCTTGGGATTAGTCTAGCCTCATCCCGAGTTGGGTATTACTGGCCTGCATCTCTTGAGTCCAAGCCGAGCAAGTATTTTTAATATCCATAGTACTATTATTGGTTGGATGAAAACGATAAATAACGAAAATAAATAATGTGCGTAATGTGGTGTTTTTATCCAATCAATAATATTATTTCTTATCAATTTGTACTTTTATACAAATAATTTTTGTGATCCTAAAATTAGATAGTCTCTGACCAAGGACTCAATTCGGACCGAATCAAATTAAAAATTCTATTTCGCTCAATTTAGGCCAAACTAAAAATATTAATTTCAATGTCGGGTTTCCTTTAAAAAAAAAAGGTAAAAAGTTTTTTAATTTTAATAAAATCAAATATTTCAATTTTGTTAGAATATATATTAGCATTTAGAGTATGAAATCCATGAAAAATTAAAGCTATTGTTTCTACATTTATGTACAAAATTTGAGGAAGAAAAATCTCAAATACAGACAAACGCTTATTAATATTTTAGCAAAAGAAAAAGGACTTACGCAACTTAATAAAAAAGTGGGTAAGATATTTGTTTGTAACTTTGCTTTTGGAACATGGTCAAAATCAACATCATGTTACATAATAATTCACATTACAAGATTTTTGACTGCTATTAAGCTTAACCAAATTAACATTATAGTTTTAATGGAGTCGTAGTCCATTGGCAACTTATGCACTTAGTAATTTTGAGTATATAAGTTCGAGTCCCAATTGTTATGATAGGATTTGACTTCTTTATAATAGGAGTTTATTTGACTCTGAGTCCCAACTATTATGATAGGACTTGACTCCCTTATGATAGGAGTTTATTTGACTCCCCGCTTTGGGAATAAAATTAATTTCCCTCCCATATTAAGTGAAGGTCGTTATTCGGACTGTGCCACACTAGAATCATAAAAGAGGGTCTCAATTGTTATTTGGTTGTAAATATCAGTAGAGTTCTAATTGTAATATATCGGTATTTCAAAAAAAAAATCAACATCATAGCTTATCCCTTATGATAAGAGTTTATTTGGCTCCCCGCTTTGAGGATAAAATCAATTTTCCTCCATTATAAAGTGAGGGTCGTTCTTCGGGCTGTGCCACACTATAATTATGAAGGAGAGTCTCAATTGTTATATGACTGTAAATATCAGTAGAGTTCTAATTGTAATATATTAGTATTTCAAAAAACATTTGAAAAGAATTTAGATCTATCGCAAATAGACGTAGGCAATTAAAAACTAAAAATTAACAACTTAATTAATTTTCAAAAATATTGTTCACCATTATTGTTCATGGTTATTGTTCATCCGCATAAAAAATATTAATTTTTCAAAAATACAATAAATTGTAGAAAATAAATTATACTGAGATTTTTACGTGGTTCAGATTAATTAATCATATATCCACAAGGTCACGGTCAGATGAAACGTAATTCACTAAGTTGAGTGTTACAACCTATGGATTTACCAAACTTAAGACTCTTACTTACAATTTATCACCATACAGTTTACTCAATCTTAGACTGAATCTATTTCTCTAAAATAATTGCTACCCCTCTTGATCCACAATCCTCAAGGGACTTCGGAAAGTGATAAATAGCAATTCTTCAATTCTTCAATTCTTCAATGTCTAGTGATCTAAGATCCATATAAACTCTCCACAGAGATGAAAAAAAGATAAATAAATAAATCAACACAACATTAAGTGCCAAATCCGGATTCTCTAGGGAGGAGGCCAAATTTTGCTTTTTTGCTTTATACTCTGTGTTGTGCGTGCCTTTAATTGTGAAATATCTTTCTTTATATATGCACTAGGGTTTCACCAAAATAATAAGAGGTTGTTTGTTAAATATCTGAAGTCTGAAATTTTATTAACTTCAGATCTTTTCTAAAATATGTTTGTTTGTTTTTTAGAACTTATGTCTGATTTTCAAACATTTATATTTGAATAGAAAAAGTAAATTTTTGTGACTTTTATCTAAATGGAAAAGGGTCTAAATGACAAATAAATATTATATTACAAAATATCTCTGTAAAATAACTTATTTCCTAAATTGTAAAATCTAATCCTCTTTTTTTGTTTTAATTTATAAGGATATAAATGTCAAATAACTAAGTTTAAGATTTTTTTATTTTAAAAACAAACAAGATGTCATTTATATTCAGATGTTTAAAAAGGAAAAACAAACATGTCAATCAGATTTTTGTAATCAGATTTATTCAGACTTTAAAAAAATTCAGACCCATTTAGATTTCAGACAAAAAAACAAACGCTACCTAAGTCTTAAAAGATTTTGATTCTTTCCAAATAAGAGTTTCTTTTCTCTTATAATTCCATGAATTTGAATAGGAATAAATCTGATCTTCTTATCTTACTTGTCTCCCAAGAAATATCTAGAGCATTTAATGAACTTCCTTTTTGAACAAACTTCTTGCTCTAAATAGATCTCATGCGCCAATTATAGAATTCTATCATTAATAGACTTTTTAAATTAGACATCTAATTAAATTAGGAAACAAATATTCCTAATAAATTGGAGTCTTACTAAATTAGGAATTAATAAATTAATCACTATTACAAGATATACAATAAATAAAATTCCAATTTAATTAGACTTGCAATAAGATTCCAACTCTATAAATAATGGACTTAACAAAAATCAACATCATAGCTTAGACAAAAGAGTTCTAGTCATCTGGCAGAGCTCCTTTTTCTTTCTTTTTTTGAACTTAATTTTATTTGGTATTAATAGCAGTCAAAATAGAATATTCTTTTTAATGGAATATTAAGCACTATAGTTTTTTAAACTGGTCATATCTTCTTTACTACTATTTGAATTCAGTATTAAGTTGTATTTTTTTAAAAAACTTTTTATAATATTATCTTTGGTAGTTAGTAAAAAAAAAGTAATTAAATCTTAATATTATGAGCAGGGCGAGCTTGGTTGGGTTAGGTTAAATCAGTATTGTGAAAATCTAACCCAATTCACTATTGATTTGGTTAGAAAAATAAACACAAGTTAATCAAATAAAAATATCTAATTTTACCTTTAAATCATCGAGTTGAGTTGAATTGGGCTGATCGAGTTGATTGAGTTTATTAAAATAAAAATTAAAAAATCAAAGAATAAAAAAACCAAAACTAAAATTATTTGGTACTAAAAATCAAATTCAAATAGGAAAAAAATATTAATTCTCCATCATAACACTAAATGTTGTCCATTCTACCCAACATCTATCAATAAACAAACCAACAAAATAAAGACTGTATAAAAAAAAAACTATATGACGTAAAATTTGAAAATCTATCAACTTACTATTAGTGAAAATTCAGGTTTGATTTCTAAATTTTGCGTCTAGAAAATTTGATTAATGCCATGTTTAACAAAGAGAAATTGAAAAGAGCTTCTTTTATAAAAGAATAAAAACGGCTCAAAATTAGGCTTAATAATTTAGGGTTTAACAGTTGATAGTTGAAATTGATTTTTCTATGCTTTTATTATTTTTGAATTGGGTTGGATGATACAGGTTCATGTTAATGAATTCAATCTAATCCAATCATTAAATGGTTAAAAAAATTGATTCTTCAACCCATCATAATCTAGGTTCCAGCTATATTGCAACTGTGGTAAGATACCACAGTTGCTTTCAGCCATTGAATCCAGCCAATACAACTGTGCAACTATGGATCCAATGGTCGGTTGCAACTGTGATAACATACCACAGTTGCAATATAATTTTGCCCCATAATTCAATGGCGATTGACTTCTTTTGACTGTTATTAAGCTTAACTAAATCAACGTCATAGCTTAAACAAAAAGATTTCTGGTAATATGGCACAACTCTTTTTTTGTTTTAACTTTTAATTTTATTTTGCCATTAATTAGTTGTCAAAATAGAATATTCTTTTTAATGGAACATTAAGTACTAAACTTTTTTAATAATTAGGATTTGAATTTAGTGTTGAGTTGAGTGTTATTTTAAACTTTGTATAATATTGTGAGTGGTACCTATGAAAAAATAAAACAAAAAAATAAAACAAGTAATTCAATTTTAATATTATGAGTAGGAGTGGGCTTGAGTTGAGTTGGATGCGTGTTGTGAAAATCTAACCCATAAATTATTGGATTGGGTCGGATTCAATTAATTGGACAAATTAGATTGATTAAAATTAAAAATTTAAAAAATCAAAAGATAGAAAAAGTTAAAAGAAGTTATTGGGTACTTAAAATACGTTCAAATAAGAAAAAAATACATTAATTCTCCATTATAACATTAAATGTTGTCCATTCCACCCAACATCTATCAATAAACATAGTAACAAAACTAAAGATTGTATAAAAAACTATATGACGTAACATTTGAAAATCTATCAATTTACTATTAGTGAAAATTCAGGTTTGATTTCTGAATTTTGAGTGTAGAAAATTTAATTGATGTTATGTTTAATTGAGAGAAACTGAAAAAGAATCTATAAAAAAAATAAAAACAATTCAAAATTAAGTTTTTTCATTTAAGTTTTAATAGTTGATGGTTGTCATTAATTTTTCTATGATTTTTATTGTTTTTGGATTAGATTGAATAATATGGGTTCGTGTTAATGAACTCAACCTAAACCATTCATTAGCCACTCAACCTGTGGTTGGGTGATTAAAACTGTTTTCCTCACATATGTGAGTGCGACAGTTCGAGTCTCCACATAGGGGTGGGCAATTTCAGATTCGGATTGAAAAAAAATTCATCCGAATTCAATCCGAATTTTCATCCGATCCGAATAATTAATAGGATTGAATGAGTTTGGATTTCAAATTAATTTTTGGATTCGAATTAATTCAGATTGATATCAAATTTGGACCTTTTTCACAATTCTCACAAAAAATTTATGAAATCTATAATTAATGAAAACTTACTAACCATTAAAAAAAAAGAAAATGAAAACAAGCTGACAAATGACAATGTATATTGTATTGTTTCCTTTACAATATGGCATTGACATATACCAAGAAAACAAGCCGATACAAAGTTTCCATTCACAAAAATAAAAAAAAAAGTTATAAACCATTAAAATGAAAACATTTACGTAATCAAATCTAATAATGTATAATCAACGGCCCATTAATATTCTCATATGCATTCATTTTGTACAAACACTCTCATTTCATTTAATTAGTAATGCACTAATGCTCTTACAAGTTAGGTGCATAAACATTACTTCAAGTCCAAGCCTCCAAATAAGCAACACAAAATAAACATTACTCAAACACTCCCATTTCATTTAATTAGTAATGCACTAATGCTCTTACAAGTTAGGTGCATAAACATTACTTCAAGTCCAAGCCTCCAAATAAGCAACACAAAATAAACATTACTCAAAGTCTCCCAACAAACAACACAAAATAAATAATTAAACATTACTCCAAGTCTCCAAATAAATATACAACACAAAATCACAAAATAAATATTATCATTATATCATCCAACAATACAATAAACCAAAATAAAAATTATCATCCAAAAACATTTAGATAGACTACAAGTTCTTCAAACCAAAAGTACAATAACACCAAATTAAACTCACAACACACTTTGATGAGTCCTTAACTTTTGCTTTCCAACTACCAACTTCAATTTTCCTAACATAAGATCACAAACAATTATCACGTTACAATTGACTTAAAACCAAAAGTAAAACAATTATAAATATAATACCTTGAAACCAAAAGATCTATTAAATTTAAGAGTTATCTTACCTATTCAAATATCATGACGAGTACTAACACCCATCGTTGTAATTGTTGAAGCTTGTGATTGTACATATTCTTTAAAATGAAAAAAAAAACAAAATAACTTATAATTAGTGCATGAGTAATATAAAAAATGTATTATAATAAATTTAAAAGGTATTATATATAAAATGTAATATAAAAAAGTTACCTTCTTGTAACTCCATTTGATATAGATGATTTTTTAACTCTTGATTAAGGTCATAGATGAGAGTGGCAAAAAGTTTAGACTGCAACCAATTTTCAGTGCAAATCAATGCTTCAATCATAATGGGAGTTAAAGAACTCCGATATTCGTCAATGATACGACCCCCAGTGCTAAAGGCGGACTCCGAAGCCACAGAGGATACCGGAATTGCAAGGATATCCCTTGCTATTTTCTGCAATATCGGATACTTCGACCCGTTCACCTTCCACCATAATAAAACATTTAGTTTATCATTACTAGGATCTTCAATCGGGTCAAGTAAGTATCTTTCCACCTCGGTCGTTGTTGTGCAAATTTTAATGTATTCGTAAGTGCACGAATCTATTGTAGAATAGACTAATGGTGACGAGTGTCGATCCCACGAGGAGGTGGATTTTAATTATATGCAGAATTAATTTTGTAAATGAGTGGTTGGAATTGTGGTGGAAGTGATTTAAATTATCCTAAAATGGGAATTGAAATGGCGATAATAAATTCTAAAATTGGATTTGCAATGGCGAGAATAAATTGAAGAGAAATTTATTGAAATGACTTACTTGGGTATCTGAATCCGTATCAACATGCATCATGGGCTAACTATTCCTTATTAATACCAATTAAATCATGAGGGGGGAATCCACACCTCATGAACCACGCTCTAATCAATATGGTGCTAAGGGCTTATCGTGCCAAATAATAATAACCTTGTACTAGGGGGCCGGTGAAACCAAGGCGGTACTAAACAAGATTAGTATTATTTGTTGACGAGAAGTCAAAACATCCACAAAAATTAGAGGGGAAGAGAAAGTAAATTTACCAAATAAAGCCCATGACACATGTTGAGACTTCACCTTCAACCCAAACTTGAAAGAAAATTAGCTACTCATAATTGAACTAGGGGCAAAATGGAAATTTATTAAAATATGTAGAAAATACAAGATGGAGAAGGAATTACAAAAAATGGAGTCCAAAAATGGATTCAGAGATATCAAATTAGGGGGGAGAGGCCCCCTTTTTATAGATACATGGAGTAAATCATGGCCGTCGGATTAAAAACAGTTTGGACGCTTAGGATTGCGCCACGTCATCAGTCAATAGTACACGGTTTGACCACGTGGATGAACAGTAACACGGTTTGACCCGGGTTGAACAGTAACGCAGTTTGGTTGAAAATAATCTTGTGTGATGCATGTACCATACGCGAGATTTTTGGTCCACTGATATGCTGCCACGTCACCATTAACAGTACATAAGAATTTTAGTCCAATAGGATCGTGACACCTCATCAATCAATGCCACATCATCGGTCAATGCCACGTCATCGTCCGTCTATGTGAACAGTGTCGTGAACAGTAACGTATACAGTACCGTACACGTGAATAGTACTGTATATGTGAACAGTGCCATTTTTCCTTTTATGCTCCTCCTAAGGTTTTCGATCGTCCTGAGTTCAAAAGTGATGTCCGTTTTTCCATCTGATCTCTCGTTTATTGTGAAATGACTATGATGCCCCTAAAATACATAAAATACTTAATTAAAATAAAACACACAGAATTAAATCAAAAGAAGGTTAAATTCATAAAAGTAAAGGTATTAGTAAAACTTGTAGTGTAAAATGACTATTTTCTCCTTTATAAATATATATTTTCTAACACTCAACACACCCCCCAGCCAGCTTATTGCTAGTCCCTAGCAAATAAAGAGAAAACAAAATTCAAAACCAAAATGATTTTTTTTTATTATTTAGAAACACTCGTGTTTATTCAATTAGATTAATGATAGCAGTCAAATAAAAGTATAAGCATTATCTCCAGTCTAAAGCAACATCACACCCACATCAACCATCCACATGAATCAGCCCAGTAGACTTTGTTATAGCTACTTTTAATAATGACATGTCAAACCCCAAAATCTGACTGGAAGTAGTGACACTCTCACAAAGAAATTAAACCCAATAAAAATAGTCACTCCAATGAATGGTAATTGAGAGAAAATAATAAAGAAGTGATATCACATGCTCTCAACACGATGAAAGAAATATGCCCTCAGCTTAGAAATAATACGATCTCAAGTCAAATAAAAATGATAGTCAACCCAATTTATTTATTTATTTATTTATTATTTTTTTATGCACTACTACATCTTTTTAGCCCATATAACTAGTTTCTACTTCAGACTATAGTTCCCTAAAATCAAGAAGGACTTTTATTAGGATGTAACGTAGGCTAGGGACATGGTTAACAAAGAAGGAAAATAAGGAAAATAAAGTGTATGTTTGAGAAAAATACAGAGGATTTTTTTTAGAAGTTGCAAGGTGGATTTCACCTATTATTGTTATTATTATTATTTTTTTGCTTTTGTTTGGCACAACGTCACTGAACAAAATAATTATTTACATTTTTCTCAAACATAAATAAGTGATGGAACTTATAAGATATTGGGTAATACTCCAAATCGGAGTGGGTCAAGATGATAAGTTTAACAAATAAAAGATTTTTTTTTTAAAAAAAAGGCTCAAAATGATTAACTATGGATATTTCACAAAAGGAATGGCTAGAAAGGCTCAAACGGATAAAAAATGGCATCTCCATCGTCTTTTAGGGCTCTAAATAACCTTCCATATCTACTAGTTAGATGGGCCTCCAAATGTAGCAACACACATTTTTTTTTTACAATTTTTTTAAGGGTTAACTTAAAAGAAATCTAGAGATCGTGTATAAAATAATAAACTGCTAAACTGTATAAAGAATGGGCAAAATAGTTACTCTCCAAGAAAAATAATAGGCTCAAAAACTCACTTGGTACTTATTATGACATGTTCATTCCTTCAAGCAACTCATATTTGTCTCCGACATCAACATGTAGAGTAGCAAACATAGCGTAACATCACTTAAGACCTAAAATAATAGAAATACTAAAATTTAAAATTAATTATGTTATCCAATGTCAAATCAAATTTTTTTTAACAACATTCTACCCCCCAACCTATTCTAAACATGAAAGGAAAATATGCATGCAAAAATGTGAAAATGATGCAGAAAAACTAATTAGAAAAGTTACACTTAAAATGATAGAAAAAGAAAATAGTTTTTTTTAAAAACTTAGAAGATGCGTTTCTAAAGGCACTACACTCCATATTCAGCCATCTTCGACTCAAAAATTTGAAAATATATATTTATAAGGAGAAATTAAAAAGAAGAAGAAAAATGAACATCAAAACATAATAAAGAAAAAGAAAATGTATGATTTTTTTTTAGTTTTTTAATTTTTTTTAAACGATGAAGATGAGGTTCTAGAGTCACTACACTCCATATTCAGCCATCTTCAACACAAAAAGTTAGCAACAATTAGTTTCTACAATAAAAAATTAGTAAAAACTTAACCAAAATTCCACAATTGTCGACTATTCCCTCCTTCCAACCAGAACGAAACATTGTCCTCAATGTTTGAAAGGAAAGAAGTAGAGTTTAGAAGACATCACCTGGGTGGTGCAACACAAGAAAATATTTACAAGCGGAGAGTTAAATCTAATTTGTACTTCTTACTGCGGCTACTGTTACCATCATTATTTGGGCGCTCCAACACAAAGGTCCAGGGGTCTGGCTCTGGTTTATATGCTTGTAACAGATCAAGTAGCTCATTAGCAGTGTGAGCACGAATAAAAATTTTTTTCACATTAGAAGGAATGAAATAGTTTTTTATTGCATGGTTAAGAAATGCGATAAAGCCATCATAAAAGTTATTGACATTTAACAAACCGATGGGTTTATGGTGAATGTGCAGATGGGCCCAAGATGCTAGTGTAATAAGTGCCCCTAGTGTTGCAAGATCTCCTGGAAGGAAAATAAAAGCATCAGCATGATTAAGCATTTCAGTTATTCTTTCTTGCATACCTGAGACGAATAACTCTTCTCCAGTTGATGAGTCAGACGAACTGCCTAATGGTTTTAGGACTCTGGGGATGATGTCTAACACTTGACTTCCTTTGATAAAAGCTGCTTCTGAGACCATTTTTGATAACCCTCGGTTACCTCCTCCATACACCAAGTGTAATTTTCTCGCTGCTATGCTTCGACCAAGATCTATGGCTGCCTCCACAAACTCTTTATGTTTGCCATAGTTAAATCTAGAAAGCACACAAATGTTCTTGAATTGTCTATTGGGAGTAGCTGCCATTGTGATACTTCTCAAAAATAATTTATGAGTGCTTGACAAAAAAGAAATCACATTTAAGAATCTTGGTGACAGTGGATCACAGCTGTGAATGAGGTAATATGTCAGTGTCAAATACCGCGTGAAGCACATGGCTCGTGAGTCAAAAAGGAAACAGTAAAAAGGAAAAAGCAAAGAGTAATAAAATTATTAAAGACAATAATGCAAACAATAAAACAACAGTGAAATGAAATAAAATAATAGTAAAGTAAAAGGATATTTACACGTAGTTGCGACTGTGGCTCACATCTTCCTCTGGTTTTATGTCCAGAAACGGCTTGAACGCCCTCTATGGGTCGAGGATAGGCTTCCCATCCAGTTTTCTTATAAACTGGCAAACAGGGTCGTTTATAGTCAGATTCCCACGACTATATCGTGCATGCTCTTTCTGGAATAATGGCCATAACTGGAGAATCGCTCCTTGCACATATCCACTGGGATGCATTTCAAGAGATAGAAGGATATCATCCAATGACTCATTATTCAAGCCATCCCTAATGAATTGAATCTTATCTTCCTTGCCAATCGTACTTTAGCCTCGATTAACCAACGGATGTCAGCAGGTATGTTATTCCTCATGAGTAATCGCATGCGTTCGGACTGAGCTTTATAGATCGTAAGGAGGGCATTCTGAGGAAGTGAATGGAATCACTTGTGAAGCTTCGCTAGAATGTCGTTTTTGTCCATACTTTCGCCTCAGAATATCAGTTATTATGGGAAACTGAAGTAACCGACTTGATTGTCACGGAGTACCATTATTCGCCACTTCACCGGGATAACAAACTAAAGCACACAAACAGAAAAATAAATTAAACACACAAAGAAAATTAAAATCGTCCTATTATTGAATTTACCTCAAGCTCCAACTGGATGTCGTAAACATTTCTCTCAATGTCTCTGAGTTGGCTTTCTAAACCCTCAACATAGGCTACTAACTCTGGCGGCTGTAGAGCCCAAATGCGATGTGTTTTACAAAATTGAATTTGCCTTTTAAGATGAGTTTTGACACGTTGAAGTGGTTTAAGAATGTTCAGGAGGAATGGTCTAAGTAAGGTACTCATGATTAAAAATGATAAGAGAAAACTTAATAGTTAAATAAACACACTTATGCAAAAATAATTTCAATTAGCAAAAGAATAATATAAAGCAAGAAAAAAAATATCAAATCAATGAAAATAAAGAAAATTAATTCAAATCTGGTGAGTCACTCAAATTTATTTCGGTGTCTTCTCCATGTGGTTGGTACTCTAGATATGGCTTTAATCTTTGTCCAGTAACTTTAAATGTGACACCGTTCGTTGGGTCCTTAATTTCAATTGCCCCATGTGAAAAAACAGTATGAACAATAAAGGGACCAGACCATCGAGAGTGTAACTTACCTGGTAATAGGTGCAAACGAGAATTGAATAAAAGCACTTTTTGACATGGAATGAACGATTTTCTCATAATTTGCTTGTCATGAAAGACTTTCATCCGTTGCTTGTAAATCTTGGCATTTTCGTATGCGTCATTGGGAATTTCTTCAAGTTCTGCCAGTTGAAATCTTCTTTCTGAGCTGGCTTGCTGCATGTCAAAGTTGAATTTCTTGATGGCCCAATACGCACGATGCTCGAGTTCCACAGGTAGGTGGCAAGCTTTTCCATACACTAGCCTGTAGGGTGACATCCCAATCGGGGTCTTGAAAGCCGTTCTATATGCCCATAATGCATCATCAAGTCTCAATGACCAATCTTTTCTGTCTGGCCTCATCGTCTTTTCTAATATGTGCTTTATTTCTCGATTGGAGATCTCAACTTGGCCACTGGTTTGCGGATGATATGGGGTCGCCACTTTATGAGTGATTGAATACTTTGTCAAAAGAGACTTGAATGCTTTGTTTCAAAAGTGGGCACCACCATCACTGATTATTGCTCGAGGGAATCCAAAGCGTGAAATAATGTTGCTTTTCAAAAATCCTATTACCACCTTGTGATAATTGGTTCTGCATGGAATTGCTTCTGCCCATTTTGATACGTAGTCAACAGCAACCAATATGTATTGATGGCCAAAAAAAGGGGGAAAGGGTCCCATGAAGTCGATACCCCATACGTAAAAACTTTCAACCACTAAAATTAGATTTAATGGCATCATGTTCCTTCGTTTAATGCTCCCCATTCGTTGACACCTATCACATGAAGAACAGAAAGTGTAAGCATCTCGAAATATAGTTGGCCAATAGAAACCACATTGTAAAACTTTAGTCGCTGTTTTCTTAGCGCTGAAATGGCCTCCACAAGCTTATTCATGGCAGAATGAAAGGATATTTTAAATTTCACTTTCTGAGACACATCGTCTAACAATTTGATCTGCACAATACTTGAACAAGTACGGATCATCCCAAAAGAAATTCTTTATTTCTGCAAAGAATTTGGCCTTGTCTTGCTTGGTCCAATGCTCTGGAAGTTGACATGTAACAAGATAATTAAGTATATCAGCATACCAAGGTAATACTTCCACACTCATCAATTGTTCATCTGAAAATGACTCATTCAATGGTAATGGCTCTGTAATTGTGTCAAAATAGAGACGAGAGAGATGGTCCGCCACAACATTTTCTGTGCCTTTCTTATCCTTGAATTCCAAGTCAAATTCCTGCAAAAGTAACACCCAACGAATTAGTCTAGCTTTTGCATCTTTCTTTGTGAGAAGATATTTAAGAGCGGCATGATACGTGAATATAATTATTTTACAACCAATGAGATAAGATCGAAATTTCTCTAATGCAAACACTACTGCTAACATTTCTTTTTCAGTAGTTGAATAGTTCAACTGTGCATCATTCAATGTCATACTAGCATAGTAAATAACATGGAAAATTCGATTAACTCTTTGTCCTAATACTGCTCCTACTGCATAATCAGATGCATTACACATGAGCTCAAATGGTAAGCTCCAGTTTTGGGGCTGAATGATGGGTGATGATGTCAACAATTGCTTTAGTTTTTCAAATGCCACAAGACATGAATCATCAAAGATAAAAGATACATCCTTAGTAAGTAAATTGCATAAGGGTCTAGAAACTTTGCTAAAATCTTTAATGAAACGTCTATAGAAACCAGCATGCCCAAGGAAAGATCTTACGTCTCTAGATTTCCTTTGAGTTAACCCTTAAAAAAATGGTAAAAAAAAAAGAAAAAAAATGTGTTGCTACATTGGGAGGCCCATCTAACTAGTAGATATGGATGATTATTTAGAGCCCTAAAAGACGATGGAAAGGCCATCTTTGATCCGTTTGAGCCTTTCTAGCCATCCCTTTTATTAAATATCCATAGTTAACCCTTTTGAGCCTTAAAAAAAAACAAAAAAACAAAAAACAAAAACCTTTTCTTTGTCAACTTATCATCTTGACCCACTCCTATTTGGAGTATTACCCAATGTTTTATAAGTTCCATCACCTATTTATGTTTGAGAAAATGTAAATAATTATTTTGTTCAGTGAAGTTATGACAAAAAAAAAGCAAAAAAAAAAACAAAACAAAAGTTGTTGTTTCAAAAGAATAAAAATAACAATAATAGGTGAAATCCACCTTGTAACTTCCAAAAAAAAAAAATTCTCTGCATTTTTCTCAAACATAAACTTTGTTTTCCCTATTTCCCTTCTTTGTTAGCCATGTCCCTAGCCTACGTTACGTCCTAATAAAAGTCCTTCTTGATTTTAGGGAACTATAATCTGAAGTAGAAGCTAGTTATATGGGCTAAAAAGATGTAGTGATGCATGAAAAAAAATATAAAAAAATAAAAATAAAAATAAATTGGGTTGACTAGCATTTTTATTTGACTTGAGATCGTATTATTTTTAAGCTGAGGGCATATTTATTTCATCTTGGTGAGAGCATGTGATATCACTTCTTTATTATTTTCTCTCAATTACCATTCATTGGAGTGACTATTTTTATTGAGTTTAATTTCTTTGTGAGAGTGTCATTACTTCCAGTGAGATTTTGGGGTTTGACATGTCATTCTTGAAAGTAGCTATAACAAAGTCTACTGGGCTAATTCATGTGGATGGTTGATGTGGGTGTGATGTTGTTTTAGACTGGAGATAATGCTTATACTTTTATTTGATTGCTATCATTAATCTGATTGAATAAACACGAGTGTTTCTAAATAAAATAAAAAAAAATCATTTTGGTTTTGAATTTTGTTTTCGCTTTATTTGCTAGGGACTAGCAATAAGCTGGTTGGGGGGTGTGTTGAGTGTTAGAAAATGTATATTTATAAAGGAGAAAATCGTCATTTTACATTTCAAGTCTTACTGACAACTCTCACTTTTATGTATTTAAGGTTCTTGTAATTTAATTATGTGTGTTTTATTTTAATTAAGTATTTTGTGTATTTTAGGGGCATCGTAGCCATTTCACAATAAACGAGAGATCAGATGGCAAAACAGACATCACTTTTGAACTCAGGACGGTCGAAAACCTTAGGAGGAGCATAAAAGAAAAAATAGCACTATTCACATGTACGGTACTATTCACATGTACGGTATTGTATACGTTACTGTTCACGGCACTGTTCACATAGACGGATCGATGACGTGGCATTGACCGATGATGTGGCATTGACTGATGAGGTGTCACGATCCTGTTGGACTAAAATTCTTATGTACTGTTGATGGTGACGTGGCAGCATATCAGTGGACCAAAAATCTCGCGTATGGTACATGCATCACACAGGATTATTTTCAACCAAACCGCGTCACTGTTCACCTGGGTCAAACCGTGTTACTGTTCATCCGCGTGGTCAAACCGCGTACTATTCACGCGTACTGTTGACTGATAACGTGGCGAAATCCTGAGCGTCCAAACTGTTTTTAATCCGATGGCCATGATTTACTCAATATATCTATAAAAAGGGGGCCTCCCCCCCTAATTTGATATCTTTGAATCCATTTTTGGGATCCATTTTTTGTAATTCCTTCTCCATATTGTATTTTCTTCGTATTTTAATAAATTTTCATTTTGCCCCTAGTTCAATTATGAGTGGCTAATTTTCTTTCAAGCTTGGGTTGAAGGTGAAGTCTCAACATGTGTCATGGGCTTAATTTGGTAAATTTATTTTCTCTTCCCCTCTAATTTTTGTGGATGTTTTGACTTCTCATCGACAAATAATACTAATCTTGTCTAGTACCGCCTTGGTTTCACCGACCCCCTAGTACAAGGTTATTATTATTTGGCACGAGAAACCCTTAGCACCATATTGATTAGAGTGTGGTTCATGAGGTGTGGATTCCCCCCTCATGATTTAATTGGCATTAATAAGGATTATTTAGCCCATAATGCATGTTGATACGGATCCAGATACCCAAGTGCGTCATTTCAATATAATTCTCTTCAATTTATTCTCACCATTTCAATACTAATTTTAGAATTTATTCTCGCCATTTTAATTTAAATTTTAGCATATTCCAAATCACTTCCACCACAATTCCAACCACCCATTCATAAAATTAATTCTACACAATTAAAATCCACCTCCTCGTGGGATCGACACTCGTCACCATTGATCTATACTACAATAGATTCGTGCGCTTGCGAGTACATTAAAATTTGTACAACAGCTTTCTCATTACACCTATGGCATTGGCTTGATCTAGGTATGAGTCATGGTCATGTGGTTCTATTGATTTAGCAGTCGATAACGATGCTATTTGTCGAGCAAGACCTTCAACCATCTCCTTGACTTCTTTGATTCCCGAAGTTGACACGTCAATTTGAACCTCATTTACTCCCTTAATTCTTCTAGTATTCCTGAGTAATTGACTCCGTTGTTGGGAATTATCCGCTTGTCGCTGGAAAAATTCCTAAATCTCTGATGCACTTTTTGACATTAGCTCTCCTCCACTTGTTGCCATTAGCCATTCTTGCACATTCGGCAATAATCTCTCCAAAAAGTATTGGCATTGGTGCCATTTCTCGTACCCATGATGTGAACACTTCAAGAGTAGCCCATTGAATCGCTCCCATGTTTTGAAAAACTGCTCGTCTTCTCTCTGGGTAAACTCCGAGATTTCCCTGCGAATAGCATTGGTTTTATGCACTGGAAAATATTTATTCAAAAATTTCGTTACCATTTGTTCCCATGATACAATGCTATTAGCAAGTAAAGTATTTAACCAAGAACGAGCTCTATCCTTTAAAGAAAATGAGAATAATATGAGTTTAACATCATCGTCTGAAAATTTTTCATATTTAAAAATTTGACAAATGGCATGAAAATCATTCAGATGATTATATGGGTCCTCATTTTCTAGGCCATAAAATGTGGGGAGACAATTTAGCACACTAGGTTTTAGTTCAAAACTCCTAGCAGCTACATTTGGGTATCTTATGCATGATGTGCTCAAATTACCTAAGGGACTAAAGTAGTCCTTAAATGGCCTCTCCTGTGGTTGCAAATCCATTTTATTTTCAATTTGTTTGTGTGTGCGAAGTGTTTTCTCAAGTTCAAGGTTTATAGGTTCAAGACTAGGTAATAATGACCTTCGACCATGCATGCAAAACAAATAAAATAAAAATAACGATGAGAACAAAATAAAAAATAAAGAAGAGGGAGAAATTACGATACTAACCTTATTGCGCTATTATAACCTTACTAAAAAAATACACAAAAAATACGTGAAATAAATTAACTAAAAAAAATTAGTAAGATAAACAAAAATTACAAAGAAAAAAAATAACTTGAAAATTAAATTACAGAATTTTAAAGAAGAGAAAAAGAAAAGAAATACTAACCTCTAAATGCATATTCACTTTTTTTTTAAGAAAAAAAAATACAAGAAAACAAATAAAAGAAATTATTCACAAAAATTAATTCTATGAATTAAAATTACTTACCTCCCCGGCAACGGCGCCAAAAACTTGTTGTGCAAATTTTAATGTACTCGCAAGCTCACGAATCTATTGTAGAATAGAGTAATGGTGACGAGTGTCGATCTCACGAGGAGGTGGATTTTAATTATATGTAGAATTAATTTTGTAAATTGGTGGTTGGAATTGTGGTGGAAGTGATTTAAATTATCCTAAAATGGGAATTGAAATGACGATAATAAATTCTAAAATTGGATTTGTAATGGTGAGAATAAATTGAAGAGAAATCTATTAAAATGACGTACTTGGGTATCTGGATCCGTATCAACATGCATCATGGGCTAACTATTCCTTATTAATACCAATTAAATCATGAGGGGGGAATCCACACCTTATGAACCACGCTCTAATCAATATGGTGCTAAGGGCTTATCGTGCCAAATAATAATAACTTTGTACTAGGGGGCCGGTGAAACCAAGGCGGTACTAGACAAGATTAGTATTATTTGTCGACGAGAAGTCAAAATATCCACAAAAATTAGAGGGGAAGAGAAAGTAAATTTACCAAATAAAGCCCATGACACATGTTGAGACTTCACCTTCAACCCAAGCTTGAAAGAAAATTAGCTACTCATAATTGAACTAGGGGTAAAATGGGAATTTATTAAAATATGTAGAAAATACAAGATGAAGAAGGAATTACAAAAAATGGAGTCCAAAAATGGATTCAGAGATATCAAATTAGGGGGAGAGGCCCCCTTTTTATAGATACATGGAGTAAATCATGGCCATCGGATTAAAAACAGTTTGGACGCTTAGGATTGCGCCACGTCATCAGTCAATAGTACACGGTTTGACCACGTTGATGAACAGTAACACGGTTTGACCCGGGTTGAACAGTAACGCAGTTTGGTTGAAAATAATCTTGTGTGATGCATGTACCATACGCGAGATTTTTGGTCCACTGATATGCTGCCACGTCACCATCAACAGTACATAAGAATTTTAGTCCAATAGGATCGTGACACCTCATCAATCAATGCCACATCATCGGTCAATGCCACGTCATCGTCCGTCTATGTGAACAGTGTCGTGAACAGTAACGTATACAGTACCGTACACGTGAATAGTACTGTATATGTGAACAGTGCCATTTTTCATTTTATGCTCCTCCTAAGGTTTTCGACCGTTCTGAGTTCAAAAGTGATGTTCGTTTTGCCATCTGATCTCTTGTTTATTGCGAAATGACTATGATGCCCTTAAAATACATAAAATACTTAATTAAAATAAAACACACGGAATTAAATCAAAATAAGATTAAATTCATAAAAGTAAAGGTGTTAGTAAAACTTGTAGTGTAAAATGACGATTTTCGCCTTTATAAATATACATTTTCTAACACTCAACAGTCGTCACAAACTTGCCATCATTTTGAATTAAAACTTTCTTAGCATATCCAAGAAAAGGGTGAGCAACTCATAAAATATCATCACTATATTCCATTATGTACCCTTGTTGCCGATCCGTGTCATCTACAAGGTACGGAGAAGAACTAGAACCGCCACCGTCACCGCCACCACTGGCACTGCCACTAGGAAAACTCTCACTAGACAATGGTGGTGAGGAGTTCCATCCACTATATGCATCAAAAAGTGAATTCAACAAGCCTTTCATCATCGCGACTATTTCTTCAATCTTCGCACTATCATCGGAAAAAATCATACTAAAAATATGTTTAGTAAAATCCATTTTGCAGCGCAGATCAAGTATTGAGGCAATAATCAAGATTTTGTTGATTTTCTCCGTGCACTCCCAATATTTGTCATATTTTTCCCTCATACTAGAAGTCATCAAATGCACATAAACATCTTTGCTTTTTTCTAATGCACTCAATGAATTCTCAATTAAGCCAATTATATCATAACAAAGATTAGAAGTGACACTCAAAGAGGCTGAAAAAGTCAATGTAGCATCATAAAAGATCTTTAAAAACCTCACAATTCTTTCGGCATGTTCCCAATCTTTAAGCTCAGGTGGTCCCACCCTTTTTTTCCCGTTTTCTTCCTCTTTAAAGTATGCTTCATATGGTTTATCCACTTCTGCTATCCTCTCAAATGCTTCATGAAATTTCAAAGTAGTCATCAACATCAAATAGGTGGAATTCCACCTAGTGATACAATCAAAAATCATAGTTCCATTAGGGCCTTTCACATGATCTACACACTGTTTAAATGCTTTCAATCTCGAAGTGGATGATCTTACATACTTCACAGCATTCCAAATACCGGCAACTAAGGCATGCAACTCTTTTAACCCCCCAGTGACAATCAAATTTAAGATATGTGCACAACAACGCACATGCATGTAATCACCCCGCAACATAAGTGCATCAACATTCTTCCACATAAGCATTTCGTTCTTCACATAATCAATAGCAACATCATTGTCTGATGCCTTATCAACAGTTATTGTACATACCGTCTCTATTCCCCATTCAAGCAAACAAGCCTCAATCTATTTTCCAATCGACTTCCCTTTATGGTCTTCAATCACGCTGAAACTAATAATCTTCCTATGTAAACACCAATCACTATCAATAAAGTGAGTTGTGATTACCATATAACTCATGTTCTGAACTGAAGTCCATATGTCAGTTGTAAGAGACACTCTATGCTTATTCTTACATATCAAACTCTTCAAAATTCCCTTTTCTTCCAAGAACATATCCATAACATCTCTACTAATAGTTATCTGAGATGGAATGATAAACTGAGGAACAACTACATTGCAAAAATACCTAAACCCTTTATTGTTAACAAAATTAAGCGACAACTCGCCCAAGATAATCATTTTACTGACTACCCTTCTACAAGCTTATTGACTCCATCCTTGGGCCAAAACCATATTACTTGCATTTCCTTCACCACTCTCGGCTGCCAATTTTTTTTGTCTTTCATCTTGCTCTCGCTTCACGTTCAAGTATGCTTTACATACTTTTAAATGAGTTCTCATATTGCTAATCCCATCAAACCTAGGATGGCACTGATATATCTTGCCACAATAGTTGTACTTTGCTTTATATTGATTGTCCTCAAGTACAGTGTAATGATTCCATGTCTCGGATCTTTCTTCATTGGTCGTCTCTGAGTTGGCTTCTTCCGCTTTGTATTTGTCTTTTCTGTGGGTACTTGTACACTTTCAACTTCATCATCATCAGTGGAATTTGATTTTGAATGTCTAGTCATTTGAAAATACAAAAATCATATCAATCATCATTGTTCTGTAACTTCCGTTTATGAATTTTCAACTAAAAAATAAATATGACTTTTGACGTTATATAATCTCTTCAGCCTAGCTTACTAGCTATACAAATTCATTCATCAAATTATTGTTTGGAAATAAAGCAATTAATGACATTAACTTATCATAAAAAAATTCTACTACCACAATGTACGGTATGAAGTTGAATTTTTAGTTTTAAAGAATTGATATTGTTCTTTAGTTTATTAATAATTAATAAACTAACGTTACAAATGAATAATCATACATTAAATAATGATGATTATTTAATAATTAATAAATTTGAATTTTTAATTTTGATGAAACGATATTGTTTCTTAGTTTATTAATAATTAATAAAATTAAGCTAAGCTTCTTAAATAATGAATTATCAGACAATGAAAATGAAATAATGAAAAATTTTCAACTGTGGAGAATGGAGAGAATGAAAATATGAACAAATTGTATATTTCAAAGTTTTAATACATGAACAAATAAATTCATCTTTTGTTGTCTTTCTCAAAAGACAAAATATATTTATATTTTATAGTTATACATCAATACATATTCATGTCTTTCTCAACTAATATTACAAATGAATAATCATACATTAGAAAAAATTAAAGGAAAAAACAGAACAATTCAAGAACAATAAATTTTTTAATTTCCAAGTTTCAAACAAATCGCATAGACACAGATGTGTTAGGCCTTGAGAGAGAATGGAGAGAGGTTGAAGAAAGCAAGAGAAAGGGGAAGAAAAACCCTTAAACCCGTGAGCCACTTGCTCTCGAGTTTGGCCCAAACCCTTTGGGGGCATTTTCGGCTTTTCATTTTCCAAGCAGTTACCCGCAAGGCCGCAACGCAAATAAAAGTGAATCCAACGCATGAAATTCTAAGTTTCAAATTTCAATTGTCATGGAAACATTCGCTTAATTACTTACCATGAATAAAGTTACTAGGTGCTCAGGAATAGTGGAATTCGATTATCGGCGTTTGGCGTGGCAACTCGCTGGCTGGACGTGATCAGCTCGTTGGTTGAAGAGGCAGCTGTCAGTTGGGTTTCAGCTAGGTTTAGGTCGATTAATTGGGTTCCGTTCGCCTGGGTTTCACTTGAAATCGGCTAGCTTCCAGTCGATTGGTGTCGGCGAGCCGGCGGCAGCTGAGTTTTGGCGTGGTCGTTACTCGTTAATGGGTTCAAGACGGATGGCGTTTTGCTTTTGCTCATGGTCGTTACTCGTTAATGGCGTTTTGCTTTTGCGCTACTGCTTGCTGAGTAAGTGAGTCCTGTGTCTTTTGTTAGTGTTTGACAATTTGAGTTGGTACTTGGCTCAATTGGCTGTAAGTCTGTGACCAAGATGTGTGATCTGAGAGTGAGTGAACAGTGTGAACTGGTGAGTGGTGACTGGTGATCCGAACATGAGTTAAACTTTTTTTTTAGCACTTTAGATTATTTTTTAATTTTCATTTTTTTTGGTTTATAGTGCAGATCAAATTGGATGATTCAAATTGATCCGAAATCTGATCCGATCCAAACCAAATCCGATCGGATCGCACAAGTTTCATCCAATCAGATTTGCCTTTAAATCTGAATCCGATCCGATGCCCACCCCTATCTCTACATATCATTGTGGGGGTTTAATTCCTTCTATAATTATTTCATAATTATGTGAAGAAAATCTTCTATCTTACAAAATATGAATACAGTAGACATCTCTGAACAAATGTAAAATTTGGGTTGTACTTAATAAGATTTAAAAATAAAATAGTTAATTTCTTCCACAATTATTTAATAATTATATAGAAACAATTCTCTCCTTATGAAATGTGAGTGGAGTAAATATTCTCAATATTAGTGAGGGTATAAATGTTGACAATATTTAATAAGCTTTAAATATAATCTAGCTTTAGTAATAGTCTGATATATAAATTATTAGTGGCTATCTAATGTAATATCTGTAATAATCTAATTGTAATATTAGTGTAAAAAAAATTAATAATGGTTGAAAAAAATTTACTCAATCAGTCCATCTAAATTTACTTAGATGAGGTTAAATTGAATTTGGTCCATTGGAGTATGTTGGACTTACCCACCCCCTGATTATAAGATCTCAAAAGATTTCGCTTCAGTACTAAAATCCAAATTCCGTTAATTAGCATGTTTTCCGTGATGAATTCAAACGCAACATGCTTCGTGTTCTTGAAACAACAAAAATTAGGAAAATGATATGATCAATCCTCATCAATTTCATTGGAAATTGGGTGGAATTTTCTTAACTCAATTAAAAGTATTTAAAAAAACAAAAAAAAAAGTAACAGTCACTTTCTTCATTAGCTTTTTATTCCAAAAAAAGAAAAAGAAAAAGGAAAAAACAGTTAATGGAGCGGCAATATCTTCAAATTATTTAATCCTCATGTCCATGCATTCAGTGGCCACGTCATTAAGGGACGAGGCCTAAAAATTTATAAATAATATTTTTTTCTTTTTAATTCAGTTAGATAACATTTATTTATTTTTTATATCTTGAATCGAAATAAATTTAAATTTATCCGAAGTCCATGTATGTCTAACTACAAATATTTAAATGTTATATATTTTTATTTTTATTTTTATTTTTATTTTTAATATATAAATATAAGTGGTACCAATAACTAGCCACCTTTTGATTAATTCAAAAATAACCATAAAAAATATATAGCGACTAATTATTAATAAATATTAAAAAATTATTATGTGTTTGAGAGATCATGTCACCTTCCTTAAATCAATCAAAATAATT
Source organism: Citrus x clementina (assembly GCF_000493195.1). Classification (NCBI taxonomy): domain Eukaryota; kingdom Viridiplantae; phylum Streptophyta; class Magnoliopsida; order Sapindales; family Rutaceae; genus Citrus; species Citrus x clementina. The sequence goes on from NW_006262022.1 coordinate 17,632,423, forward strand.
CTAATATATATATTTTTAATAAAATTCAATTTTTTTAATGATATCAATTTTAATTATACTAATAATACCAACAATGTATAATGAAAGAAAAATTAATTACTTTTTGTAAAATTATATCAGCTAAACATGAAATTAACTTCAACGATCGATCATTTCTTACTGCGCAAAAAATTATTGCCTCATGGCAAAAAAATAGCGAAATTTAGTAAACCACGCAAACCCCACTAGCTGGTGAATGGTGATTGACTTCTTTTGGCCAAAATAAAAGATAACAAAGTAGGCTCCCTGTCTCCATCAAGCATCATTGCTGACGCTCATTTACATTTAAAAAATAGAGCAAGCCATTGGATAACGACATCATATTCTTGGAAGTTCAGAGTATTCCAGTGGTATTTAAGTTACTGTTGCTTTATGGGTTATCTGTTTCAGAGTGTTTGCAACTGTCAGTGATAGAAAATGGGTGGCAAGCAGCAGCACGGAGGAACAAGACACAGCGTTGTGTTTGCCGTTAATGGAGAAAAGTTTGAGGTCTCAAGCGTTGACCCTTCTACTACTTTGCTTGAGTTCTTGCGTTATCACACTCGCTTTAAGAGTGTCAAGCTCGGTTGTGGTGAAGGCAAGTTCTGTTTTATTACTAAATATGTTGTGTGTAATGTCATTACTGTTCTGCTTTTGTGTATATGTATATGGTTTGGTCTCCTTGATGATGGGAGCTTTCATCATTTGAGCTGTTGGTTCATTTTGTTTTGTTTGAGCTTTTCTATTATGGTACTTTTACTTTCTTCAATCCTCTCCAAGTTTGGTTTTTAATTTGGCTTTAATAGCTGGCTTTTCACCTTTTTGTTGGTTTTCTAGTTGTCTTAATATATCATGAATTTCAGTAGTGGGAAATGGGTTGTTTACAGGATTCTTCTGCAGTATACTGAAAAAGAAAGCTTAATTAAGTTTCTAGGACAAAAAACAAATTAATTTGTGGAACTTTCCTATTGAATTTCTTGGCCACCAAAGAGAGGATTCAGGAGGGTGTTTTAATAATGTAAGCGTTTTCATATTCTACTTATGTCCAAGTATGTAGCATCTAAGTGTTTGTTGTTTGTGTTCTTTGTTTTGTAATTGCAGGTGGCTGTGGCGCATGCATTGTCCTACTGTCTAAATATAACCCTGAGCTTGACCAAGTTGAGGATTTTACAATAAGTTCGTGCCTCACTCTGCTTTGTAGTGTGAATGGATGTTTGATTACCACTAGCGAAGGTCTTGGAAATAGCAAGACAGGATTCCACCCAATTCACCAAAGGTTTGCTGGCTTCCATGCTTCTCAGTGTGGGTTTTGTACTCCTGGGATGTGTATGTCGCTGTTTTCAGCTCTTGTTGATGCTGAAAAAACCCATCAGCCAGAGCCCCCACCAGGGTTGTCCAAATTGACAATTTCAGAAGCAGAGAAGGCTATTGCTGGGAATCTCTGTCGCTGTACGGGCTATCGACCCATTGCTGATGCCTGTAAAAGTTTTGCAGCTGATGTTGATATCGAGGATTTGGGGATTAACTCTTTTTGGGCGAAAGGGGAGAGTAAAGAAGTCAAGATTAGTAGATTGCCTCCATATAAACATAATGGTGAGTTATGTAGATTTCCACTGTTTCTGAAGAAGGAAAATTCCTCTGCAATGCTTTTGGATGTAAAAGGAAGTTGGCACAGTCCTATTAGTGTTCAGGAACTTCGAAATGTGCTTGAGTCTGTTGAGGGTAGTAATCAGATCTCAAGTAAATTAGTTGCAGGTAATACTGGAATGGGTTACTATAAGGAAGTAGAGCATTATGATAAATACATTGATATAAGGTACATACCTGAGCTATCAGTGATTAGGAGGGATCAGACAGGAATCGAAATTGGAGCAACAGTGACAATCTCCAAAGCTATTGAAGCTTTGAAGGAAGAAACCAAAGAATTTCACTCTGAAGCTTTGATGGTGTTCAAAAAGATCGCTGGACACATGGAAAAGATTGCTTCAAGATTCATTAGAAATTCTGCCAGTGTAGGTGGAAATTTGGTTATGGCACAGAGAAAACACTTTCCCTCAGATGTTGCTACAGTACTTCTCGGGGCGGGTGCAATGGTTAATATAATGACAGGTCAAAAGTGTGAAAAGCTTATGCTTGAGGAATTTTTGGAAAGGCCTCCATTGGACTCTAGAAGCATACTCTTAAGTGTAGAAATACCATGTTGGGATTTAACTAGAAATGTTACTTCTGAAACCAATAGTGTGTTACTGTTTGAAACGTACCGAGCTGCACCACGACCCCTTGGAAATGCATTGCCCCATTTAAATGCTGCTTTCTTGGCTGAAGTTTCTCCCTGTAAAACTGGTGATGGAATTAGGGTAAATAACTGTCAGTTGGCTTTTGGTGCTTTCGGGACAAAACATGCAATTAGAGCAAGGAGGGTTGAGGAATTTTTAACGGGAAAAGTGCTTAATTTTGGTGTTCTGTACGAAGCTATAAAGTTACTTAGAGACTCTGTAGTACCTGAAGATGGTACTTCAATACCTGCTTATAGATCAAGCTTGGCTGTTGGTTTTCTTTATGAGTTCTTTGGCTCGTTAACTGAAATGAAAAACGGAATTTCTAGGGATTGGTTGTGTGGATATAGCAACAATGTCTCGTTGAAGGATTCACATGTACAACAGAATCACGAACAGTTTGATGAAAGTAAGGTCCCAAACTTGTTATCATCTGCCGAACAGGTTGTGCAGTTAAGTAGAGAATATTATCCAGTTGGTGAGCCGATTACAAAGTCTGGGGCTGCTTTACAAGCTTCTGGTTAGTAGCATCTTCATTGTTAATGAATGAAAACAAAAGTATGGATTACTTGAATGTTAAAATCTTATGTTAATTCAGGGGCATCCATCTGCTGTTATTAAAATCCTGAATATTGACTGCAGTAACTTACTAGCTTTCGACATGACCAGTTTCTTAAAAGGCATAATAATGAATAAATCATAGTTTCAGTTATATCTCTTTAATCAATGTGATATTTGAGTTGGTGAAAATATCATATCTGTCTCGCCTTTTTGTTTATGTTTGTGAGTTAATTGCTGGAAAGACAACAGTTGTTAGGGGTGATATCAATTTGACCACTTTGATGGGTCTCTGATTATTATCCATCTACAGCTAGATACCTTGGATTCAAAAAGGTTGGCATGTTTTTAATTGCTCTTGAGGACTCTTACAGTTTTACTATCGATTGGATTTTCTTCATTTTTTGTCAATTATGAGCCAATGATGTCTGGTGATTGCATAGCAATTGACTTCTTTATTGTTTTTTACTGATGTTAGTGTTGGATGGATTTTCTTCAAATCCTAATTGTTAAAGGCGCCTTTTGTTTAAACTTTCAGCCACATATTTTTATTGATTTACTACTCCAATCTCTCTACAATCAGTAGAAAGAGTGTGCTCATCATGCAACTTTCGTAGGTGAGGCAATTTATGTGGATGATATCCCTTCTCCAATAAATTGCCTTTATGGAGCATTTATTTATAGCACAAAGCCTTTGGCTCGGATAAAGGGCATAGAATTCAAGTCTGAATCAGTGCCAGATGTAGTCACTGCACTTCTATCTTATAAAGACATTCCAGAAGGGGGGCAGAATATAGGTTCTAAAACCATTTTTGGTTCTGAACCTTTGTTTGCAGATGAGCTTACTTGTTGTGCTGGTCAGCCTGTTGCCTTTGTGGTAATTTATGACTTACTTCAGACTTGTTTAGTGCACTCAGTAGAAAACTGCATTAGTTTCCTTTACAGGGATTTTGCGTTTAATACTTTAATTTAATGCATTATATGACTGTTTAGGTTGCAGATTCACAGAAAAATGCAGATAGGGCGGCAGATGTTGCTGTGGTTGATTATGAAATGGGAAACCTAGAACCCCCCATACTATCTGTAGAAGAAGCCGTTGACAGATCCAGCCTTTTTGAGGTCCCTTCTTTCTTATACCCCAAACCAGTTGGTGACATATCGAAAGGAATGAATGAAGCAGATCATAGAATTCTTGCTGCTGAGGTTATTTCATTTACTTCTGCTTCCTATGCTGCCTTCTCTGTTAAAATACTGACAAACCCAATTTTATTTCTTTGCTGAACGTTGACATTGTTATATTTACATAGCATTTCTGTAAAGTCATCCATTAAGTATTCTCGTGCAAGTTCGCCCTCATGTATTTACTAAATTGTTACATCCAGATTAAACTTGGGTCACAATATTATTTTTACATGGAGACGCAAACTGCCCTTGCTGTGCCAGATGAAGACAACTGTTTGGTGGTTTACAGTTCAATTCAATGCCCTGAGTCTGCGCATGCTACAATTGCTAGATGTCTCGGTATTCCTGAACATAATGTTCGTGTGATTACAAGAAGGGTAGGGGGAGCTTTTGGTGGAAAGGCTATAAAAGCCATGCCTGTGAGTATCTCTCACATGTAAACTTTATTTTAAATAGGTTGAGTGAAATCCTTGTTGAGGCATATGTGGTTGTTCTGATTTACTGGTCTTAGTCTAGTCTTAAACTAAAAAGGAAGATGCAGAAAAGTTTAATCAGTTCTTTTATCATTTTCATTTTTTCTTTTCTTCAGAAGAAAAGATAAAATAAAAGAAATTATACATGCACTAACCAGACATTTAATTAATATAGTTTACGGCTTCGTAAATTAATTTCTTATGTTGTTTTTATCGTAGTTTAATATCGTTGGTGCCACTATAGAACTGCTTACAGTGTACCGTTATTAGGTTGCTACAGCTTGTGCACTTGCTGCATACAAATTATGCCGCTCGGTCAGGATTTATGTCAAGCGCAAAACTGATATGATAATGGCAGGAGGAAGGCATCCGATGAAAATAACATACAGTGTAGGATTCAAATCCAACGGGAAGATAACAGCCCTGCAACTTAACATCTTAATCGATGCAGGATTGTCTCCGGATGTAAGCCCAATTATGCCATCAAACATGATCGGTGCACTTAAAAAGTATGACTGGGGTGCCTTGCATTTTGATATAAAGGTATGCCGGACAAACCTTCCAAGTAGATCAGCAATGCGAGCCCCTGGAGAGGTACAGGGGTCATTCATTGCTGAAGCTGTAATTGAACATGTAGCGTCTACCCTTTCAGTGGAAGTGGATTTTGTCAGAAATATCAACATCCATACACACAAAAGCCTTAATTTGTTTTATGAGAGTAGTGCCGGTGAATATGCAGAGTATACACTACCTTTAATATGGGATAAATTGGCCGTTTCCTCAAGCTTCAACCAAAGAACTGAAATGATAAAGGAGTTTAACAGGTCTAATTTATGGAGAAAAAAAGGCGTTTGTCGCTTACCTATCGTGCATGAAGTGACACTTAGGTCAACCCCTGGAAAAGTAAGTATTCTAAGCGATGGGTCTGTTGTTGTCGAAGTTGGAGGTATTGAGATGGGCCAGGGACTCTGGACAAAGGTGAAACAGATGGCTGCATTTGCACTCAGTTCTATCAAATGTGGTGGAACGGGGAATCTGTTGGAAAAAGTTCGGGTTGTACAGGCTGATACCTTGAGTGTAATTCAAGGTGGATTCACTGCTGGAAGCACTACATCTGAGGCCAGCTGTCAAGTAGTCAGAGATTGTTGCAATATACTGGTTGAGCGGTTGACTCTTCTCAGGGAAAGGTTGCAGGGGCAAATGGGTAATGTAGAATGGGAGACACTGATTCAGCAGGTACATATCTGCTCTTCTGAAGCACTCTCTACTGAATTTATTTTGTTTAACTTTGTTTGCCAGAGGACATGTACTGACTACTTGAGCCCATCAGCTTAGATATTTTCACCTTCAACTTATTAGATATACATGGGATTCTTTCAAGAAGTCATCTCTTTTCCAGTTGGTAAATATGTCAATCGGGGCTCATAGTCCCCCCCCCCCCCCCCCACCAAAAAAAAACCCAAACAAAATAAACCAAAGCGAGGGAAAACTTAAATTAAAAATGGGAAAGTATTACAAGAAAATGAGGGAGGGCAAAACAGCCAAGCCCCTCAACATTGATTATCCAAGAGAACAAAACAGCAAAAGCAAAAATTAGCTGAAATGAAAATAGAGGTTCTTGGAAGCATCCTTTTGAAGAAAGGCACTAGTCTCAGGAGGAGTAGCAGACCACCACATAAAAGTTCCAAGAGAAGAGCCCAAGTTAGCCAAAACATCCAACTTGCCTTCTCAGAAAATATCACACAACCATGGAAACCAACTTAGAACGTTAACTGTATGACTCTGCACAAGATAATTCTCCCTGGGAAGTGGGGTTCGGCACTTCCCTATAGGACTTTAATCATGGAGAAAGTGGAGGCTTACTCTTTCCTCTAGTAAGGATGGCAGTAAGGACCAGGGCTCATAGATAAAAATAAGGCTTTCTGACAGAAAAAGAAAAAAAAGAAAGAAGAAGGCCTTCTAGCTGATACTGAATGTCTTCAAGTGTATGCACTCCTGTTATATTTGTGCCATGAATTGTTTATTTTTTCATCTAATGTCTTCAAGTAATTTGTGCAGTTAATATCTATTTTTACATAGTTTGTTTTTAAAGCATTTTTGCAGTTTGTTAGGTAGGCAGTGAACCGGTGAAAAATGATAAGAAAATAAATTTAGCCATGAGAGAGATGGAATTTTGTATATAGAGGTTAATTATGTAACTTCGATGTAACCAAGCATGCAGATGTTTTTGTTGTGTTCAATGCTAATATTTTTTGTCGTCTGTCATACATTCATCTCTTCATGCATGTTATTCATACTCTACTGAAATTAGAGCATGTTATTCTTCAATAATATACTCATGCTGTTTGTGAACATGGCAACAAACCTAATACCAATTTTTCTCATGGTAGTTGAACCATTCTTAAGATTAGAACAATGTAAGAATGCCTTTACCATTGATCTAAGAGAGGAAGTGCATAACCTACTTTTAAAAAATTGATGCAACATCCAGAGATTGACATGATCGTTAAAAAACCTAATATTTGTTTAAATTTCTAGTTTATATTACCACTTTCTGTTTTTCTTCCCAATATGAACAGAGTTTTACGAGAATGGATATCAACTCTTAATATCGTTTGGATATTTGGTTGATTATATACAGAGGGTCCTTTCCAACTCATTGTTTTAAACTATCATATCGCAGGCACATCTCCAATCCGTGAATTTATCAGCAAGTTCTATGTATGTACCTGACTTTACTTCCGTGCAATACCTAAACTATGGTGCTGCAGTAAGTGAAGTAAGTTTCTCTACCTTCAACAACTGCTTTGGTCACTTTTTGCTGTTAAAATAATTTTATTTTAAACTATACTTGAATGCACCCTTAAATCTAATGTATCCCTTGAATACCAAATTATACGACCATATTGTGTTATCTCTGTGAATACTACTCATGAACCTTTTGCTTTCACAGGTGGAAGTAAACCTTCTGACAGGAGAAACCACAATTGTGCGATCAGATATCATTTATGACTGCGGACAAAGCCTCAACCCTGCCGTGGATTTAGGACAGGTCAGCCTTGCCTTAATCTTACTTACAGCTAGATGTTAAAAAATATTCATTTTAAATTTTAATACTTTGCTTAACCGGCATCATAAGCAAGCATTGGCATTTCTGCATGCTTGGAGTTCAGCAAGGTGATGTGTCCTTGGTATGGATAGACCTTAGCTGCCATATATGGATATGAGGATTTGCTTTGTTGTTAATGAATAATGACTGACTTGAATGGACTTATTTTATTTTAGCAACTAACAGTTTCATTTGGCAGATTGAAGGAGCTTTTGTTCAAGGAATTGGGTTTTTCATGCTCGAAGAATACGCAGCAAATTCAGATGGGTTAGTGGTTTCAGAAGGCACATGGACTTACAAGATCCCTACACTAGACACCATACCTAAAAAGTTTAATGTTGAAATATTGAATAGTGGACATCACAAAAAACGTGTGCTCTCTTCGAAAGGTATGCCACAGATTTTCATCCAAAATCAGCATCAAATTGTAGATGCACGGTAGCCAATTGCGTCGCATATTGAATGGTTTTTGCTGAGGGATGGTAAATCCTGTTTGTGCATTTACTGAATAAGATCTTCTGTACTATCAATGTCTAGATGTCTTCTAAACCGATCAGCCTCTTACTTTTTACAATCTCATTGCAAATGGCTGCGGTTCATTCTCATCATTACTTAACATGTTGTCCACCTCATCCTTGTTAGATTTACTAGCGCATGGACTAATTGGCATGATAAATAAGAGAATCTAACTTCAACTGCTCCAGAAAGGAACTTTCAATATTTTAGTTTATACTGCTTCCTCGTCGGAGCCACAGAGAGTTTTATCAGATGATAATATCATGCTTAAATTGTCAATTTGAATTTATCTTGTGCAGCGTCTGGTGAGCCACCATTACTTCTGGCAGTTTCAGTTCACTGTGCTACGAGAGCAGCCATTCGAGAAGCTCGGAAACAGCTTCTTTCATGGAGTCAGCTAAATGGGTCTGATTTCACAGTCAATTTGGAGGTTCCTGCCACCATGCCGGTAGTGAAGGAGCTCTGTGGACTGGACAGTGTCGAGAAATACTTACAGTGGAGAATGGCGGAAATGAAAGGGACTCAGCCCCAGCGCAATGCAATGGTCCATTCATAAAAAGTGTCTCTGTATTCACAGGGCAAATACATTTTCCTGTTTCTGTTTTGGCCTCTGGCCAGTTAAACAAAAACAAAAAATGGTAATATAGTTGCCATCTGTTGAATTATATAACATCTGTTTTATTGATTGGACTGTTTATAATGTTGAATCTGTTTGTATAGTACCAACAGGACAATGTAGATGAAGGCTTTGTCCTCTCCCCTGCAATTTTTCCTCATAATTCTTGTATTATACGCATTGAAACAAAATCTCTCACATTTAGAGGAACACAAAGAGTAATCATTTCAGTTGGGGTACTTATTTTTGATATGATGCTCCAGATGAGAAGAAAAGCAACGATGAACCTCTGAGAAATGAGGCATCATATTACTGCCGCAGGCTCCATAAATTTCACAATCAAACTTATTTTGCCATGTACGCAAGGAATTGAAGAAAAATATTGTTCTTTAACCCTGAAAATAAGGATACCATGCAAAGGAGTGATACTTATATAGCAAAAGAAAAGTCATTAATCCAACAACTAGACATCTCCAATTATCATCAAATTTACATGATTGTAGATAACCTTTAATGCATGATAAAAGTTAAAAAAGAAAAAAAAAATCATTCAATATTGAACAATTCTGAAATAATAACTAATAACAATCATCCAAAATAAATCCAATTGTATCACTGCTATACTAATTGGAACTTCCATTTCTTCATAAACAGTCAAACATGGCAAACAAAATGTAATCAGATGCAAAGAATAAATAATCATCGTGATTTTGGTCGTACCTTTTAATAATAAAATTCAACTAATTTAAGAAAAATCAAAGAAATCAAGTTGGTTGCTTTCGTTTGTAGTCTATGGGTAAAATATAAAAGCAAGTAAAAGAATTCTTTGATTTATAAAATTTAAAAAAGTCTCCGGGCGTAGTCCAAGGTTTAACTGTACTAACAGAGCTAAAACCGTTGGGCTAAAAGAAAAAACAGAGATTTTTTAAATTTTATTAAGATTGCAGACTCTCATTTCTGGGCATAACTTTTAAATTTTATTTTGTATTAAATATAAATAGCAGTCAAAATGGATTTTTCTTTTCTTAATTGATTATTACCTTTTTTTTTTTTACCAAAGAGATATTCGATGTCGTTCTGATATAGTTTTGGCCAACATGTCTCAAATACAAGAAAAAAAAAATAGCTGAGAGAAAACATTAAAAAAAAAAAATCCTAAAGAGAATCTTAAATATTATTAATGAAAATTCGAGGATAATAACTAAAATAACAAATATATTTATACTAGTAGCTATTAAATTCTAATCTCTGATAGGAGAGATAATTAAAAATTTTGAAGAAAATTAGAATTACAAATATAACTCCAATAAGCATATAAAACAAGATAAATCCTAATATAATATTAAATGTTAAATTTACTCAAAATCTAGAACTCTTAATTTATCCTACCCCATATATTTCTTATGTCAAATTGAATTCAGTATTGAGCCGAGATTTGTCTTAGAATTTTTTTTTTAATAATTATAATCGATAGTAATGGAAAAAAATTAAAAAAAAAAGTAATTCAATTTTAGCCGTACAATACTATAAGATAACGTTTACTTTTTGGATTGGATTGGGAATCCTGAGGAGTGGGAATCCTAGGATTGGGAGTGTGGAGTGGGAGTGAGAGTAGGTTGTTTACTTACACTGGAATGGAAGCATGGAATAGAGATCAGAATCCAATTTATGTGTTTACTTTGTCTTGGATTGAGAGTAAATAGTTTCAAATTACAATTTTATCCTTATTTAAAGAATTATAGTTTTTAATTACAAAACTAATAAAAAATATATTTAATGAATAATATTTATTTTATTATATTTGTAAATTTATTATAATTATTAATATTCTTAATTATGAACAATAAATTATTAATTTTAATACAAAATGAAACCTTATTTTATTTTATTTAATATAATTATATTAAATTTATTATTATATAAAATAATAATATAATATTATTTAGTACAAAATTAATATTTTCTTAGAATAAACTATTTATTATTATTAATATTAAATAAATATAGTACTATTATTTTTAAAATAAATATAATAATATTATATTTATTAATTCTCTATTAATATAATAATATTATTTTAAAATAATTTTAACTTAGAATCAATGCAAATTATTATTTAGTTAAATATAATATTATTATTCAAATAAATATAATAATATTTATTTTATTTTATTAATTATAAAATATTAAATTAAATTAAAAAAATAAAAGGGAAAAAAAGGGAGAGGTGGGAGTGAATTCCCACTCCCACCTCCCCCAATGGGAGTCCCACTCCCACTCCCCACTCCAAAAATGGATGGGGCCTATGGAGTGGGATTCCCACTCCCTTCTCATTTAGAGGAAGTAAATGCTGGAGTGGGAAGAATCCACACTCCTCACTCCCACTCCAGCAAGTAAACACAGCATAAATACAGACATAACGAAAGATTAGGAAGAGCTCAACGTATACAGTTCAGCTTAATTGTCAATACTTGATCCAAATTTATTTTCCTTATGAATTCAGAAAAAGCAACACGATGAACAAAAATTAACAAAATGATAATGATCAATTTTCAATGTATACGAATTCTATATTCGATGAATTTTGTTATTTTATTTAAAGACAAAGAACTAACAGTCACCTTCTTCACTGGCTTTTTGTTCACAAAACTGCAATTAAAAGCGCGGGAATATCTTCAGATTGTTTAATGCATGCATTTGCCCTATGTGTTACATACTCAAAATTCTCTATAACCAAAGTGTTAAGATTACGTAAAGATAAAAACTAGTTTTTAAGTTATAATTGCGGTAAAAAGAATTATATAAATATATTTTTAGCTAATAATTTTAACAAAATAATATTTATCAAATATTTTAATAATTTTAACTTAAAAATTACAACTTCAATCCAATCATTAAGCGCATAGGAGCAGGTGATTGATTACTTTTTGTCGTTAAAAAAAAAAAAAAGAAAAAAAATCACTCCTTACACTGCATCATTGCTGACAGCTGACTAGCCACAGTCCCCGGTCATTACTTTTTAAATGAAAAAGTGCAAGTCACTGGATGGCAAGATCATGGTCTTGGCAGCTTTCAGTGTTGCAACAGTATTTAGTTAGTGTTGCTTTATGAGTAATCCGTTTCACTGTGTGTATAGATTAGCTGTTAGTGATTATAGAAAATGGGTGAGCAGGAGCAGGATAGAGGAACAAGACACAGTGTTGTGTTTGCTGTTAATGGAGAGAAGTTTGAGGTCTCAGGCGTTGACCCTTCTACTACTTTGCTTGAGTTCTTGCGTTATCACACTCGCTTTAAGAGTGTCAAGCTCGGTTGTGGTGAAGGCAAGTTAGCTTTAATCCATTGAGAGTTGACTAATTTTAGCTAGTTCATTTTGTTTTGATTTACTTTCTTCAATCCTGTCCTGTGCAAGTTTAATGTTTAATTTGACTTTAATAATTGGCTTTTGACCCTTTTCTTAGTTTTCTAATTGTCCTTATTTATCAAAAATGGGAAATGGGTTATTCATAGGATTATTCTTACATGAGGCAGAAAAAAGAAAGTTATTTAAGCTTTTGGAAAAATTTTGAATTGTGAAGTTTCCTATTGAATTTCTTGGCCGCCAAACAGAGGATTCAGGAGGTTGTTTCAGTAATGTAAGCCTTTTTCAGATTCTACTTATGTCCAAGTATGTATCATCTAATTGTTTATCTTTTGAGTTCTTTGTTTTGTAATTGCAGGTGGTTGCGGTGCATGCGTTGTCCTACTGTCTAAATATAACCCTGAGCTTGACCAAGTTGAGGATTTTGCAGTAAGTTCACGTCTCACACTGCTTTGTAGTGTCAACGGATGTTCAATTACCACAAGCGAAGGTCTTGGAAATAGCAAGACAGGATTCCACCCAATTCACCAAAGGTTTGTTGGCTTCCATGCTTCTCAGTGTGGGTTTTGTACACCTGGGATGTGTATGTCGCTGTTTTCAGTTCTTGTTGATGCTGAAAAAACCCATCGGCCTGAGCCCCCACCAGGATTTTCCAAGTTGACAATTTCAGAAGCAGAGAAGGCTATTGCTGGCAATCTCTGTCGCTGTACCGGCTATCGACCCATTGCTGATGCCTGTAAAAGTTTTGCGGCTGATGTTGATATCGAGGATTTGGGGTTTAACTCTTTTTGGGGGAAAGGGGAGAGTAAAGAAGTCAAGATTAGTAGATTGCCTCCATATAAATGTAATGGTGAGTTTTATACTTTTCCGCAGTTTCTGAAGAAGGAAAGCTCCTCTGCAATGCTTTTGGATGTAAAAGAAAGTTGGCACAGTCCAGTTAGTGTTCAGGAACTTCAAAACCTGTTTGAGTCCAATGTGGGTAGTAGTCAGATCACAAGCAAATTAGTTGCAGGAAATACTGGAATGGGTTACTATAAGGAAGTAGAGCATTATGATCAATACATTGATATTAGGTACATTCCTGAGCTATCAGTGATTCGGAGGGGTCAGACAGGAATTGAAATTGGAGCAACAGTGACAATCTCCAAAGCCATTGAAGTTTTGAAGGAAGAAACCAAAGAATTTCACCCTGAGGCTGTGATGGTGTTCAAAAAGATTGCTGGACACATGGAAAAGATTGCTTCAAGATTCATTAGAAATTCTGCCAGTGTAGGTGGAAATTTGGTCATGGCACAGAGTAAACACTTTCCCTCAGATGTTGCTACAGTACTTCTTGGGGCAGGTGCAATGGTAAATATAATGACAGGTCAAAAGTGTGAAAAGCTTATGCTTGAGGAATTTTTGAAAAGGCCTCCATTGGATTCTAGAAGCGTACTCTTAAGTTTAGAAATACCATGTTGGGATCCAAATAGAAATGTTACTTCTAAAACCAATAGTGTGTTACTGTTTGAAACGTACCGAGCTGCACCACGACCCCTTGGAAATGCATTGCCCCATTTAAATGCTGTTTTCTTGGCTGAAGTTTCTCCCTGTAAAACTGGTGACGGAATTAGGGTAAATAACTGTCGGTTGGCTTTTGGTGCTTTCGGGACAAAACATGCAATTAGAGCAAGGAGGGTTGAGGAATTTTTAACGGGAAAAGTGCTTAATTTTGGTGTTCTGTACGAAGCTATAAAATTACTTAGAGACTCTGTGGTACCTGAAGATGGTACTTCAGTGCCTGCTTATAGATCAAGCTTGGCTGTTGGTTTTCTTTTTGAGTTCTTTAGCTCATTAGCTGAAATGAAAAATGGAATTTCTAGGGATCGGTTGTGTGGATACAGCAACAGTGTCTTGTTGAAGGATTCACTCATGCAACAGAATCATGAACAGTTTGATAAAAGTAAGGTCCTAACCTTGTTATCATCTGCCGAACAGGTTGTGCGGTTAAGTAGAGAATATTTTCCAGTTGGTGAGCCGATTCCTAAGTCTGGGGCTGCTTTACAAGCTCTGGTTGATAACATCTTACTTGTTAATGAATGAAAACAAAAGTGTAGATTACTTGAATATTAAACTTTTATGTTAATTCAACAGAAAGTGTATGCTCATATAACAACTTCTGTAGGTGAGGCGATTTTTGTGGATGATATCCCTTCTCCAATAAATTGCCTTTATGGAGCATTTGTTTATAGCACAAAGCCTTTGGTACGGATAAGGAGCGTAGAAATCAAGTCTAAATCATTGCCGGGAGTCTCTGCATTTTTATCATATAAAGATATTCCAGAAGCCGGGCAGAATATAGGTTCTAGAACCAAATTTGGTCCTGAACCTTTATTTGCAGATGAGCTTACTCATTGTGCTGGTCAGCCTATTGCTTTTGTGGTAATCTATGACTTCAGACTTGTCTAGTCCAGTCAGTAGAAAACTGCCTGAGTTTTCATTAAGTGAATTCTGTGTTTAGTTTAATGCATTAAATTACTTTTTAGGTTGCAGATACGCAGAAAATTGCAAATAGGGCAGCAGATCTGGCAGTGGTTGATTATGATGTGGGAAATCTAGAACCCCCCGTACTATCTGTAGAAGAAGCCGTTGGAAAATCTAGCTTTTTTGAGGTCCCTTCTTTCTTATACCCCAAATCGGTTGTTGATATATCAAAAGGAATGAATGAAGCAGATCATAAAATTCTCTCTGCTAAGGTGATTTCATTTATTTCTGCTTCCTATTATGCCTTTTCTGTTAAAATACTGAAAAATTTCCTTGGTTGAATGCTGACATTGTTACATTGACTTATCATTTCTGTAAAGTCATCTGTTAATCCTTTTCATGCAAGCTAGCTCTCATAATTTTGCTAAATTGTTCCATCCAGTTAAAACTTGGGTCACAATATTATTTTTACATGGAGACTCAAACTGCCCTTGCTGTACCAGATGAAGACAACTGCTTGGTGGTTTACAGTTCAATTCAGTGCCCAGAGTATGCTCATGCCACAATTGCTAGATGTCTTGGTATTCCTGAACACAATGTTCGTGTGATTACAAGAAGGGTGGGAGGAGGTTTTGGTGGAAAGGCCATAAAAGCCATGCCTGTGAGTATGTTGCATGAAAATTTACATTTTAAATTGGTTGAGTAGATACTGAGAAATTATACATGCACTAACCAAACATCAATTTATGTACTTTAGCAATTGGTAACTTTATTTCTTAGATTGTTTTTATCCTTATTTAATATCCGTACCACTGTAGTACTTTCACTGTACTGTTTACAGGTTGCTACAGCATGTGCACTTGCTGCCTACAAATTATGCCGCCCGGTCAGGATATATGTCAATCGCAAAACTGATATGGTTATGGCAGGGGGAAGGCATCCAATGAAAATAGAGTACAATGTAGGGTTCAAATCCAATGGGAAGATTACAGCCTTACAACTTAACATATTAATTGATGCTGGACAATATCCAGATGTAAGTCCAAACATACCAGCATACATGATCGGTGCACTTAAAAAGTATGACTGGGGTGCTTTACATTTTGATATTAAGGTATGCCGAACAAACCTTCCAAGTAGAACAGCAATGCGAGCCCCTGGGGAGGTACAGGGGTCATTCATTGCTGAAGCTGTAATTGAACATGTAGCGTCTACCCTTTCGATGGAAGTGGATTTTGTCAGAAGTATCAACCTCCATACGCACAACAGCCTTAATTTGTTTTATGAGAGTAGTGCAGGTGAACTTGAGGAGTATACCATCCCCTTAATATGGGATAGATTGGCCCTGTCTTCGAGCTTCAACCAAAGGACTGAAGTGATAAAAGAGTTTAACAGGTCTAATTTATGGCGAAAAAAGGGCATTAGTCGCGTACCTATCGTGTATGATGTGCCACTTATGTCAACCCCTGGAAAAGTAAGCATTCTAAGTGGTGGGTCTGTTGTTGTTGAAGTTGGAGGGATTGAGCTGGGCCAGGGACTCTGGACAAAAGTGAAACAGATGGCTGCATTTGCTCTCAGTTCTATCCAATGTGGTGGAATGGGGGATCTGTTGGAGACAGTAAGGGTTATACAGGCGGATACCTTGAGTGTAATTCAGGGTGGATTAACTGCAGGAAGCACTAAATCTGAGGCCAGCTGTCAAGCAGTTAGAAATTGTTGCAAAATACTGGTTGAGCGCTTGACTCCTCTCAGGGAAAGGTTGCAGGCGCAAATGGGTTCTGTAAAATGGGAGACACTGATACAGCAGGTATGTATTTGCTCATTTAAAGCACCATCTACTGACTTGAGCCCGTTGTCTTAGATATTTTACCTGTAACCTATTAGAAATTTATGGAATTCTTTCAAAAGTCATCTCTTGTGCAGTTAGTACTTTTTCTTCAAATGATTCGGAGAGTCTTTCATTTCTATCTTTGTAGACAGTAACCACCATATTATCCCCTTTCAATCTCATTATTTTAAAATCATATTGCAGGCATATCTCCAATCTGTGAGTTTATCGGCAAGTTCTTTGTATTTGCCTGACTTTACTTCCATGAAATATCTAAACTATGGTGCTGCAGTAAGCGAGGTAAGTTTCTCTATCTCCATGGACTGCTTTAGTCACTTTTTTGCTTTTAAAATATTTTTACTTTCAAGCATACTTGAAAAGAGGTCCTTAAATCTAATTTATCACCTTGATCGCCAAATTATACTACCATATTGCAGTACTCTGAAATATATTTATGGAGCTCTGATGTCACAGGTGGAAATAAACCTTCTCACAGGAGAAACGCAATTGTGCAATCAGATATTATTTATGACTGTGGACAAAGCCTCAACCCTGCTGTGGATTTAGGACAGGTCAGCCTTACCCTGATTATATTTACAAAATAATGACTTTATGATAACCAAGCATTGGCATTTCTGCACTCCAGGCATGTGCTGTATCCTTGCTATGGACCTCAGCTTCTGTATATGGATTTGCGGATTTGCTTTGTTATCATTTGATTGATTTGAATGGACTTATTTTGTCTAAGAAACTAACAGTTTCATTTGTCAGATTGAAGGATCTTTTGTTCAGGGAATTGGGTTTTTCATGCTTGAAGAATACCCAACAAATTCAGATGGGTTAGTGGTTTCAGAAAGCACATGGACTTACAAGATCCCCACACTGGACACCATACCTAAACAGTTTAATGTCGAAATATTGAATAGTGGACACCACAAAAAACGTGTGCTCTCTTCGAAAGGTATGCCACAAGTTTTCATCCAAAATCAACGTTAAATTGTAGATGCATAGTTAGCTAATTGCTGAGGAATGGTAAATCCTGTTTGTACATTTACTTTTAAGCTTTTGCTACTTTACATGCAACGTAAGGTACAGTCTCTCACAAGACTGATGGGCCCAAGTGGAACCCACATTTAAGTTTGTGAGAAGCTGTACCTTACGTTGCATGTAAGGTAGCAGCTCCCTTACTTTTAATATCTGCCGTACTATCAATGTCTAGATGTCTTCTTAACTGATCAGTCGCTTAGTTTTTACAACCTCATTGCAAATGGTTGCAGTTCATTCCCATCATTACTTAACTTGCTCATCCACCTCATTGTTGTTAGATTTACTGATACATGGGACTAATTAGTTTAGAACTTTGATGGCATGATAAATAAGAGAATCTAGCTTCAGCTGGATATTTTAGTTAACGCTCCTTCATCAGAGCAAGAGACCGAGTTTTATCAGATGATAATATCAGGCTTAACGTGTCAGTTTGAATTTGTCTTGTGCAGCATCTGGCGAGCCACCATTACTTCTGGCAGTTTCGGTTCACTGTGCTACAAGAGCAGCCATTCGAGAAGCTTGGAAACAGCTTCTTTCATGGAGCCAGCTAGATCAGTCTGATTTAACATTTGATTTGGAGGTTCCTGCCACCATGCAGGTAGTGAAGGAGCTCTGTGGACTGGACAGCGTCGAGAAATACTTACAGTGGAGAATGGCAGAAAGTAAACGAGCTTGCCACCAGCGCGATGGACTCGTTCATTCGTAAAATGTGTCTCTGTATTCACAGACAAAAACTATTTTTCTGTTTCAGTATTGGCCTCTGTTCAGTTAATAAAAAATAAGACGAGATAATATAGTTGCCAGAACATTTTATACCAAAAGTTACATAATATTAAAAGTGCATTGTAAATTGAATCTATTCTATAGAATCTGTTTTTAGTACCAAAGTGATGGAAATCCTAGTACAAATTAGACTAAGGCTTTGTCTTCCTCCAGCAATTTTTACTCATAATCATAATATTACACATTGAAACAAAATCTCTCACATTTAAGGAACAAAAAGAGTAATTGTTTCCATCACGTATTTTAGATATGACGTTCCAGATTAAAAGAAAAGCAATAAAATGTTCGCATGAAGGTATTAATCCACAGATAAGCTTATGCACGTACAAGACGAAGAACCTCTAAGAAATGAAACATCATATAAATACTGACTCAACAATCTTTAAATATCAAGCAGGCAAGTCTTCAACATGCAGATTAGCTAACACAAACAATGAATTTCCATGAGGTATGTAAAATAAAGAATATGTTAAATCCAATTATCATCAAATTTCTTTTGGCTGCAGCTCTGATTCAAGATCAGGCCTGAAAAAAAGCCAACTTGAATCATGAAAACCTGCAAAATAATCATCTGAAACTGTCTTGATACCAAATTCATGTGTGAATCTTCTAGCAGCTAAGATGTGCCTTGCAGTATCAACAACAATCGAGCCCTTAAATTCCAACACATGTTGGTGGTACATCTCAAAGCTATTTCCAAACAGTACCATCTGTTTTAACATCGCTCCCCAGTTTGCCTGTAAGAGATTGTTGTACAGCTCTGCCTCACAGTGTGGCATGTAGAAAAGAGTTGGCTTTATAGCACATCGGCGACCTTGCTCATTTACTGATAGAACAGAACAACCAAGGGCTTCTAAAACCCGAGCTTCTGTTGAAGAAAGAATTGGATCAAACACCTCAATGTCTCCAATCCAACTGAACTTTCTTTTCATCAAGATCGCAAGGCTAAGCTGTAATCTAGGAGGTCCATATGATTCAAGGCAGCCAATACCATAGATCACCATCTGCATATTTGACTCAGAGCCCAAAACATTATAGAATGAATTTAATACTTCTGGAGTTTGTATTTGATCCAACAAAGTTCGATAGAATTCAGAGCTCTCCATTTTTTTAATGGACATTTCTATCCTTTGCAATAATTTTGATACTCTGTGCGGATCAGATTCAATTTCAGTCGGGAACCAAGGTTTTTGTTGCTCTTCTGGAGATCTAATTCTGCGCAAATTTCTTCTTTGTTTGCCACGACGAGGTAAAACAATGGTCCAATCTTCATTTAGCATATGTGTTTCAGGGCCAATAACTTTTGAAGATGCAGCCATCGTTAAACAAAAATTATACCTTCCCTCCAATTAATCCTGCCCTCTCTTCATACAACAAAAATGATAAGGTCAACCGCTGCACATGGTTAATTCAAATTATAAACATATAAAATAGTACAATTTATTCTCTTAATGAAACAGTTGTAAGGTAGGGATGTAGAATTTATTAAATCCTACTTGCCATCCAATAATAAAAATCGCTTATTGGACAAATTATATCAATTATAAACAATCCAACGGCCAGCATTTCATAAATAATCGAATAAAAATATCTTTGAAGTCGATCACCGCAGGAACGTAGTAGAGCGCCGCCCCCGCCGGCAGATTTCGACGCTATCACCGCCGATTGTGAGCTCATTACTTCAAATTACTCTCATTTCTCTATGATGACGCACCAATTCCGGTTGATTTGCTTGCATATTTGCATTTGAGCTTATTTTGTTCTCTATTTTTTTATTCATTAATTTTGTTTAATTATTGAATTTGCTCTTCTGGGTAATTGGGTTGTAAGTTAATAGTTAATTGGGTTTACTGCTACAAACAGGGAAGTCAACTTTTTGCAGATTGGTTGAGAAATTTTTGTCTGTTTTTGCATTAGTCAATTTGAGATCAGTGTTAATTTCTTTTATTATTATTACTATTGTTTATTTATTTTTATCTTGTATTCAATTTAAATCTCTGGGAAAGTTGAAGCTTTGGTAAAATCTTTGGGTTTGAACTAGGCTCACATGTCTGGGAAGGGGCTTTAACTACCAGGATGCTATGCAAAAATCGGAAAAACAGTGTAGATTGACCATTTTAGAAAGAATCCTCCTCTAACATGCAGATTTTGTTGAGAACTTATAGTTTAAAAAAAAAATTAATTTAATTTTATGTAGCATTGGCCTGACAATTTGTGGAATGCTTAAAGTTGACAATCATTGTAAATATGAGTGAGCTCAAACGTTTCATGTTTGTGTACATGTAATTAAATATATCGATTTCTTTTTTATGGTGAGAGGAGGAGAGATTAAAAAACGAATTGTAAAATCTTCAACTTTCTTGCTAGTCTAAAAATGTGTTCTATTTTCATGAACTGCTTGATGCTTTGCATTAGTAATTCTCCCAAGTGCTGCTTGCAGTCTGACAGGAAGATTTTTTTCTAGACATTTACTGCATAACACTTCTGGAAACATTTCTTTCCTCTCCTATGGTTTTTTGGCTGATTTAAAGAACAGTTTGTGCATGGCTCAAATGTAATACTTTTTTTCCATTAGCATTTACAAAATTCAGTTGCTTATAAAAAAAGGAGTATGAAGAACTTTTAATCCTTTTTTTTTCTTATTTTAACTGTTTCAAAGTTGTAATCCTATTTTGGTTACTCATCCTTGCAAACTTATTTTACAAAGCATTGACTAGCATTTAAAATCATCATTTTCATTTAATAAACAAAATTTCGAAAACACCATTCTGAGAGTCATAAGAAATGTGCCCTACTATCTAACTCTAATGTTACATATTTACATGTTTGTCACGTGGGGTGGGCCTTTTCTAATCTCCACCACTATTGTTTTTGGACAAGCAGGAGACCCATGGCCAAAGAACATGAAAATATCCTAATTGGTTCAACTCCTTAACTCGAAGTCCCCAGAGAACAAAAAAGAAAAATACGAAAAAAAAAAGATTGTGATTCAACTATCAAACAAATCATGGATTGTACATTAATTCAGCAAACGCTGGTAGCTGGCGAGATAAGGAGAGCAAGACTGAGTGGTGGGAATGCAGACCCACTATTATGATACCTACAAATGAACCTCAATTGGTAAACTGAAGTTTGCTAAGGCTGCAGGTCTCAAAAGCGCACATCTCAGCCTCCCTGTGTAACTTTCACAACCCTCAGCTATTGCCCTCAGCAAATTTATGCAAACAGATTATCATCTAATTGATCTCTATATTGGCAGAAGTAACCCCAATAGAAAATGGAAGCCAAGTTCAAATGAAAACTTCTCTTAGACATGCTCAGACCCTTTATTCTACAAAGTTAAAAAGCCATTATAAAAGTTCCAGAATCAATCAAAAGTCGCCCAGTTCCTGAACACCCAGCAGCAAACACAAAGAACCCAGTACAGAACAGAACCTATGTTGCGACAAGATAGCATTATCACTTACTCAACAAAAAGGGCAGAAACAATCAAGTAACAACCCGGAAGCAAAAATAAAAATAATCTTCTGAAAAAGTTTAGCAGTTGTGCAAGCCACCTCAAGTGAATATGGAGAAGAAAACGAAAATGAAAAACACTATTATCATTTCATATAATCAAAGTTTCATATGCTCACATGGAATGCAAAGTTCTATCACAATTGAACCACATAGTTTCGTCGGTATTTTGAGAGACTACACTAAGAATCCATTATCAATTACCACAGATCAAACAAAATGAATCAAACAAATCGGGGAGTGCAAGTGAAGAAAAAGAGAGAGAGTTACATACACGCAGGTTCGCCTCCACTTGCTCCTTTTCCTCAGTGACAGAGAGAAAAGAGAAGAGAAGAGAAGCGACGAGCGGCTGAGCGAGGAGCGGCCGATGAGCGACGAGCGGCTGGTGAGTGGTGACAATGTTAGGGTCTGCAAATCGATAACGTTTTTATTTTTTCATTTTAGTTGCACGGTCGGGTAAATTAATTGGATAAATATCCATATCCAACTAATTGGATATCTTTTAAAATATCTATATCCCTATTTAAAAAAATTTCAGATAGATATTACTCAACAGCGCTGCTATTTACCCCGAGTCAAACCTCGAAAATCTCCAAAACGACGCCGTTTTGCTGTGATATGTTTTCTTTTAATTTCCAACGAATCGTTTTGATTCAGCCGCGAGCCTCTCCAACCACAATTGCCATCACGCTAGCCATCACCCAACCACAAAGCTAACACGAAAACGGTTGTGCACCGTTACGTGCTTGCACACTCCTGCTTATATTCCTCATCCTAAAATTTTATTCGCACGCAATTATGAATTGATTTGCGTTTGGGATTTGTTTTCTGAATGATATTTTGTCACAAACGTAGATGGTTTTGTTCCTATATGATAATAATTTCTGTTGAAGGGTTTGTATGATGCAAACTAGGTGTAGAAGAATTTAGTCACGAATCTTGATCATTTACACCTCGTTTCCCGCATCTGTAAATCTTGTTCTATAACCTTTTTATTCTAATAATATTGTATGATCTGTGGCTGGAGAACTCAAGGATGCTAACATTTGTTGAAGAAGAAAGAAGAATTCGGCAGCAGTAATTTTAGAATGAAGAAAAAGGAAGAAAGAAGAATGAAGAAGATGATGCAGAAGTTGATCTTGACAAATGGTGGTTGGCACGCTGCAGCAACCATTTTTAACAGAGGAATGCTTCATGAAAACGGTTCGTTTTGGAGCTTCATTCGGGGCGTTTTCAATTTAGCTAAAGTCTTTCCAAACGAAGGAAAAAAGTTTCCAAACGGTGCGTTTCCAATTTTAGTAAAACGGTGAGTTTCATTGGGGGCGCAAGTTGGGGCGCAATTCAGGATAAATAACTTTTTCCATTACCCAATCCAATTAGATTGGATAGGTAATTATCCAATTTAGATAGACTAATTTACCATCCCTAATTCATCTTATATCCAAATTCAAAAATCTTTATAATCTATTATATGGAAGGGTAATAGGGATAGAGATTGGTAATTGATTAATGAATATCCATTACCATAAAAAATGAAAAAGGAGGATTAAACACAAAGTTATCATCGTTTCGTGATCCATAAAAAGTGGAAAAAGAAAAATGTAATAATTAGAAAAAAAAAAAAAAAAGAGGGGGGTAGAGAGAGGGAGAGCGCTTCTCTCTTTGAAATTATTATATATTCAAACTTTCTTGTTTGACTACGGACAATTTTTCTAATAAAATCATCATTAAAAGCATGTGATTCTAATCTAATTTTTTAATTAGGAATTTGTGGGAATATGAACGCAAATTCTCTTTCAATTAAGCAGGATTGAGTAAAGTTAATTTGTAATTTTTTTTCTATACAAAATACAAGTGGATATATGCATCTCTCTAATATTTATAATGATTATTTTTCTTAACGAATGTTTCATAAAATTTAATGTAAAGTTATAATTTCAGTTATTTATTTGATTGTAAATATCAAAAATTATTATCAGTTATCTAATTGTAAGATATAAATATCTAATGAAATATCAGATAAAAAGAAATCTAATTTTTTAAAATTTCAAATCCGTTTTTGACCACTAAAGAAGCCCTGCGTGGCGCCTTCGTGCCCTTGCTTAATATTGAACTCTCCACTTGCGATTTTCCAATAATTAATCATCTTCAGGCGCAGATCCATAAAATATAATTAATCCCACCATGTTCCTCAATTAATTGATTAAATGATTTTAATTAATGGATTTTAAGGCCAGCGACGGCCCATGCACTCATCTCTCATTAGAGAGTTGGGGTTCCATTGTACGGGTCTCGTAATGAGAGCTCTTGCTCACTTCCCTCTAATTAATTAATTTCTTATAAGTTCAATTATAATTTTGCAACAAACCTTGACTAAATTTTACCTAAAATTTAATACTTCATGATTTGAAGTAGTTAGATAGTATTTTGACCATCAATCAACTTTGCAAGAAAATTAGCTCAAAATCATGCGCTGAATCAATTTTTTTTTTCTCTTTTAGATTATGTTTGGAAAGTGTTACATGCATAGCATGTAATTAACATTTACATTATTTCAATTATTTCAATCTCCGTAGGAGATTTGTCACTGTACGAGTTAATACGATGTACTCAAGTGACAGAACAGAAGATAATGCAAAAATACTAATTAAAGAGTACATATTCTTACCCATCTACGTACTATAATAAATCTTAAATCATATGTAATTTTTTTTATTTATTCTAATTCCTTTTTGTTTAAACAAAAAATAATTTCTTAAACAAAAACTGTTCAAATAACAAGTTTCTATTAATCGGATTCATCAATTCATCGTACGGAGATAATTTAGTGTGCTGACCCATCTAAATTTGTCGTCTCTTCTTGAAATTTTTTGAACTGTCTGGTACTAACATGATTAATTATCCTAACATAACCAAACACAAAAAAAAAAAAAAAAAAAAAAATTGTTTTAATAAAATCTCTATCATACGCATTCGTAACGGCACAATTTTAAAATTTTGAAAGTTTAAGCCCGTCTATCGAATAAAGGAGCTGCACATGTCGGCAATGTGCCCACCAAGGTTTTATTATAATTTACCAATAAAAATTATTATTAATCTTCTATGTGGGTAAATGCTTACATAGTCCTTGTATTTTGGATTAAATGATTGTTTAGTCCTCATATTTTATAAAAAATCTAAAAATATTTTTATTATTAAATACATGTCAGTCATGCCCTTATATATATATTTTTTTACTTTTATTATACTACCCTTACTACAGTTCTAAAGCAATATTTGATAAATTTACAATAATCTTGCTAATAATTATTTATAAAAAATAATTTACTAAATTAATCCTGAAAGTAAAATAATAATAAAAAATTTTATATTTATATTTCTTTTATTTTTGGGGCTAATTTTTTGAATAATTTTTTATAGGTAAATTTATTAATGTTTCTAAGAATATTGTTGTAAATGTATAATTATAAAAACAAATAAAAAAGAGTGATGATATAACCACAAATTTTTATACAAACTTATCTTATATAAACTAATTTGGTATTAATTCATTAATTAAATAAAAATATAAAATAATAAAAATATATTACGTGGGTTAATAGATATTTAATTCAAGTAATTTTATCGTGCCATATCAGTTTGTACAAAATAAATTTGTATAAGAATTTATAACTATATTATTACTTAATAAAAAAA
Organism: Citrus x clementina; assembly: GCF_000493195.1. Classification (NCBI taxonomy): domain Eukaryota; kingdom Viridiplantae; phylum Streptophyta; class Magnoliopsida; order Sapindales; family Rutaceae; genus Citrus; species Citrus x clementina. Next base: position 17,657,862 of record NW_006262022.1, read on the forward strand.
TATGAATGTCACAAATTCAATTATAAAAATATTTTGAAATATTTTTTAAAATATAAAAACTAAACAAATAATTAACTTAAAATATAAGAACTAAATAAATTTTTATACTTTTTGTAATTACTTTTAGTAAACGTGATTTTGTTTTGTGATTTTTTTATTTTATTTTGACTTTGGCTACTAAAAGTGCCTGCATTTGTGCATTAAATTATGTACACATGTGAGACTTCTAATTGAATAATTTGTTTGTTTATTTATTTTTGTTCAATTCTTTTTCTTTTAAATTAGAAAAATAACACTATCGCTTCTGCTTTGCCTGCGCAGATGATGCAATCTACAAATCTACCCACGTGAAAGATGATAAGAAAATATGGGAAGTCATAATCAGGGTCCCTATTCTTTATGTTTTCTCAATTAGGACATGATTTCTACATTTGTATTAAACAAGTCCTCAAACCTAACCTTTGTTTTGAAATTAGGTAGGTAACCTTCATTGAAATGACTGAATATTAAGGATGACGAAAATCTTGAAAAGGTCCTCAAGGACCCTTCCCATAGGATCAGAGATCGAAGGATGAAAAACTCAAAATACTAACATAAAAAAATAATTAAAAAGATTACTTTAACGTCTATTTTTTATTTAGAAAAGGAATAAGATTATGTATTAATTCTCATTTTCTCCTCACTTTTATTTTTTAATTTTTATGAAATTTTTTTCTATTATTTAAGATTCATATATCATTCTCTTAAATAATTACGAAGAAGACGGAAAGGTACGGAAATATAAATAAAACTTTAAAGATAAATAAAAGGGAGTCTCTATATTGATATTCCTACTATATTATTTACTATGAGCATGTCACTATTGACTATTCCCACTCAAAATTCAACAACCTGACTACCTGAGGGTGCTTTGGCCATTTCTACGTCGGACATAGGCATATTTCATACAAATGATAAACTATATACCATATACTATTCGAAACATTATAAAACAGTAGGGACCCATATGGTATTTACCACATCAGAAATCTTAAAGCAGTTTCTATAAATAGTGGCCCAATGCGCTTGAATTTTCTGAGCTTACCCTGTCCCAATCCCATATTCTCGAAGAAAGAGACTTGTAAACCAGCTGCAGTTCCCGCAGCATTTATTTTAAATATATAAATTTAATCTATTTATCTCTTTCAAGTCTCTTTTTCGCCCAGTTATTAGTTTCCCACTTCACAGTTCACACTTCACTGCTTCTGGTAACGTACATTTTTCTTCATAAGTTCCATTGTAATGCTCTGTTTTCTCCTCTGTTTTCATTGTAGTACATGCTTGAATTCTTTAAGTAATATACACTTCTGACTGTTTTTGAAAATATGCAGATTACAAACCAAAATGGGGAGATTTTCAGTACCCATGTTGGGGTTTCTGCTGTTATGCTTCTTGGCAGCGGTTACAGAAGCCACTTACATCAAATACAAGGACCCAAAACAGCCATTGGGTGCTAGGATCAGGGACTTGATGAGCAGAATGACTCTAGCTGAAAAGATTGGCCAGATGACTCAGATCGAGCGCGCTGTTGCTACCCCAGATGTTATGAAGCAGTTCTTCATTGGTATGAATATGAACCAACTTCATTAGTATTTATGTGTTTGTTTATGAGGTCATTATGTTAAAATGTGGCGAATGGGGGATTTGGTGTAGGGAGTGTGTTGAGTGGAGGAGGGAGTGTGCCTGCTCCTAAAGCAACTGCTGAGACGTGGGTGAACATGGTGAATGGGTTGCAAAAGGGGGCTCTTTCGACCCGTCTTGGGATTCCTATGATTTATGGGATTGATGCTGTTCATGGCCACAACAATGTGTATAAGGCCACGATTTTCCCTCACAATGTAGGGCTTGGAGTGACCAGGCAAGTGTGTCAACTTTTTTGCGAACTCGTGCTTATCAAATATTTTGTTCAATCTATGTGGTAGAATGTTGATTTCTTGAATTTGCGATTACTATTTTGCTCAAATACTCTCTCTGTTTGATTACTGGAGATGAAATTTCTGTTCGTTAATACTAACATACTGGTCACTATTAGATCAGATAATTGATCATTTGATTTGTTTTCTTGTTGAATAAATGGTGGTGCTGGGATCTTTCTGTGCGTGTAATTTTGACTATTATTGTTGACCAGGGATCCTGCCCTTGTCAAGAAGATCGGCGATGCAACTGCTCTTGAAGTGAGAGCTACAGGAATCCCTTATGTTTTTGCTCCGTGCATTGCGGTAACTAAAGACTGATATTCTTTGATGTCTCATGTTGTATGTTTAACAAAGTGTGCTCTAACCAACTGTTTCTGCTGTCATAGGTTTGTAGAGACCCGAGATGGGGACGGTGCTATGAGAGCTACAGTGAAGATCATAAGATTGTTCAAGCAATGACTGAGATTATACCCGGTTTACAGGGAGACCTTCCAGCCAATTCTAAAAAGGGAGTTCCCTTTGTCGCTGGAAAGTAAGATCCCTTGTTACTAATAGCTTATTTGACCCATTACTTATTTCTTCTTTGTGACCCAGTTGTGATGCTTATCACTTTTGTTGCCGTGAACAAATTTGTTTCTGATACTTTTCCAATCTGACTGGGTTTGGTCCCCCGTCTAATAGTTATGTTTCCTTGTAAATTTTCTAATTAGGTGCTAGTTATTCTGAAGTTATGTTCTAAAAGCTCCGATTATCCAATTTGCCATTATTAAAGTGTCAAAATTCGGCGAGTATTATCTGTATAGTTTCATAATGATGAGAGGATAAACTTCTTTTGGACATCTTTATGTGATGTTACTCAAGAGCTAAGACCTGATGATGGGCCATTTTAGTCTCTATATTTTAATAATAAGTTGATTATAGAAATGAAATATCTAGTTCAGCAAGCCCTTTCCCTTTTTCTAGCTTTACCTGTAAATGAGATCACATTATTTGGTCTGCAGTATGGTTATTACCTAGACAGCATCAGCATTTCATTTGTTTTTTTTATCCTCTTAGTTTCAGATTCATATGGAAATATAACTTCTTTTGGAATTTTTTGGATAAAAAATTCATTGTGGTGGGCCTTATTGCATTAGTGGCCGGCCAAGTTGTCCTCTAGATTAAAAGCTGATTTAAATGGTACAATTCAAAATCCCCCTAACCTTTTCCCATGTGATGCTTTCATATATGTAAAGTTATTGCTGATGTAGGACTAAAATATCAGTAGACTATTATCTGATTCAGCCTAGTGTTGGTCCAACATCAATGATTATGCAAGGCAAGCTGAGATTGTTTTGCTTCTTCCCCACTATTTTTAGTGGAATTAAGGCAGTGATTGATGATTACCGGTCCACTGCCAGTGATAGGCAGATCCTGCTGTAATAGTTGCTCCAGTGTGTAATGTTTGTTAGATCTGTCAGTTGTGTTACCTTATCATGTGATATATCTTATCTTAGAATTAATTGGACGGGAAAACTCTTTTGATCAAATGAGTTTAGATATTTTGGTTGTGATTATGAAACTTAATTATGGAAGACATAAGATAGCACTAATCTGCCTAACCAAGATTATGGAAGATGTTTCGATGGATTGTGAGTCACATCTGAGGTTGAGAGCAGGCCAGACCATCCATGATCCAAGTTAGTGATTAAACGACTCCATGTATCTGTATTTTATGACACAGCTGCTGTGAACTGAAGACAATTTTCATTGCTGAATCATTGTTACTTTTCTACCGATTTTTACATATTAGGAAGCATTTTATGGTTAAATCTTAAATACATTGTAAATGAAAATTTAATTAGTAACCACGAATGTATGATGAAAACCTTGGCAGTGACAATTTTTTTCCTAATTCCTTGATTACTTTGTTTAGGAAAAAGGTGGCGGCCTGCGCCAAGCACTATGTGGGAGATGGTGGCACGACCAAGGGCATCAATGAGAACAATACTGTAATTAATTTAAATGGATTGCTCAGCATCCACATGCCTGCTTACTATAATTCCATTAGCAAGGGTGTCGCAACAGTTATGGTTTCCTACTCAAGCTGGAATGGCAAGAAGATGCATGCTAATCATGAACTTGTCACCGGATTCCTCAAGAACAAGCTTAAGTTTAGGGTAACAAAATTTATATGAAAATTCTAGTATCTTGCTTACCTTTTACCAATTTTAAGGTAACAAGGATAGAATTAATGTGTTTGTTGGGTAATTTCAGGGTTTTGTCATATCAGATTGGGAGGGTATTGACAGGATTACCGCTCCTCCCCATGCTAATTATTCATATTCTGTCCAAGCCGGAGTTAGCGCTGGAATTGACATGGTGAGTAAAATTTTCGTCATTTCAAAATGTAATATTACAAATTTACTAGGACGTAGTATATGGAAATTATTGCTTCCCTGCAGTGAGCATCTAAGATCTTACTATTTTATTTCTTTTTCCATTTTTTCTAACAAATCCCTGTGTTCCAGGTAATGGTTCCCAATAACTACAAAGAGTTCATTGATGACTTAACTGATCAAGTAAAGAAAAATATTATCCCCATGAGCAGGATTGATGATGCAGTTAAGAGAATCTTGAGAGTTAAATTTGTCATGGGACTCTTTGATAGCCCTCTGGCTGATACCAGCCTGGTCAATGAACTTGGGAGTCAGGTATTTTGTTGTAGAAGGCTGTAATTTCTCTCACATGTTTTCAAATTCGGCTAATGTCAATTTAATAATGCAATTGGACAGGAACATAGACAATTAGCTAGGGAAGCTGTAAGGAAATCACTAGTGCTGCTGAAAAATGGAGAAGCTGCTGATAAGCCTTTGGTTCCCCTTCCTAAGAAAGCTTCAAAGATACTGGTTGCAGGAAGTCATGCTGACAATTTGGGCTATCAATGTGGTGGCTGGACAATCACATGGCAGGGTCTAGGCGGCAATGATCTCACAGCTGGTAAATTAAATCAGCCAAAATTTGAATATAATTAGTTAAAGTTTTAGCATGCAGTAGATTCATCTACTATGCGGCACTTTTAATGAAATGATATCTGTACAAACAGGTACCACGATCCTCCATGCGGTGAGTAATACAGTTGATCCTACTACCCAAGTTGTCTTCAATGAAAACCCTGATGCAAACTTTGTGAAATCCAACAAGTTCTCCCATGCCATTGTTGTTGTTGGTGAGCAACCCTATGCAGAAACATATGGTGATAGCTTAAACCTGACCATATCCGAGCCTGGTCTGAGCACCATAACCAATGTGTGCGGAGCTGTCAAATGCGTTGTTGTTGTCATATCTGGTCGCCCTGTTGTGATCCAGCCCTATCTAGCACAGATAGATGCACTCGTCGCTGCTTGGCTTCCAGGAACTGAAGGCCAAGGTGTTGCTGATGTCCTTTTTGGAGATTACGGGTTCACAGGCAAGCTTGCGCGTACATGGTTCAAGACAGTTGATCAGCTTCCAATGAACCTTGGAGATCCACATTATGATCCTCTCTTTCCATTTGGATTTGGTCTGACAACTAAACCTACCAAGGGCAACTAAAATACCCACCGCGGCAATTTATCCTTCTACATGAGATGTATTGTTCAAAAGATTGCTTGTGATAAGATTTAAACGTAGTTTTGGTTTCTATTACTTCAAAACTAGTGTTAAGGAATGTCAATTCTAAACCTCAGAATCTATTGAATTGAATGAATCACCTATTGAATCACGCAATAAGAGAGCCGATAATTGTGGATACCACAAGGGGAAAAAACACTCACCGTTGTAGAGATCGATGGCTAAACTGCCATAAATTTATTCCTCTATTTCTCTCGGAATTCAAAGACGGGTGGATTCTGCTATCCAGAGCAATGCATTCAAATAGATAAAATTTACTAATGAAATAGGTTTGTATATATATTTCTAGAAATTTTTCTAAAACGGTGGGGTCTATCTAATTGTTTGAGTTATAAACGAGGGTAATTTTCAAGATATTGCAAATGAATCATACGTCCGGGCATTGGGCTGTATTTATCAATTTTTATATTTTATTTACTCAAAATTAAAAAATAAAATTTGATGCATTTATAATTCTAAAATTTTGAAGCTTTCTCCCCTCAATCTAACGCATATAGGATTTTTTTTCATTTGTTGTACTCTACTCTCCCGACCTAACCCGTCGTGGAAAGTCAGAATCCAAGTCCGTATAGGACTAACTATATTGTTCCGACTCAGAATTCTGATTCCTAACACAATTCCGTCCAAAACCAAATAGAACAATAACTATTCTATACAACTCCGAACAGAATTCCGTCCAAATCCAAATGAGACAATAACTATAATATCCGACTCCGGACAGAATTCCTCGTGCACATTAATACCCCTTCTCAAGGCATTTTGGTTCAAGCAAGAAAATAATACCAGAGCTCTTTCTTTCTCTCCCGCAACTCTTTTTTCTACACTATCAACTCCGAAGCACCGAAAGGCTACACGGCACTGTCCCAAGGAGATTTTGGTCTCAACATCATTAATTATATTTTCATACGTAAGAGCCGTTACGTAAGAGACGTTAGTTTCTGAATAGTAGCTGATTCATGATATATGAAGTGAAAAAAAAATAAAAATCAAACGCATAATTTTGACGTGTTTAAAAATTAACACACAATGAAATGAAAATCTATCTATTAATTCCATTCAAATAAATGTATGGAAGAATATTTTATGAGCAGTACTAGGTATTCTAATATTTAAGTAATGTTACCATATATGGAATCCAATCATCCAATGAGTGAAACATAGTATTAGGACTCAAATTGAGACTCAAATGTTGGGATCCATAGCACATTTTATAGACTGAAAAGATTAATGGAATATTTACCTATTTAAATATGATTTTTTGGTTTATCAGTATTTTGTTTTTCAACAAACTTTGAAGTAGTTTGATCTTGACCGGATTTCTTCCAATTATATAAATATTTGACATCCCGCATAATCCATAATAATTCAAATTTGTTCTTATCTAGAATTACTTATCTGTAATCTTTATCTTATGCAATTAACGTTGTTAATTTCCTATTTCAGAAACTTACTTATCCAATTAAAACTGTGCACGTATACTTGACATATTCGATTATAAATAAAATAAAACTCCATGAACTTCAAGATATCTCTGACACATGCACATAATATTCTTGCCTAATATAAACTTACAATAATACCCATCTTTTCAAACTATATATAGTTGCTTGATTCTTTTCGTTTTTACTCACTTTTCAGTGTTAAAGTTTCTGTGCTAAGCTGGTATGATTTCAAATTTTTTATCATCTTGCTTCTTCTTTCTCCCCCTGATTTCTATACTTTCACATGTTCTTCTTATGTAATTCTTGTAGTATTTGTCAAAATATATTACAATCTATATATTCGAATATTACCATTATTGTTACTAAATTTTTTGTTACTATTTCATCATATAATTTATGTAAACTAATTGTATTCTTCTAATTTGTTTTACAGAAACAATACAAAGATGAGGATGACTTCACTTGCTACATTAGGGTTTCTCCTATTATGCTGCATGGCATTCGCAATTCATGCATCAGACCCAGGTTACATGAAATTCAGAGACCCACAACAGCCATTGAGCAAAAGAATCAGAGACCTCATGAACAGAATGACTCTAGAAGAGAAAATTGGTCAGATGGTGCAATTAGACCGCGCGGCCGCAACCGCAGAGATCATGAGGGATTATTCTATCGGCAGCTTACTTAGCGGTGGTGGGAGCGTGCCGCGCCTTCAGGCCACGCCGCAGGAATGGATTGGCATGGTCAACGATTTTCAGAAAGGTTCATTGTCAAGCCGGCTAGGGATTCCTATGATTTATGGCATTGATGCGGTTCATGGCCACAACAATGTTTATAAGGCCACGATATTTCCCCACAATGTTGGCCTGGGAGCTACAAGGTACTTAAATAACTACTAAGCGTGTCATATTTACATCGATAATTTATTAGAGCTAATGTTGGTACATGTATTTGAACTTTTTAATTAATTGTGACATATGATCAATGTTTGGGAGAAATTTTCAATTAATATATCGTAAGGTCTTGTATTGAGATCAACTTCTTTATTGTAGGGACCCTGACCTTGTGAGGAGGATTGGAGCTGCAACCGCTCTTGAAGTTAGAGCTACAGGCATCAATTATGCATTTGCTCCATGCATTGCGGTAATTACATACATATATACTTCCGATTCCTGAAAGCATTTTCATGTAATATTTTTAATTTTTTTATGTATTGAAACTTAAAAGATTAAAAGAAAATCATTGTACAACGTCAATAATAACAGGTCTGTAGAGATCCGAGATGGGGGAGATGTTTCGAGAGCTACAGTGAGGATCCTAAAATTGTTAAACTGATGACAGAAATTATACCTGGTTTACAAGGAGATATTCCCAGTGACTTACCAAAGGGCATTCCTTATGTCGCCGGAAGGTATGCTATTGGCTGCATTTATGATGATTTTGAATTTAATTATGAGTGTCAAGTATTTTGGTGTTATGACCTGTTTCAAGTTATCTTTTCTCCATTATGGACCTGCCAGAACCCAAAATTCTGTTTCCGTCACTATTTGAGGATATTTAATACATTAAAATATGATGTCATACAACGAACAGGGATAAGGTTGCTGCTTGTGCAAAACACTATGTTGGGGATGGAGGTACAACGAGAGGCATCAATGAGAACAATACGGTGATTGATAGGCATGGATTGATGAGCATTCACATGCCAGCTTACAACGACGCAATCATCAAAGGCGTGTCCACAGTCATGGTATCTTACTCTAGCTGGAATGGCCTGAAGATGCACGCCAATCGCGATCTTGTTACCAATTTTCTCAAGGGCACCCTCAAGTTCAGGGTACTAATTATATAGCTTTCAGATCATAGTACTGAAATTATGCAGATGATTTATTTATTATTATTTTTTGGTGGTTGGCAGGGTTTTGTAATCTCGGATTGGCAGGGAATTGATAGAATTACTACACCGGAACATGCAAATTACTCTTACTCAGTTCTGGCTGGTGTTAATGCTGGTATTGATATGGTCAGTGTAGCTTCAATTAAATGGTTTCAGTTTTGTTTATTTGTTCATTGTTTTTAATTTAAATTCTGAATCCTTAAAATAAATTGGTGTGTTTGATCAGTTCATGCTTCCATTCAACCACACCGACTTCATAGATATTCTGACTGATTTCGTGGAGAGAAAGATTGTCCCAATGAGTCGTATAGATGATGCTGTGAGAAGGATATTGAGAGTGAAGTTCACAATGGGTTTGTTTGAGAAACCAATGGCTGATCAGACTTTCATCGATAAACTTGGAAGCCAGGTATAAAACCGAACTTTCACTATTTAATGGTTTTTCACAGATGGATTTGAATTCAGTGTTGATTTGAGCTTTGGTGAACTAACAGGCTCACAGAGATTTAGCCAGGGAAGCAGTTAGAAAATCTCTGGTATTACTGAAAAATGGAGAGAATGCAGATGGTGCAGCGCTTCCTCTTCCGAAAAATGCAGCCAGGATTTTAGTTGCCGGAACCCATGCCAATAATTTGGGCTACCAATGTGGTGGCTGGACTATCGCTTGGCAGGGACTTAGCGGCAATAATAACACTGTTGGTAAGATAGAAAAAAGAATTAATCACTACCTTATCCGAAATTGCAGATCTTTCTAATTTTTCAATTTTTTTACATAGTTCAAATTGATGTGACAATATTATACTGCAGGGACTACTATCTTGAATGGTATCTCAGCCACAGTCGACAGTGACACAGAGATTATTTTCAGTGAGAATCCGTCAATGGATTATGTCAAGGCCAGCAACGTTTCCTATGCCATTGTTGTCGTGGGAGAGCAGCCGTATGCTGAGACACAAGGTGACAGTTTGAACTTGACGATAAGCGAGCCAGGGCCGAGCACGCTCACCAATGTATGTGCGGCTGTTAAATGTGTCGTTGTGTTAGTTTCTGGCCGGCCTGTTACAGTTGGACCTTATCTTCCCCAAGTAGATGCTCTTGTTGCTGCTTGGCTTCCGGGGACTGAAGGCCAGGGAGTTGCTGATGTGCTTTTCGGAGACTATGGATTTACTGGGAGGCTGCCTCGTACTTGGTTCAAGACTGTTGATCAGCTGCCCATGAACTTCGGTGACGAGCAATATGACCCGCTTTTTCCCTTGGGGTTTGGCCTCACTACTGAGCCTGTTGGTTCAAGTTAGAAATTTGTTCATAGAATTGTTTTAAATTTCTTTTATTGATTCATAAAGTGTGAAGACAATGGATTTATTAAGAGTAGTTTCTTCAGTAAAGTGCGGTTTAGATCAGCATAAAATCTTTTTAGTAGAGTAAGTTTTGAAGCAAAAACTTTTATCTGATACAAATATTTTTAATTGATATTGGGCAGATAGGGATAGTAATTGGGATTGTTAAAAAATTCACGTTTGGTTAAAAAAAAAAACTTCAGAAAATCAACGGCAAATCTTTGGAAGCATTAAAGAAGTTGAATTTCAAAATAATTTTTTTTTTGAGAATCACACTTGATTTCCCAAATCTTTATAATTAATGTAAAAAAGTTAGAATACAAATTTACGTGAATGCGTAAATGAATGAGCAAGGGATTCTCAACCATATTTGGGGCTTAGACAATGATTTTTATTAAAGTTTCTTAATATTTGAGGTAAAAAATTTATATTAGTTATATTATAACTTTTTTTATTTAAAATCAATTCTTCTAACTTTCTAAGATGTAAAATTATATGTGGTTCAAATTAGACAATGGAATTTTCATTAAATGTTTCATGATCTTTTAAGGTTCAGCTATGTTGCAACAGTTGAAAGGAGGTGCCCCACTTTTTGTCTTTTGTGATTTGACATCTTTAACTGATGTCAAATTTAATGGAATATCTTATACTCTATTTTATTCATAAGATATTAAGAAATATTATGATACTTTTTATTTACATGCACTATTAAAATTCTATTTAGCACCTTATACTCTTTTTATTTATTTATTTATATAAATATGAAAGTACTTATTTGTTTACATCCAATACTAATATCAATGGAAAGACCAACACCCCTAAATTTATAAATTAAAAATAAAATTTTAGATTTTTTTTCTCTTCCTCTCACTTTCATCTCTATCATCATCAGTCAATAACAATTAAAAAAGAAAAAGAAAAACAAAATTTGAAAGACTCACCCATCACCTTTATTCTCTCAACGATTCATGAACAATACGCAATACCAATACCAATACTAATACCAAATAAAACATAAGAACACATTTTGATTCTTGTTTCACTAACAATATCACCGCAAATTCCGACTTTAAAAGGTTTCATTAATACTCTTTCAAAACTTGACATTCTATCATGGTAAAAGAGTTTACTGTTAATTTCTACAAACTCTTTAAAGTAATTAGTAATTACGTTTGAACGATATCTTACCTGGCGCTTCTTCTCCTTGATGTTGATAACTTAACTATAAAATACTCTCTTCATGTTGGTACAAAACAAAACCAGTGCAGCCATCACAAATTCCAAAGGCCTCACATCCTTTGTACCAAATATTCCAAACTATCATAATTATATCAAATATGGGTTTGGCTACAATGCCGGGGGCATTGTAGCCGGCACCATGCCGGGCTCTCAAAAAGAGAGCCCGGCTGTCTTTGGCAGCCAAAGACTTGGTGCAGCCGGTTAACAAACCGGTTGCACCATATTTTTTTTAAAAAAATATATAAAAAATAAAATATAAAAATATAAAAATTAAAAAAAAGTTAAAATAATTTTTTATAATATAATTAATAGCAAAAGATAAATAAATTAAATAATATAATACAAACCCTATAATACAATATAATATAATGAAATAAAATGGCAAAAAATAAAGAAATTGAAAATGAAAAAAATAGTATTTCAGGTTTAACGTCAGTTGTTGCATGTCTGACGTCTCGATTGCATGTTTGACGTAAGATGTTGCATGTGTTAAATAAAGCCAAAATAAAGAATATTTCCAAATATTCTCGTCTGTTTCATGTTTGACGTCGAAGTTGCGAACTTTACGTGATAAGTTGCATATTTCGCGTCAAGTGTTGCAAGTTTCATGTTTAACGTCAGTTGTTGCATGTTCGAGGGTTGGATTTCGTATTTGACGTACGATGTAGCATGTTTGAATAAAGCCAAAATAAAGAATATTCCCGAGTATTCTCGTCCGTTTCATGTTTGACGTCGAAGTTGCGAACTTTACGTGATAAGTTGCATATTTCGCGTGAAATGTTGTAAGTTTCATGTTTAACGTCCGTTGTTGCATGTCGGACGTCACGGTTGCATGTTTGACGTAAGTTGTTGCATGTGTTGAATAAAGCCAAAATAAAGAATATTCCCGAATATTCTCGTCCGTTTCATGTTTGACGTCGAAGTTGCGAAATTTACGTGATAAGTTACATATTTCTCGTCAAGTATTGCAAGTTTCATGTTTAACATCAGTTGTTGCATGTTCGACGGATGGAGTTCATATTTGACGTAAGGTGTTGCATGTTTTGAATAAAGCCAAAATAAAGAATATTCCCGAATATTCTCATCTGTTTCATGTTTGACGTCGAGGTTGCAAACTTTACGTGATAAGTTGCATATTCCGCGTGAGGTGTTGCAAGTTTCATGTTTAACATCAGTTGTTGCATGTTCGACGGTTGGATTTCATGTTTGACGTACAATGTTGCATATTTTGAATATAGCCAAAATAAAAAATATTCCCGAATATTCTCGTCCGTTTCATGTTTGACGTCGATGTTGTGAACTTTACGTGATAAGTTGCATATTCCGCGTGAGGTGTTGCAAGTTTCATGTTTAATGTCAGTTGTTGCATGTTCGACGGTTGGATTTCATGTTTGACGTACGATGTTGCATGTTTTGAATAAAGCCAAAATAAAAAATATTCCTGAATATTCTCGTTCGTTTCATGTTTGACGTCGAAGTTGCGAACTTTACGTGATAAGTTGCATATTTCGCGTAAAGTGTTGCAATTTTCATGTTCAACGTTAGTTGTTGCATGTGTGACGGGAGGATTTCATGTTTGACGTACGATGTAGCATGTTTTGGATAAAGCCAAAATAAAGAATATTCTCTAATATTCTCCCCCGTTTCATGTTTGACGTTAATGTTGCGAACTTGACGTGATAAGTCGTATATTTCACGTGAAGTGTTGCAAGTTTCATGTTTAACGTCAGTTGTTGCATGTCTGACAGTAGGATTTCATGTTTGACGTATGATGTTGCATGTTTTGGATAAAGCCAAAATAAAGAATATTCTGGAATATTCTTGTCCGTTTCATGTTTGACGTCGAAGTTGCGAACTTTACGTGATAAGTTGCATATTTCGCGTGAAGTGTTGCAAGTTTCATATTTAATGTCTGTTGTTGCATGTTCGACGGTTGGATTTCATGTTTGATGTACGATGTTGCATGTTTTGAATAAAGCCAAAATAAAGAATATTCTTGAATATTCTCGTCCGTTTCATGTTTGACGTCAAAGTTGCATTATTTACGTGAGAAATTGCATATTTAACGTGACTTGTTGCGGGTTTCATGTTTTACGTCTATTGTTGCATGTTGGACATCGCGGTTGCATGTTTGACATTAGATGTTGCATGTCTTGGATCAAGCCAAAATAAAGAATATTTCCGAATATTCTCGCTTGTTTTATATTTAACATCAAAGTTTTGCATACTTCACGTGATAGGTTGCATGTTTGACGTAAAATATGGTAGGGTAGGTTTATATAAAATAACTAATTATAAAATGAGAGTGCATTTCAAAATTCCTTGACAAATCAAGTGATAATTTATAACTAAACTTATTTTTTTCAAATTTTTTATTATTAATTAAGTTTAATTAAGCCAATCTTTTAAGAAACAAATGAAAATATATTAAAATTAAATTAAATTCAACTTTTACCCAATAAATATATTTAGGAATATATCTAATTAAATTGGTACACAAATTACAAATGTTTTCATGAAATTACACACATAAGTTTAATAGTCTAACTATTTTTACATGATTGATAAAATGATGGCTTTGGAAAGAACTTGTGATTTGAAAAGAAAAATCTAGTTAATTATAATAAAATTACATATCTAATCCAACCTTTTTTTCCTTATTTTAGTCAGATAATAGTTTTGAAAATAATTTGATAATTCAAGTGATAATGTCTATTCTTATTTGTTGTATAATATTTTTTTAGGTGCATTTCATTTTATTTTTATTTTTTTAGAGAATCTAATCATGGTGGATATTTTAAATTACTAAGTCATGAAAATTTTGAATTCAATTGAAATTTACAATCTTTTATGAATGAAAATATACAGCAAGACAAAAAAATTGAGAGATAAAAAGAAAATGTGGTAGAAAGAAAAGGCAACATCAATATGATCATTTTCTAAGAAATATTAAGGCAAAATCTTCCAAGTAATATGGTTAATTTCAATAAAATTACAACTTACTAGAGTAAATCCATCTACTAAACATCCAAAGTTCACAACATAATATTTGAATATCACTAATAACATCCCCAATCCGATGAGTTGAGCATTGGAGGGTTTATGTTAGAAAAATCTCCGACATCCCCTAACTAGTTGTTATGAACGCAAGCATCCTTGGAGAAAGAGCTTGAGGTCCCAAGAGCTTATTCGATAAGAAAGATAGAAGTACAAACCGACTCCCCAACAACTACTAATTTAAGTGTTGGCGTGGTTGTCTGGTCGCTTCACAGCTCGACGAGAATTCAACATCAACAAATATTTTAGAACCTAGTGTATCTTCAATCATTTTGGATTAAATTGTATGACACTTTTTTCTTTTCTTCTCTTTTTTTGTGAAAACAAATTTTAATACACTTATTTTAAAAGAAATTTGTTAATGAAAAACAAAATAATGACAATGAAGAACACTCATTTATAAAAATAAGCTACAAATAGAAAAACAAAATTCATATAAGTAGAATCTCCCAAAAAATAAAAGCATTGTCGAATTGAGTTACAAACTAATAATAATTTCATCAAAGTTTGTAAACCAAAGATTGTCCTAATATCAAAAAGTTTCCAATAAAACACTTATGCCAGATAATTTATAGAACCTAGTCATATCCAACTGAATTCTCCCCTGCAAATAATTAAAATTTTCAAGTTAGTCAATAAGAAAAAACAGCCATCAATCATAATAAGAAGCAACAACAAATTACACTAATAAAAGGCAGAAAAAAGCACCAAAACAACAAATATAAACAAGAAACAACAATAAAAAAAACCCAAAAATGGCATAAAAAGATGCTCAAAGCAGCAATAAATTTATAAAAAATACCCTAAAATAGCAGTGAAAAGTGCTTTAAAAAGCATTAAAAAAATCCAAAAACAATAGTAAACATGCCTAGAAACAGTAGAAAAAAAACCCCCTAAAATAGCAAGAAAACTGCCTAAAACTAGAAAAAACCAATCTTGCTAGAAATTAAGCTATAAATCCCAAATTTTTACACAAATTAGTATCTGAAACAAGATTGGTTTGATATATGATAGTCAAGTAAAATACCTATAAAGTAGTACAAATTCAGCAAACCTAATGGCTTCACTCCACTCATTTGCTTAAGACTCCAGTGATGAGAAGCTGCCAACAGAATGATAAATTGAGGTTTGACATGAAGCACACAAACTAAACAAGATACATAACAACTTTGTTATCCATGTTACACCCTAGAACCATTTCTAGGAATATTTGTTAGAATAGCCACCATAACAGTTGATGAGCAACATAAAACAGAGACAACAACAAAACCAGCAACCTGCAAAGTGCCAAATCTTCCATAATTAAATCAGATACACAATATAAATAATTTACTATTAAAATCCCAAATTCATTTTATCTTCTTCCTGCATTTTCTCATCAATCAAACAGAAAAGAGAGCTCCTATCGACACATGCAAACAGCACCCACCATCTTGTCACATTCAAACACAACCCAAGATCACAAAAGTTAATTTTCCAGATTTAGTTAACCAAAGAAAATATACCATCAACTGGATCACCTTATAAATCAAATACAATTCCACGATATTACCAACCTCCTAAAAAAAAAAGGCACAAACTTTAAAATGCAAACAACAAGACCGTGAAAAATAAGCAAAAGTGGGTATTTAAATCAAACATGATAGAATGCAACAAAAGCAAAAAAGCTTTCGATAGAAGCCAGAGCCAGATGGGGTACAAGCAAGCTAGGAGGTACCAATTAAAGATGCTTCATTCAAGAACAGAAAAGCTACCAGAATGATAAAAGTAGATAAAATGAAACAATAAATAGAAAATTGGGTGAAAGCTGCAACAATAGTTTCAATCACTTAACAGTACCAGCAAACTTATACTAAACTTTAAGAACTAGATGTTTAAGCCACAGATAACGGGGACGTACCCATGAGGATAAAGACACAAGCGTGAGACCAGCAAAGCCGCCCATCCTTAACTTGTGCAGCAGACAAAGTCGAATGAAAAAGGAGGCAACGACGGTAGCGACGAAAACAGCGGGATCGGAAGCGAACAGCTCAAGATGAAAGCAACAAGTTAATGGATTGGATTGTGTGCGCGAGATGTGGCTTCGATTTTATTTGATTAGTCAAGAAATCGAAGAGAGAAATTAGAGAGAAATTTGTGATTTCTGAGAAAGAGGCAAGAAATTGAGAGAGATTGGGCACGGTTGAAACACCTAAATTATAAAAATATAAATTTTGCAGCCTTTGGGAACTGGTTGCTTCGGTTGCCCTTTTTTTTTTTTTAATTTCTTTTCAATGTCAGCCGTTGGATTCATTTTACTTGAATCCAACGGCTGCGTTTACAAGCCGGCACAATGCGGGGCCTCAATGCCCGGCATTGTAACTTTAGCCATCCAATATAACTTAAGAACCTGTAATTCATTTTTCACAAGATGGGTCTCCTGTAAGAATGTTGCAAAAGACAGCTTCAAACTTCTTTATCGAAGTTCCGTCCTTGACGACCAAAATTCGTTGATAATCGGTGTTGGAAACCACCTTAGTCTTGCCCTTCTCCATGCTCTCAAACTCCAACTCATTCTTTGACTATTTGTTGTACTCTGTTACCGCGAATTGTCCGATCTCTATCCTGTGCGGCTCCTTGGGGTCTTCTATCGACTTCTATCCCCCACCCAAGACGACCAGGAGAGGGATTGTTGCCATGACTTTTCATAACCTGAAATACATCACTTTACCCATTTTCTTCAACCTTTGTCAAGAATGATAATTTTGTTCTTTTAAGAAGGAGTGCAAGATGCTTAAGGCTCTGTTTAGTACAGCTTATTAAATAGAGCTTATAACAGTAGAGCTTATAGCAGTAGAGCTTATAGCAGTAGAGCTTATACCAATAGAGCTTTTGGACAAAAAGTCATTGGGTGTTTGGTTGTCAATAAAAAAACAGCACCGATATTCTCACAAAGCTAAGCACAAAGCTTTGCACAAAACAATTCGTTTTGTGCAAAGTATAAAAGCCATTTACACTTGCAAGCAGCAACACCACACACGCACAGAACAAAGAGTGCAGCAATGTTTCTCCCATCTCTGTCTCTCTCATTCTCCCTCTTTTATCCCCCACCACACCGTAGTGCAGCAACCATACTAATGCTCATGATGTTGCGAATGATACAAAGCTTCCCATTTAGAGGAACAATTGCTGTAGCCCTTGGCAATCATAAGCAATTTTGAAGAACCCAATCAAACCAAATTGAGAAGGTCCCTCATGTAAGAACAAAATTCAAGCAACCATAAGCAAAGTAATCAACATTAATCACCAAATTAATATATGCTCTGTAAAATAATTTGAAGACCATGATATCCTTAACAAGAACAATAACCATTCAAAATCTATGAGACCTCAAAAACATATTAATTAATCTTTAGCAATTAAGCAGTCTGTATCTTTAATTACAAATTAATCTTTAAGCAATTAAGCCGATTGTGTTGGGTGTTAAAGAGCGATGCAGCTGAGATCGACAAAATGAAGACAACGGAGCCGAGAGAGTGAGGGAGATCGAAGCCCAGGGAGCCAGCTAGATGCTTCAAGCGAGAGACGAGAGAGCTGTTACTGTTGCTACGTCGTGAGGGAGAACGGAGCTGATATCGAGCTTGTGTGCACATGGGAGAGAGAGAAAGATATTGCTGTGTGGTGGGGGAGAAAAGAGGGAGACAGGAGAGAGAGATGGGAGGAACATTGCTGCAGGATTTGTTGCGTGCGTGTGTGGTGTTGTTGCTTGCACGTGTGAATGACTTTTATACTTTGCACAAAACGAACCGTTTTGTGCAAAACTTTGTGCTGAGCTTTGTGAGAACATCATTTTCCATAAAAAAACACTTTTGAACCATTAAACTGTGTGATATTTTTTATATTATATATTTTTAGAAAAGCTCTATAGTCTCTACTCCCAAAAGCTCAAATTTTGGGCTTTTACTAGTAGAGGTAAATTAGCTTATTTAAGCTAAAAAAACTCTATTAAAAAAATAACCAAACACCACAAAAAATTTTAAAAAGTGCTTATATGATTAAATAAGCACTTATGGCTCTTAAATAAGCCATACCAAACAGGCACTAAGTAAATTTGATAATATTTAAATCATAAAAGATAAAAGTTGGGGTACAGTACAACAGTTGCAATATAGCAGGATCCATTGTAAGATTTTCACTTATTAATTCTTCATTTGAATTACATTTTTTTTACCATTCCATTTTTTAGATTAAACTACCTTTTCTATTCTTCTATGTTATTAAACTTTTTTGATACAACTTTCCTTTTTCCTTATTGAAATAGATATAAAGCAAGCACACACAAAAAAAATTAATAAATGAAAACAATAATATTCTAAAAGGAATAAAAACAAACAAATAACACAATTATTTAAGAAAAGAATTAAAAGATAAAACTTGGAATTTGAGATGAAATCACAAAATAAGTGTTGGGAGGACTTAGCATAAGATTTATAGGTATCCAACCCAAAAGACTAGCCTTTTAGGTGGAGTGACCTACTACCTTATAAACCCAAGCATCTCCCATTTACTAGCCAATGTAGGACACAACTCAACAATCCCCTCCTCGGACGAAACCACCACCGGACTCCGATCCTTTCGTCTGACACACCTAAGTTGTTCCACCATCACATTTCGGCTACTAGGGTCTAGCTCTGATACCACTTGTTGGGGGGACTTAGCATAAGATTTCTAGATATCCAACCCAAAAGGCTAGCCTTTTAGGTGGAGTGACCTACCATCTTATAAACCCAAGCATCTCCCCTTTACTAGCCAATGTGGGACACAACTCAACAATAAGCTTATCTTTAATTGTTTGAGGATTTGATATGTAACCAACAACCTTGGAGAATAGAGAAAACTATAGGATTTTGTTTTTTGAACGGAAAGTAGAGGAAATATTTTTTTTTTCCTTAAGCGCCAACCATATCTTGTCTTGGTTGTTGGAGAAAAATATTTAATGGATAAGTAACAAAATGTGGGACATTTATGGTGTAATTTTTTTAATTACAACATATTAATTTTAACGATGAAATAGAGATTTTGTAGGACTAAAACTATTAATTTCAATGGTATTGTAGAAAATTAAAATTAAATACACATTATAAGAATTTAAAAATTTATTTAGGAAAAGATAATTACAAAATAATAATAAATTAAATGAATAAATAGTGAATTTAAAGTTCACATTCATTTTTTATATACAAAATAATTGTTTAATAGAAATATAAGGGCCCTTCACATATAACCGGCCTTAGGCGACCATCTAAATTACCTAAGGGTTTAGCTGCTGTTGTTAATGAGTGTGCTATATATATATATAGATATATACATACATACATATATATATATATATATATAAATCAACATTATAAGTGTAGCATTATTTATAACAATCATCATTCTTAGGTGTGGACTTATAAAGAATGGACTCAGGCACTTTACAGGTAAAACCCCCTTAGAATTATTATGGCAACCTCTATATAATTTTAAAATTCTTTAACTACTCTACAAAGAGTGGACGTCCACATGAGAACGCAACCTAATAATTAAAAAGATTATATAAACTTTAATTTTTCTTTTGTCTTTAACTATTTTATCCAATAATCAAAGTTGTAATATATATATATATTGATAATTTTTTTTGACACTTCACACATTCTTAATTTACCTCCATAGGTCATTTAGTTCCTCTATTTCAGATTAAGTGTCTGCTTAAGCCGGCCGGGGATTTGACCAATCTGCTTTGAAACATAAACATGCAAGTAGCTTCCAATAACTCTGTGGATTTTCTGAAATACTAACTAGGCAACCCAAGAGGGGGGTGAATTGGGATTTTAAAAATTATCCTAGGCAAACCACACAACAATTTAATCTGATGCCTTAATAAATTCGAAAACAATAAATTCAATAAAAGCACAATAATAAATGAGTAAGGGAAGAGAAAGCAAACTCAAGGATTTTTACGTGGTTCGGCAATCCCCGCCTACGTCCACACCTCCAAGCACACCGGGCTTGAGGATTTCACTAAGCTAGCCTCCCAAGGCTTCAAACGCTTACAATTGACTTCCAAGGTGTCAATGGACCTTTACAACAAGAGATTATCCCCAATCTCTTAACCCAAGTGTATCCCAACACTTACAATCTTTTAACTTGATTTTACAAAAAAGATTACAAATGAATCTCTCACACACAATGTGTTTGATCACAAGTGAAAGCTCAATGTGTGAATGAATGAGATGAATACAAAGATTTAAAGCTCAATGAAAGTTGTATTCTCAATATTTTGCTCAATGATGATCGTTGGAATTCTTCTTGTTTGAATTGGATTGAGCTTATTTATAGTTGGAGCTGAAAAACTAGCCGTTATAGACTGTCTGCTCGAAAACGGTTCGCCGTTAACCATTAACGGTTAACCGTTTAGGCCGGTCAAAGTTACCGTTGGGCCAATTTTCAAATAAACGGTTAGCCGTTTAGGCTTACCCTTTCGCCGTTAATTTCCAGAGACCTGCAAAACAAATTTGGTTTAACCGTTCTTACTAAACGGTTCAAGGTTAGCAATCTGGAAATAATCGGTTAACCGTTTTCAGTAAACGGTTCACCGTTAGTTTCCAGAATCATCATTTTAACAATACTTTGCAGAACATGCTTTCTGGAAATAAACGGTTAGCCTTTTTAAATAAACGGTTAGCCGTTTGCTACAGTGATTGCTACAGTGAAAGTATTTTCCAAATTTATAGTTTGACCCCAAAACTTTATAAAACTGTATTACGGCCCAAAATGTTATGAAACTTTGCACATAGGTCCAATTTCAGAATTTCTAAGTAATACTTTGTTAATGCCAAAACTTTCTAAAATTATGGTATAGCCCAAAATGCTATGACACTTTTCAAATAAGTCCTTTACAAGATTTCAAGCAATACTTGTTTATTTCAAAGTTCAAAATTCTTTCAATTAAACCATAAACTTTGAAAAACAACCAATTTCATAAAATCATTTTTCCATTAAATATAAAACATTTATAATGTGAAAATAATGATTTATTTAAAAAGAATATTAAATAATTTGAGCTTAAAAGATTAATCATTCGTAATCTTGTTTGTTATCATCAAAATCAATATTATGGAAACATATATGTTAACATTTTCTATATACGTGCTTTTCTCACGTATATCAGCCTATAAATCCCTCATTTTCTTAAATTGATAATAATGACTGTTTAATCCTAGATTTGAATACACTTCTTATTTATTTATTTGTATTTGTGGCTTTTGGTCCCCACATTCAAGTCCAGCTATATTTGATAATAGGTGTTATATTATACAAAATTGAACGAGACGACAGTCTCACCTAATAGTATCTCATAAAATTTGTGAAGTGGCTTTCACATACCTGCAAGTAGGCAAATTGTCAAGTTGTCCCAAGTTATGGAAAAGGTTATGAAATACGAATCGAGCTTCTGATTGCATGAATAAAATTTCTTTAATACTTAATTGACAAGTATTACTATAGTTTGAATTGCATCGTTGGAGAAACTAGAGGTGGTGACTATACAATTAGGGAAAATGCAAACTAAATAAAAATTGGGTTTTTATTCAGTTTGGTTTGATTTAGAGATGGTAATGGGGTGGGTTGGGGGTGGGGAGACCTCCTTCACTCCTTACCCCATTTAGAATTTGGTCCTATCTCTCAGTAAATTTTGTGGGGGAGAAGATGGAGTATCCTTACTTGGGAACCAGTTTACCCGTCACCATCCTATTTCC
The DNA here is from genome assembly GCF_000493195.1 of Citrus x clementina. Classification (NCBI taxonomy): domain Eukaryota; kingdom Viridiplantae; phylum Streptophyta; class Magnoliopsida; order Sapindales; family Rutaceae; genus Citrus; species Citrus x clementina. The sequence goes on from NW_006262022.1 coordinate 17,680,218, forward strand.
TATTTAACTATTTTATAGTAAATTTTTATATATAATTTGATGAAATAAAATTTAAAATGGCTCAAATAAAACTGTCACTAACATATTGTGAAGTTTTAAATTATTAAAAATTAAAAAAATATCTCTAACATATTGGAACGATATCTTGAATCGTATAAAAATGTAAAATCTTTGGACAAATAATAACTAAAAAGTTTACATATTTATGTATATGGGGTTTGGGTTGGGGGGTGGACTATGTAGGGAGACAAAACAAAACCCCACTTGACGTGAGATGGTTGTGTAGGATGAGTAGGGTACCTTTTTGGGATTATAACTTGAGGTATATCTGCTAGTTTGGAGCGTATAATATATTTTCGATTCATAGCTTGCAATAGACAAATCTAATCCAATATTCATATGCCATATTGCCCCATGGTTCGGCTCAAAATTCCACTTCTTTCATGGTCATTTTGTAATTTAATTTTATTTACTTTTTTATTTTTCCTATTACTTTTAGAATTTTTATATTTTTCTCTATCTTTCAAATTTGAGTGTCGTTTATTTTTTCCCCTTATTTCAGCTAGTAGTGAATTTTATTATGTAATAATAATTTAGGTTTGCTTACATTGTAAATTTGCATCATTTAGGGTTAGTATAAATGGGTGTTAAAACCTTAGTTTTGTGGTTCAAACTTTTATCAATAATATTTCAAATTTTCAAAAACTTGTGTTTCTTTAACTTTTATCAATCTATATTCCATAATGTCAACATCCTATTAAGAACTTGGGTATCATTTCCCCCATTTTCCCGCCCCATTTCCCAAAAATTAATTAAAATTTATCAATTTAGTGTGGGATCCCGTGGAGCCCCATTTATCGTCCTTGTTTTATTCAACTTACTTAGTTTGATTTTTCTATGTATTTTTCCCTAATTTGGTTGTTTTCCCGAGTATCGAATTGAACAAAATAGAATTCGGAAGCATTTAATTTCAAAAATTTTGAAACTGAACATGAACCAAATTTAATTCAGTTCTTTTTATTATGGTTCAATTCACCAAATGCCCTGCTCTACCTCATAATAATTAGATTAAGTGAATACTTTATCATTGGGTTGTTTCTTCTCAAAGTTTATTGGGTTCTTCCTTCTCAAAGTTTTCTCTGAAAACTTTAAAATGAAGGGTGAATAGGGTCTTTATGACTCTTGTTTTTTTACATACTGGTGGGGTTTTATCTTACCAAAATCTCTTTCTTTCCAGTTAAGGAGGTTGTTATAAAACTCCCTAGCATTAAATAGCGAGTTGGTGAGGATTTTAAGTAGAGGCTGGTGTGATTTTCAAGTAGAGATTCCTTTGTGTTCAATATGGATACATAGGAGTTGATACGAAAATGTAAAGCTATAACCTTAAAAGGAGGTGAGGAAGGAAAAGTGTTTTTTAAGAGCACAATGAAGTCAAAAGAAGAGAAGATAATTGCTGGATGTCTTGTGGGTAAAGTGTTGACAAATAGAAATGTGAACAAAAAGGGACTAAAGTTAGCAATGCAACAGGCGTGACAGACAATCAGAGAAGTGAAGGTAGATACCATGGGGGAAAATACGTTCATGTTCAGGTTTGCAACAAAAGCAGATGAAAGAAGAGCGATAGCGAGTGGCCCATGGCACTTTAATGGCGCACTTATTATCTTCACAGAACCAAGTGGGATTGGAGAAGTGTCAAAGTTGTCCTTTACATATGCATCATTTTGGGTGCAACTAAAAAATGTGCCCATTATGTGTATGGATAAGGAAACAATATCCGAATTGGGAGCAACCATAGGAAAAATGGAAGAAGTCTAAACGGATGCGAATGGAGAATGCATTGGTGCCGTTTATTAGACTTAGAGTATTAATTGATTTTACTAAGCTCTAATGACACTTTTATCATTTAAATAAGAAGAAGGTGAAAAAGAAGATATCCCAATCACGATCCAATATGAAAAATTACCTTATTTTTGCTATTGTTGTGGTCACATTGGCCACCAATACAAGGAGTGTAAGGGTTTTGAAAACTAGGCTAAAGGGGATTTATATGGACCATGGATAAAGGATACAATCATGGTCGAAAATCTGAAGCAAAACAGGGGAAGAGAATGATGGAATGCAATAACAAATGAGTAAAGAGCTGAATTGTCATAAAATCCTATTGATCCAGTTGCTACAAGTCTATAGATTCAAGGTATTACAAATAAACAGGGTCTAAAAGATGATTTGAACCAGCCCTGAAAGTGAAAGGGTGCTGAAGAGCATTCAATGCAAGAGAGAGGCTTTTTGAGGCCACTAAACAGTAATGTTCAAACATCAAAAGTGATAGATAATAATCTCAATACCACCTGGAATCAAGATCTAGAGGGGGGAAAATGGAAAGAAATGGAGCAATGGAGGGAAGGTCAGAATTCTAAAGAAAAATTGAAAGGGGAAAATGGAAAAAAAAGGAAAAAAAGAGTGGGAAAGAGCAAATGTTTTAGGGCATTCTCAAATTATGGCTTTGCAGCAAATTATAACTCACATCTCGGCCCAAAATGACTCTATGATAGAGGAGGTGGATAGTGGGCCAAGGAATCATAGAGCAAAGCCCAGAAGGAGAAAATAGAAGGCTCAAGCAAGAGTTGGAGAGAAAGGTAAAGCTATTAAATACAAGAATACAACAAAAACAAGACAAGCAAGTGAATCTAATTGGCAAAGCCTAGAAACAAAAAGGAAGAAAATAGGCGGCCCAATTATGACACCACTATTTACATCGCCAAAAGCAAAACAAATGCCAAGTTTGGAAATGGACGATGGAGAAGATAAATGAGACATGGAGAAGGCAGTTGAGAACTTTGAAATTTTAACGGCAGAGGCTGATTGCCAGCCCCGCCGACAGCAATGAGGATTCTCAGCTGGAAAGTTCGGGGTTTGGGGAAGGACCGGACGTTCCGTGAAGCAAAAAAAGTTCTCCAAATTTATAGGCCTCAGATAGGTTTCTTTTGTGAAACAAAACTGGTGCCAAAGCAAATGAAAATAAAAAGTGAAAAGCTAAATTTTGAAAATTGTTTTTTAGTGGGCAGAGAAGGTATGGGTGTGGCTTGGCAATAATGTGGAGCTCAGATGTCACGGTTCATATAAAGTCTTACAACAAACATCACATTGATTCAATTGTGTACACTAAACGAGAAAGTTATTGGAGGTGTACAGGAATTTATGGGCATCCAGCTGTAGGACAAAAGCATCATACGTGGAGTTTGTTAAAGAGGTTAGCTACACTTTTTTTTTTTTTTGCCATGGCTTTGTTTTGGTGATTTCAATGAAATCCTGCTGCCAAATGAGAAAATTAGAGGAAATAGTAAGGAGGTTAGGCTGATGCGTGAGTTCAGCGAGGCGATTAGGGAATGTGATTTGATTGATTTGGGTTGAATGGGACTGCCTTTTACATGGTCAAATATGAGGCATGGTCATGATTTAATTGAAGAACATTTAGATCATTTTTTGTGTAGGAAGTCCTAGGGTAGTTTTTTTTTCATGAACCTGCAGTAGAAACTCTAATAACATTGATATCGGACCATAAACCATTATGAAGATTCTTGGAGTTATTACGACTAGTGCAAGCAAATAGTAAGTGGTTAGATAATAGAGGGTGGGGTAGAGGAGATGTAGTCGAGATGTTTAGAAAAGCTGCAAAGGATTCTGTGGCGCATTTGAAAGTTTGGAGCAAGGGAGAGTTTGGAGGTCGAAAAAAGAAGCTGGAGTTACTAATAGAGAATTAAAGTCCCTATAGTTACAAGGCTTGCAACATTAAAATGGGGATCGAATAAAAACCATTGAAAGACAAATCGGTGTTTTTCTCTCCGATGAAGAAACTATTGGAAGCAACGGTCCAAAGCAGATTGGCTCAAAGAAAGGGATAGAAACACAAAGTTCTTGCATGCAAAAGCTTCATCAAGAAAGAAGAAGAACAAAATATGGGGGATCTTGAATAAACAAGACAAATGGACTGAGGAAGCTGAGGATATCGAAAGGATGTTCTATGATTACTTTGCTAATCTGTTCACATCAACAAACCATTTATAAGACCAAATTCAAGTAGTTCTGCAGGACATACTGATAACTCTATGAAATGAGAGTTGTCATGGCACTTTTAGACTTAAATCAATACTACTTAGAGAGTAAATTATGTGTTTCTATTGTATTTTTTGTTACATTTTGCATAAATAATCATTTTAGTCAATCTTAATAAGTTTTGCTCGATTTAAAGTAATTTGTGCTCAAATTGTGTGCATAATTGTAGGTTTCCAGAAGCTTATAATTCATGGAAGGAATGCTATGTAATAGGCTTGCAAAAATAAGGAAAGAACATGGCTACAAAAGAGTTTAAACAAATCTGGAACAGTGCAGCTGCTGTAGCCGTTGCTGTAGCAATCCTGGAACAACGACAGAGAAAATTTCGTGCGGGATACTTGCAGAATTGTGATATGCAGTTTCCTAATCTGACTTATGCGCGGCCTAGGCTTCCGTTTACCCTAATTTTCAACTATAAAAGAAGCACACATCATAAGGATTAGGGAGGGCCGTCTCCCAAGGAGAAAAACACAAAGAAATAAAAGAAAAACAAAATTCAAGAGAGAGATTGAAGGCTACACAAGAGGAAAAATTATAGAAATCAATTGGGAGCTCAATCCTTCTTATTCTTCTCTTGTTTTCTCGTTTTCTATTTATTTATGGGGATGTGTTTCATGGCTGAAACTTTGTTCTTTATTTTTCTTTTACAAACCATGAACTAAATTTATTTGTGGTTGAGTGATAAACAATCTTGATGGTTTATTAACTGAATATATGTGTTGCTGCATGTTTGCTGTAGCAGTTTGTTTTGATAGTATTTTTTTTTATTCATTATTTCGGTTGATCACCCATTTAATGATACAAGTTAGGAAAGAGCCGCAAAAGGGCCTATCTTAGTGGAACATATCAGAACAATACTTGATCTTAAATTGAGTTTCCCGGATTGAGTTTTACTTGAGTCCCAAAAGGGCTATGCTTGATTTAAGATTAGTGATGAACTAGACATAAGGATTCACCTTGTAGGGTAAATAGAACCTAAGCGTGTAATGTTATATCTTATGTTGGCATAGCAACTGATCACTGTTAGGTTGCATATAGATATAAGATATCCAACATGCGACGACTGAGGATACATAAGGATTCTGCCCAGTGCTGTAGCAAATACTGCAGCAACCGAGCCAACCATTAGAAAATAGTCAATACCATTAAGAGAGTTTATTCACTCAACTACTTTATATTCTCATTGATTTTATCCTTGAGCTTGACGTGATAGTTTACTTTGTTGCATTTTATTTATTGCGTTTTTATTTTAATTAGTACATTAGTTTCATTAATTGTTTATTTTATTTTAGCACAAAATCTGCACTGTTAAGATTGCTGTAGCATATCTGATAACATCGATCCCTGTGGAGACGATCTTGAATACTCATCACTTTATTACTTGTTGTGTACACTTGCACATTGACACCAATAACATTAGTATTTATACACCAACACATGCCAAATGAAATGATAGAAGAGATGAATGAAAAGTTGGATCAACCTTTCACTGAAGATGAAGTCTCAGCAGCCTACCTCAATTGTGCCCTACAAAAGTTCCGGCTCCTAACGGTCTTCCAGATGCCTTCTTCCAAAAGTGTTGGCAGTCTGTAGGCAGATGAGTGTTGACAACCAGCCTGAACATCTTGAATGAGGGAGGTACCATTGCTCCACTAAACCATACTTTTATTGCCGTGATTCCAAAAATTGAAAAGCCTAAGAAAGTAACTGAGTATAGGCTTATTAGCTTTTGTAATGTAATTTATAAAATTGGGGCAAAAACCATAGCTAATAGGGTTGAGAATGTGCTGCATCACATCATATCACCAACTCAAAGTGCTTTAATTCCCAAGAGACTCATTTATGATAATATTATCATAGGCTATGAATGTCTCCACAAAATAAGGCTTAGTACAGGAAAAAAGAATGAGTTTGTGGCTTTGAAACTTGATATTAGCAAAGCTTATGAGAGAGTGGAGTGGAATTTTCTAAATTATACTATGCAAAGATTAGGTTTATCAACAAAATGGGAGAGCTTGATAATGAGATGCAGATCGACATCTTCTTTTTTTGTTTTGATAAATGGAGAGGCTAAGGGTTTGATTCATCCTCAAAGAGAACTGTGGCAAGACTGCTCTTTATCACCATACTCGTTTATCATATGTACAGAGGTGTTCTTATATCTTGTGGTGCAAGTAGAATCAAGACATCTGATCCATGGTTTAAAATTCAGTAGAGACTTGTCCATTTCACATCTTCTCTTTGCGGACAACAACCTTATCTTTACAACGGCCACTACTAAAGACTGCACCAACTTAAAAGCCATTTTTTATTGTTATGCTATAACATCCTGAAAAATTTTCAATTATGATAAATATTCAATGTTTTTTAGTGGAAAGGTTCATGTAAATCAAGTTACCACTATAAAAAAATATTTTCAAGCTTCATGCTGTGTCCAAGCATGAAAAGTACGTAGAGCTGCCTTCCAAGGTTGGTAGAAAAAAAAGGAGTTTTTTCAATGATATCCAGCTTAAAGTCTTAAATAAGATTTTTAGTTAGAACAACAATATCTTTTCAAGTGGGGGAAAAGAGGTGCTCATTAAAGCTATAACTCAAACAATTCTTGCTTTTGCTATGAGTGTGTTCAGGTTTCCGTTAGGTCTTTGTATTGATATTCAAAAGCAATAGCAGAATTTTGGTGGGGCTCGAAGAAAGAACAGAGGCACATTCATTGGGCTAGGTAGGACAAATTGTGTAAAGCAAAAGCAAGGGTGGGATGGGGTTTAGAGATCTAACATGTTTTGATCAAGCTCTAGTAGCAAAGCAAGGGTGAAGGGTGATTCACTTTCCAGAGTCTCTGATGGCCAGAATTTTGCAAGCAAGATATTTCAAGCATTCCAATTTTTTGCAAACTAAACTTGGATATAATCCCTCCTTTATTTAGAGAAGTATTCTGTGGAGAAGACAAGTGTTTCACAACAGGATGTGGTGAAAAATTAGAAACGGAAAACATGTGCAAATTTATTATTGTGTAAATTTTATTGAACTCGTAAGTGCACGAATCTATTGTAGAATAGATTAATGGTAATGAGTGTCGATTCCACAAGAAGACGGATTTTAATGGTGTGTAGAATTAATTTTCTAAATGGGTGGTTGGATTTCTAGTGAAAATGATTTAGAATATTCTAAAACTTAAATTAAAATGGCGAGAATAAATTGAAGAGAAATCTATTGAAATGAAGCATTTGGGTATCTGGATCTGTATCAACATGCACCATGGGCTAAATATTCCTTATTAGTGCCAATTAAATCATGAGGGGGGAATCCATACCTCATAAACCACACTCTAATCAATATGGTGCTAAGGGCTTATCGTGCCAAATAACAATAACCTTGCACTAGGGAGCCGGTGAAATTAGGGCGGTAACTATACAAGATTATTATTATTTGTCGACGAAAAGTCAAAACATCCATAAAAATTAGAGGGAAAGAGAAAATAAATTTACCAAAAAAAGCTCATGGCACATGTTGAGACCTCACCTTCAACCTAAGCTTGAAAGAAAATTAGCTACTCATAATTGAACTAAGGGTAAATTAAAAATTTATTAAAATACGTAGAAAATACAAGATGGAGAAGGAATTACAGAAAATTGAGCCCAAAAATGAATTCAGAGATGTAAAATTAGGGGGGAAGAGCCCCATTTTTATAGATATATTGAGTAAATCATGGCCATCGGATCAAAAATATTTCGGACGCTCAGGATTGCGGCACGTCATTAGTCAACAGTAGGTGGTTTGACCACACGGTTTGAATAGTGATGCGGTTTGGTTGAAAATAATCATGTGTATATGCATGTACTGTACGCACGATTTTTGGTCCACTAATATGCTGTCATGTCATCGATCAATAGTACATAAGAATTTTAGTCCAACAGGATCATGACACCTCATCAGTCAATGCCACATCATCGGTCAATGCCACATCATCGATCCGTCTATGTGAACAGTGTCGTGAACAGTAACGTAAACAGTACCGTACATGTGAACAATGTCATTTTTCCTTTTATGCTCCTCCTAAGGTTTTCGACCGTCCTGAGTTCAAAAGTGATATTCGTTTTGCTGTTCGATCTCTCGTTCATTGTGAAATAACCATGATACCCCTAAAATACATAAAATACTTAATTAAAATAAAACACACATAATTAAATCATAAGAGAATTAAATACAAAAAAGTAGGAATGTTAGTAAAATTTGAAGTATAAAATGACGATTGTCTCCTTTATAAATATACACTTTCTGACACTCAACACACCCCCCAACCAGCTTATTGGTAGTCCCTAACAAATAAAGCGAAAACAAAATTCAAATCCAAAATGATTTTTTTTTAAACACTCGTGTTTATTCAATCAGACTAATGATATCAATCAAATAAAAGTATAAGCATTATCTCCAGTTTACAAAAACATCACACCCACATCAACTATCCACATGAATCCCCCAGTAGATTTTGTCATAACTACTTTCAAGAATGACATGTCAAACCCTAAAATCTTACTAGAAGTAGTGACACTCTTACAAGGAAATGAAACTCAATAAAAATAGTCACTCTAATGAATGGTAATTGAGAGAAAATAATAAAAAAGTAATATCACACGCTCTCCCCAAGATGAAAGAAATATGCCCTAAGCTTAGAAATAATACGATCTCAAGTCAAACAAAATGCCAATCAACCCAATTTATTTATTTATTATTTTTCCTCTTTTTTTTATGCACAACTATATGTTTTTAGCTCATATAACTAGCTTCTACTTCAGATTATAGTTCCCTAAAATCAAGAAAGACTTTTATTAGGACTTAACGTAGGCTAGGGACATGGCTAACAAAGGAGGGGAAATAAGAAAAACAAAGTGTATGTTTGAGAAAAATGTAGAGATGTTTTTTTGGGAAGTTGCAAGATGGATTTCACCTATTATTATTATTTTTTTCTTTTTTTTTTAAACAACAAATTTTTGTGTTGTTGTTGTTTTTTTTTTTTTTTTTTGCTTTTGTTTGGCATAACTTCATTGAACAAAATAATTATTTACATTTTTCTCAAATATAAATAGGTGATGGAACTTATAAGATATCGGGTAATACTCCAAATCGGAGTGGGTCAAGATGATAAGTTGATAAAGAAAAGTTTTTTTAAGACTCAAAATGGTTAACTATGGATATTTCACAAAAGGGATGACTAGAAAGACTCAAACGGGTCAAAGATGACCTTTCCATCGTCTTTTAGGGTTCTAAATAATCTTCCATATCTACTAGTTAGATGAACCTCCAGATGTAGCAACACATGTTTTTTCTTTTTTATTTATTTATTTTATTTAACCTTTTTTTTTGGATTGACTCAAAGAAAATCTAGAGATCGTATATAAAATACTAAACTGCTAAGCTGTATAAAGAATTGGCAAAAGGGTTACTCTCCAAGAAAAATGATAAGCTTAAAAACTCACTTGATACTTATTATGACATGTACATTCCTTCAAGCAACTCATATTTGTCTCCGACATCAACATGTAGAGTAGCAAACATGGCGTAACATCACTTAAGACCAAAGATAATACAAATACTAAAATTTGAAAGTCATCATGTCATCCAATGTTAAAACAAATCACACAATTTATTTATTTATTTTTGGTTCAAACAACATTCTATCCCCTAACCTATTCTAAACATGAAAGGAAAATATGCATGCAAAAAGGTGAGAAATGATGCAGAAAAAATTAATTAGAAAAGTTATACTTAAAATGATAGAAAAAGAAAATGATTTTTTTTTAACTAAGAAGATGCTTTTCTAGAGGCACTACACTCCATATTCAGTCATCTTCAACTTAAAAATTTGAAAATGTATATTTATAAAGGAGAAATTAGAAAGAAGAAGAAAAATAATTATCAAAACTTAATAAAGAAAAAGGAAATGTCTGGAATTTTTTTATTTATTTTTTTTTAAAACGAAAAAGATGCATTTCTAGAGTTATTACACTCCATATTCAGCCATCTTCAATACAAAAAGTTGGCCACGGTTAGTCTCTACAACAAAAAATTAGTAAAACTTAACCAAGATTCCATAATTGTCGACTATTCCTTCCCCCCAACAAGAACGAAACATTGTCCTCAATGTTTGAAAGGAAAAAAGTAGAGTTTAGAAGACATTACCTAGGTGGTGCATCACAGAAGAAAATATTTATAAGCGGAGAGTTAAATTTATTTTGTACTTGTTACTGCAGCTACTGTTACCATCATTATTTAAAGACTCTAACACCAAGGTCCTGGGGTCTAGCTCTAGTTTATAAGCTTGTAACAGATCAAGTAGCTCATTAGTAGTGTAAGCACAAATAAAAAGTTTTTTCGCTGTGGAAGGAATGAAATAGTTTTTTATTGCATGGTTAAAAAATGCCATGAAACCATCATAAAAGTTATCGACATTTAACAAACCGATGAGTTTCTGGTGAATGTGCATATGAGCCCAAAATGCTAATATGATAAGTGCCTCTAGAGTTGTAAGATCTCCTGGTATGAAAATAAAAGCATCAGCATGATTAAGCATTTCAGTTATTCTTTCTTACATACCTGAGACGACTAACTCTTCTCTAGTCGGTGAGTCAGACAAACTGCCCAAAGGTTTTAAGGCTCTTGGGATGATGCATAACACTTGACTTCCTCTGACAAAAGCAGCTTCTGAGATCAATTTTGATAACCCTCGGTTACCTCCTCCATACACCAAGTGTAATTTTCTCTCTATTATACTTCGATCAAGATCTATGGCTGCCTCAACGAACTCTTTATGTTTGCCATAGTTAAATCCATAAAACACACAAATGTTCTTGAATTGTTTATTGAGAGTAGCTGTCATTGTGATACTTCTCAAAAATAATTTGTGAGTGCTTAACAAAAAGTCATATTTAAGAATCTTGGTGACAGAGGGTCACAGCTGTGTATAAGGTAGCATGTCAGTGTCAAATAACGCGTAAAGCACATGGCTTGCGAGTAAAAAAGAAAACAGTAAAAAGAAAAAGAAACAATGATAAAATAAAATTATTAAAGACAATAATGCAAATGATAAAAAAAACAGTGAAATAAAATAACAGTGAAGTAAAATGATATTTACAGGTAGTTGTGACTGTGGCTCACATCTTCCTCTAGTTTTACGTCCAGAAACGACTTGAACGCCCTCTATGGGTCGAGGATAGGCTTCCCATCTAGTTTTCTTATAAATTTGCAAACAAGGTCGTTTATAGTCAGATTTCCGAGACTATATCGTGCATTCTCTGTCTGGAATAATGGCTATAACTGGAGAATCGCTCCTTGCACATATCCACTGAGATGTGTTTTAAGAGTCAAAAGGATATCATCCAAGGACTCCTTATTCAAGCCATTCCTAATGAATTGAATCTTATCTTCCCTGTTATCAGACACCATTCCTAAAGAACATGATTTTTTTATCACATCTCATTCTGGCACACTTATGACAAGCAACATAAAGTCTTCGAGCTCGTCGTTTTCATGAATAATTTTCTTTACCACAACCAGGCATGTATGCAATAAATTTAGGAGGAAACTCACCTGCCAAACGTATTTTGGCCTCGATTAACCAGCGGATGTCAGCAGGTATGTTATTCCTCATAAGCAATCGCATGCGTTCGGACCAAGCTTTATAGATTGTAAGGAGGGCATCTCTGAGGAAGTGAAGGGAATCGATTGTGAATCTTTGCTAGAATCTTATTTCTGTCCATGCCTTCGCCTCATAATATCAGTTATTATGGGAAACTGAAGTAACCGACTTGATTGTCATAGAGTACTGTTATCCGTCACTTCACCGGAGTAACAAACTAAAACACACAAATAAAGAAAAACAAACTAAAATACATAAAGAAAATTACAATCGTCCTCTTATTGAATTTACCCAAGCTCCAACTGGATGTTGTAGACACCTCTTTGAATGTCTCTGAGTTGGCTTTCTAAATCCTCAACATGGGATACTAACTCTGGTATTTGCAAAGCCTAAATATGATGTGTTTTACAAAATCAAATTTGCTTTTTGAGATGAGATTTTACACGTTGAAGTGGTCTAAGAATGTCTAGGAGGAACTGTTTAGCTATGGCACTCATGATTAACAATGATAAGAAAAAACTTAATGGTTAAACAAACACACTTATGAAAAATTAATTTCAATTAGCAAAAGAATAGTAAAAAGAAAAAAATCAAATCACCGAAAAGAAAGAAAAAAACTCAATTCAAATCTGCTAGGTCACTCAAATTTATTTCGGTGTTCTCTCCACATGGTTGGTACTCTAGATATGGCTTTAATCTTTGACTATTAACTTTAAACGTGATATCGTTCTTTAGGTCCTTAATTTCAATTGCCCCATACGGAAAATTCGTGTGAACAATATAGGAGTCAGACCATCGAGAACATAACTTACCTAAGAATAGGTGCAAGCGAGAATTGAATAAAATCACTTTCTGACCTGGAGTGAAAGATTTTCTCATAATTTGCTTGTCATGAAAGACTTTCATTCGCTGCTTGTAAATTTTGGTATTTTTGTATGCATCATTGCGAATTTCTTCAAGTTCTGCCAGTTGTAATCTTCTTTTTGAGCTAGCTTGCTGCATGTCAAAGTTGAATTTCTTGATGGCCCAGTACGCACGATGCTCGAGTTCCACAAGTAGGTGGCAAGCTTTTCCATACACTAGCCTGTAGGGTGACATCCCAATCGGGGTCTTGAAAGTCGTTCTATATGCCCATAATGCGTCATCAAGTCTTAATGACCAATCTTTTCTGTCCGGCCTCATTGTCTTTTCTAATATGTGCTTTATTTCTCGATTGGAGATCTCAACTTGGCCACTGGTTTGTGGATGATATGGGGTCGCCACTTTGTGAGTGATAGTATACTTTGTCAAAAGAGCTTTGAATGCTTTGTTACAAAAGTGGGCACCACCATCACTGAAAGTATTATGCAGATCAAATTGTTAGACGATGTGTCCCAGAAAGTGAAATTCAGAATATTCTTTCATTCTGCCATGATCAAGCTTGTGGAGGCCATTTCAGTGCTA